>NW_022196909.1:16011839-16037656 GCF_008632895.1 Mastomys coucha
TGGTTTTTCGAGACAGGGTTTCTCTGTGTAGCCCTGGCGAATATTTTCATTAAACATATGCATATATACATGTGAATATACACACAGGGATTTCAATTGCTACCAGTGTATTGGTGTAAGAGATAAGATCCTCAAGATAGAGCAATCAATCATATTTCCATAATGTACATCCTGTACTAAAGGCAGAATGTTTTATACTGTGTAAACTCTTCTGGGTAAAAGTATATAATCATGTAAATGTGTATTAAATTATGAGAAATTTCATTATTGTTGTTACTAAGATTATTGGTTACGTACACAGAAATGTAGACTCAACACACCATAGAAATACTAATGTATCTTATTATCCAGATACATCATGCATAATGTGGCATGTAATACCAAAGTAGAGACCTTAATTAGGACAGAAAAATAATCCTTCCAACATTTATTCCTGATAATAGTACTAGAATTCCTTAATATATATATATATATATATATATATATATATATATACACACACACACACACACACACACACACAGAGAGAGAGAGAATAATTTATGACATCTCCTTGCCCTATAAGCTGTTAGATGCAAATCTTTCAAACTCCTAGGTGTTGAGTAAAATCTTAAAACGAACTCCAGCAAGCAGGGAAAGAAAACTAGAATGAAGATATGCCAGGAAGAAGGAATTTAGTGAATGGATTTCCCCAACAAAACTTCCAAAGAAGCATATACTTATTCAATATAAAAGTTCTTTCGAAGACAACATTAAATCCCTCCTAGGACCAGCTTTCAGCTCTGATAAAGGCTATGCCTATCCACTCTTCAGAATATTCTCCTTCATAGGGTTTTCCTTAGTGTACTTTTTATAATTCTAGCTTATTCTTATGACTTCGCTTTTCTCATGCCTTTTTGCTTCACTAGATGCTGAATTTAAAAAGAATGTGCTTAGTCTGGATATAAATTTTCCCTTGAACTCAGCAGAGTGGTGGGCATAGAACTCGCTCTGTAAATGTTTACCCATGAATGCACAAATCAATAGACAAATGAGTTGCCAGTGAATCAAACTGCCAATACAGCCAATCAATTAATTTGATTTCTCCTCAGATGGTCTTCACTGTTGTTCTTCTTGGATTTGACAAATTAAAATTGGAAAGAAGTGATTGCTATTCACTAGGACTGAAAAGTTGTTAGTAGTAGGGTACATTATTCTTCCCTATAATACCCTGGATTGACAAAATACCTCTCGCATGCCTGGCAAGAAGTGATATCATGACTCCATCTGCCAGCTGGCTTCATTTAGTTTACATAGCTGTTTTTTTCAATCCTTGAACAATTGATTACAACTGAGAGATAATTAAGTAGCTAAATCTCCGTGATGGAAAAATCTGTGTTTTGGAGTTACAGTTCAGTTTAACCTGGTTTTGGTATTTTCTTCCCCAACCCCTGCCACTGTCACCCCATTAGAATCACAGACCTTGGCTCTAAGGGAGAAAGTCCCTCCTCAAATCTCAAAAAAGAGCTTTGGCTTCTTGGATGAATTTACTTTGATACTTATCAAAGATATGCTTCTGAGTTATCTGTTGTGTAGTGAGTGGCACTGGGGCTTGCACTTGTGTACAAATGTTAACAGGTTCTCTACCTTCCATTGTAAATGCTTCAGTTTGCACATTCTATGTTATTATTAATTATATAGTTACCACTACTAAAATGTCACAAATTGAATTCCCGAAATACGTGTGGCAACTGGAGATATTCTGGCAAACATATGCTACTGGCTCTTGGTTTAGGAAAAGATTTAACTTGGCTATGACCTCTTGGCCTGCCTCTTTTCAGGTGTTCCCTGTTGCCACAGTAAAATACAAAAAACCTTTCCTCTCTGCTGATGGCTAGTTAACCTGTCAGTTTAACTGGGCCATGGAGTGCCCAGGTTGAATAGTTAAATAGCCTCTGGGTTTGCTGTGAGGATGTTTCTGAGGACACCCTTTGAGTCTGGAGACTCTGTGAAGTCAGTCATTTCCTCCTATGCCTATGGGCATCTGTTAGTCTGAGTGTGTGTGTACAGGAGCTCACCTAAACAAAAGGCAGAGGAACAAGGAAGTTCTCTTTCTCCTCTGATAGGCAGCCTGGGAATTTGGCCCCCTTGGCTCTCAACAGACTTGGACTCATTGACTATTGACAGCAGAGTGTAAATCCCATCTTCTCTAATGCATGAACCAGCTCTCTGTCTCAGTCTCTCACGTGGGCTGAACGTTGCTCTACTGTGAAATATACCTGGAATTTAGTTTCTATGCAGATACAAAAAGACAACAGATGACGGGGATGATTGCCTGGAAAATGATACTTTTGTCCTCTATACTTAGCAATAGGAGGGCCATATCGGGCCATGTGAGGTTAAGTGTGGAAGCCAAAATTGACCAAGAGGTAGACAGAGGTAACAGCAAGCATGGCTCAAAGGTTGACTATGATTTTCATGAGTAGGAATCTGTGAGGGGGTGGAATAGACATAAGACTGGGAATCCTAAATACAGAAAACATGGGAAAGCTGTGGACTATAGGAATGATCTAGTCTGTTGTGACCTAGGGAAGGGGAATGTCACCATGGGTAACATTGGCATGGCTTGATGTGTTGCTTAACGTTTTCAGTAATAAATCATAACATGTAAACCAAATAAACCTTCTCTTCCCCAAGTGATTCCTGGTCAGAATGTTCTTATAACAGCAAGAGAGAAGCAAGTTAATACCCTTGGCGATGGTATTACCTGGGAGTAATACTGAGCTGACTTAGGGAGGAGGGATGTTGGCTTGGATCAACACTGGGTGACTTGAGGAAGGGGAATGCTGGCTTAGGTAACACTGGTGTGACTTGCAGAAGCACAATGTTTGGTATTTGAGAGCTAAAGGATGTGATTGGGGGTTATGAGCTCTGAACTGCTTGTGTTGCCAATGATAACATGTTTCTGTGTGAGCTATTTTCTATTCTTGAGATCTGATTGGGCTTGGAAAGGTAGTCTGTCTATTTTTCATGAATCAAAAATATGCCATGATATCAAGAATACAGGAAAGAAAAAAATGATTTTTTAAAATTGTTTTATCAAAATCAGAAAGAGTTGTTACCAGGATGCAGAATTCCAGGACACCAGAGCTATCTGCTGGGCACATCGCTACCTTGTAGACAGACGAGCCTGGATGCTTACTAATCAGCTCCTTCACTGGGCGTGGATTCCATGCTGATGGGTCAGTTATGACACATGAAATGTTTATGCAATAAGTAGGTCACAATTTTATGTAGGTTGATACAAAGTCAATTAAAGAATAAAACTTAAAACCTGTATTTAAGTCACGACTGTGAAGACTGTTTATAATCAGTTAAAGCCACTTCAGGCTTTTAAGATTGGGCAAGAGCTGTCCTTGCAGGTATTTCACCAAATTAATATATGATCAATTTAGAACACTTAACACACGGGCCAGACTAGATACAATTTATAACATATACTGTATGCCGTATACTATATACTGAGACTTACCTCTTAATCTGATTTAATTTTAGTATAAATAATTTTAACATGACCTACAACTGAAGTCTGGCATCCAATCAGAGATTAATGCCTGGCACTCTACTGAAAAAAAATCAGAATTACACAAATTGAAAAAAAATGATAAAAGACAGCTTACTTGAATATTTTATATATTGTTTTAAATATATTAAGAAGAGAGGGAGTTTTGCTATTTCAGGGAGTGAACATGTGTGTGGATCACAATTAGTACTTCAATTTTGGCTTTGGTTTGGTTTTGTGTGTGCTTATTATTCATAGCAACTCCTAGCTTTCTTTCACACTAATGACCAATTTAATGAGTAGACAGTAGCCATATGTTGTGTTGCACCCCCACAACTGTTTTTGATAAGCCACAGAATATTTTGACATCATACTATTGTATCTCTTTTATATTGTAAAGTATTTAGACATGTGCAGGGAAGAAAGATATTAAATGTCTGTCATGCCTTTTACTGGTGGGACTAAAACATGCTCATTTTTCTGTGAATCAAAGTGATGAGTAACTGCTGTTCTTAGTCATCTGTTTGCAGAGGCAAACTAGCTGGTGCAAAAATTAACATTTGGCTAACTTTGAATAATTATTTTTTATTTTTATGTATATGAGTACTCTATCTGCATGTATACCTACATGCCAGAAGAGTGCATCAGATTTCATTACAGATGGTTGTGAGCCACCATGTGGTTCCTCGGAATTGAACTCTGGACCTCTAGAAGAGCAGCCAGTAGTCTTAACTGCTGAGTCATCTTTCCAGCCCCTGAATACACTTTAGTCTTTAATTTTAACTGTAATGATAGAGTTAGTTCTAGAAACAAAATTCATTTTGAGCAGTGTTATAAGAATGTCAACCATGAGCTCAGGATTGCCGACGGAGGAGTTGGAGAAGGGACTGAAGGAGCTGAGGGGTTTTTGCATGGGTTGGTGGGGGGAGCAACAGTGTCAATAGGCCAGACCTCCCTGAGCTCCTGGGGACTGGACCACCAACCAAAGAGTACACATGAAAGGACCCATGGCTCCAGCTGCATAAGTGGCAGAGGATGGCCTTGTTGGACATCAGTGGGAGGAGTGGCCCTTGGGCCTGAGGGTGTTTGATGCCCCAGTGTAGGGGAATTCCAGGGCAGGAAGGCAGTAGTGGGTGGGTGGGTGAGAAACACCCTCAGAGAGTCAGGGGGAGGAATGTTGGGAAAGGGGCTTTCTGGAGAGGAGACATGGAAAGGGGATAACATATGAAATGTAAATAAAGAAAATATCCAATTAAAAAAAAAGGAATGTCAACCCTGGAACTGAAGAGATGACTTGACAGTTAAGAATACACATGATTTTCCAAAGAAACACAGTTCAGTTCCTAGCACCCAGGAGCAGCTCAGAACTACCTTTAACAACTCTAGGGTATTTGGTGTCTTCTTCTGGCCAGTCCAGACACTCCCAGGAACAACCCTTCTATGTGATCCTATATACATAATAAAAAAATGCTATCCATCATTCTATGTGCTTAGGGAATTAATGGAATTCCTAAAGTCTACAAGACTGATTGTAAAATATTGTTCAAGTGGCAGTTCTACAGTAATAATATATGACAGACATAGACACATTTTACCCAGTGAAGTTAAGGGTCTATGCATCATCTATCTATCTATCTATCTATCTATCTATCTATCTATCTATCTATCTATCTATCTAATCTATCTCTATTTATCTATCTATTATGTGTCTAGCTATTATTATAACATTGCTATGATTTAGATATGAAGTATTCTTCAAAGGTTCATGCAATGAATGAAAGTTTGGTGGCCATGAATATAGGCTTTGGGATTTTGGAAGTTATTGGTTCATGAGAGTCTGACTTCATCAGAGCATATTCTATTGATGAATTAATAATTTTGTAGCATTAGTAAGAGGTGATGAAAACTAGAGATGAGCCTGGTGAGGGACAGTGGGTCCCTGGAGATGACCCTTTTTTGTCACTTTCCTGTCCTATCTCTGGCCTAGGTGGTAGGTAATGAGCCACTTTCCTCTTAGTCACCATTCTACTGCTGTTGTGAGACTCAAGACAGATTATGACAAAGCATTTGATTGAGCGCTTGCATACAGTTTTAGGGGCAGGCCCACGATTCTCAGAGTGGAGAGTATAGCAGCAGGCATGGCACTGAAGCAGTCCTTGAGAACTTCCATCTGATCCTTAGGTAGGAAGCAGCGAGGAGACGTGGCCTGGTGTGAGCTTTTGAAAGCTCAACACCGTGTCACTAGTGACACAACTTCTCCAAGAAGGTGATACAGTCTGATCTTTCCTAAACGCTCTGCCAACTAGGAACCAAATGTTTAAATATATGGCCTCATGGGGATCATCCTTATTCGAACTGCCACAACAATAATAAAAGTAACAGAACCAGCCAGAGCTAAAATGGATCTTTCTACCATTCAGTTTCCTTATATATTTTTCCTTATGTTACAGCAACAAGAAACAAATATTACACACACACACACACACACACACACACACACACACACACACACAACTAGGACAGTATACCAAAATTCATTAAATCATAGTCATGATCTATGAAAACGCTTTATTATAAATGAACTATTGTTCATATCTAAGGATTTTTGTAAGACTTTACAGTTGTACCCAACGACAAAAATTTCTTTTGTGTAGACTTTTCTCTTAAGCATGATTATATGCTAGACCCTTGGAGATATTTTTTTTAATATTTATCATCATTTTTCTCATCATTATCATGTGTGTGTATGTATGTGTGTGTGTGTATGTGTGTGTATGTTGTGTGTATGTGTGTGTATGTGCATGTATGCGTGTGTATGTGTGTGTTTATGAAAGCTTACAAGCCATGGTGTATATGTAGAGGTTCGACGATAGCTTGTGGGCATTTGAAATCTCCTCCTACTATGTAGGTCTTAGGAATGAAGTCAGATCATCAGGTTTAGTGGAAGTTGCTTTGCTCATTAACCTACCTTGCTGGTCTCTTTGGAGATAATTTTAAAAAGTAAATATGAAGCTAATTTATTTTTAATGTTTTTATAATCCTCTCTCCTCCACTCCCTCCCCCTTCCCCTCTCCCATCTCTCTGTGTATATGCATGTGTTTGTTTTTAGCATGTGGAGGACACCTTGTGGGAGTCAGTTCTGTCCTACAATGTAGGTTCTTGCATGGCATCTATATTTATACACACGATCAATTTTCATGCTGTACCAAAACCCAACCTTTAAGTGATTCCTCCTCACCATGTGTCTCTTTGCCCCTCCTGCCCAGTCTCACTGTTGCTTGCTCTTTGTCTCATACCTAATGGCATCATAAGTGAATCAAAAGGAGAATTACAACTTGAGTTTTTAAATTAAAATTATTGTTTATCTTTATTTCATTGCAAATATTTCTTGGTGACCCATTTTACAAATGAAGTGATAAACAGAGGTAAATTGCACAAAAATAAATGGCTGATTCCAGAAAGGGAATTTGAGTGTCATAGTCTGTATTGCTCATTAAGCCCAGTGCTTCATTTGAGAGCTTAGAGGATAATTGGTCAAAAGATTCTGTTGTTTATCTCATAATAACAGAGCTATGTAGTGATGAAACTAATGCACATGACTCTAAGCCCAGTAATTTTACTGAACTCAATTTTTTTAAAGACAGCATAACTTGATATACTTACCAAATTTATTTCATGCATATGAAAGAGTGTAAGCTTTGTGTTCTGTGATAGTGAGTGTAGATATTTTAGGCATTAATGTCTAGGAAGGTCAAGAGGAGCTAACCAATTTTTCATTTAGTCTTAGTAGAGAGTGCTCATTTTTACCAAGTATAATCCTCACACTCGCAACAAGTTGTACCACTTTAAAAGTTATTTTTGGGCACAGGATTCCATTTCTAATGTGATTTTTTTATAATGGTCTTCATGGACTTATCTCTAAAATCATCAACAACAAAACGTGTCCTTGTCAAAGCTTCCTAAATCTCTAAAGCCTTTCTAGTTCAATGATATTGAAGAATATTTTCAGCACTCTAGATGAAATCACCTATGATAAATTCAGTAAATTGTTTTATTTAGGAACTCTTGTCTACTCTGAAAATTATAAAATTTTTAATATTTGTGTGTGTGTGTGTGTGTGTGTGTGTGCGTGTGTGCATGCTCAAACACCATACTTTTGGTTACCTTTCTACAATGAGACACGGGACTGCCACTCAGCTTATCAGGCTTGCATGGCAAACATGCCTACCCACTCAGCATGCCTATCCACTCAGCTCTCTTCCTCTTATATACCTTAGAGCAGAATTATCCTTTAAGAAATTCTTGCAGTGTATGGTGACACCTGCCACTATTCAGTTTATAGTCTCAGCCCTTGGGAAAAAGAGGCAAGAAAATCAGGAATTTGTTGTCAGCTAGGATTAAATAATGAGACTTTCTCAAAGAAAACAAAACAACAAAAAAGACATGCTTATTTATTTTCAGAACAAAATTTAAATGTATGGTTTGGAAAATAGGCATTGTGAGACTGCACAGGTGGCTCAGTGGTTAGGAACACTGACTGCTCTTCCAGAGAACCCAAGTTTGATTTTTAATACTCACTATGCAGCTCATACCTGACTTTAACTCTAGTTTAAGGAGTTCCAATGCCCTCTTCTGGCCTCCAAGGACACCAAGTATACATGTGGTACATACACCTATGTGCAGGCAAACTATTCATACACATAAAATAAAAATAAAAATAATGCATTGTAATCAGTGTTTGGTCCTCCATAAAATACAAATAGTTAAACCACTACTGCTTGTAAATGAAAGAGTTTACAAATAAACAAAGGCAAGAGAAACAAAATTATGTCTAATACCATTAGGAAAGGCAATGTAGTCGGTCTAGGAGAACCATGAATAGATCACCTTATCTGCAATTGATAGGAGAAGACTGGACCCACAGTGAATAAAATAGTTCCTCCTCAAGGTTAAACTGGCAAGACATGGTTTCTGCTGCTTTGTAGTCTTACATGTTTAGTTAATTTCAGCTGTAATTTTTTAGACTGAAAATGAAGAGTTCTCATCATAAATGTTAAATGTTAAGATGCTCTTGAAGTAGTTTTAATCCTCAGAAAATTTCTTAAGTGGACTGTTCTGTGGTGGATGTGTTGGAAGTGGGTAAAGAACAAAGAGCTTGAGAGAGAGCAGACTCAGGATAATTTTCCTACAAAAATGCAAATAACTTTTGATAGAAAACTTTGTAGCTGCTGTGCAATCAGGCCAAGAAATTCAATACAAAACTTCAGCCTCAATAGATCTTACACAGTTCTTGCTAAATCCCACTAATTGCCAATGAATAGAATGCTCACACACAGAAAGCTAGAAAGGGCATGGGAAATCGCACTGGCTCATGTTGTTCTGCAAATCCATTGCACCTTGTGTTGCTGTCTTGTTGTGTCTGCTCTGCAATCTTGTGAACTTTACTCAAATTTACCACCTGCTGGTTATTTGATTCCAATCAATAGAAGCAAATATTCCTGGACCTGACCTTCTACAAACTCTAAGAAAGCTAGCAGGGCAAGAGAATTCAGCATGGAAATCATTGGAGGCCATCTCTTATAAATCCCATGAATTCATTTCAATATTATTTTTGTGAAATTTAACTGGAGAATAGAATGGACGGATTATAATAAGGAAGCTGTGTTTTGTTATGGTTTTAGAAATTGTTTATAAAGTAACACTTTTGTGACGGCTACCCATGAAGACTAGATATAAATATGCTATTAAAACAATAAGGTTTAAAAAACAAAACAGCAGCAGCAACACTAAAAATATGTCCTAGTTTGCTTTTTACTGCTGTAATAAACATAAACACTAGAACCAAAAGCGACTTAGGGAGGAAAGAGTTTATTTCTTCTTACAGCTTATAGATGAGTGTGAAAAGAAGTCAGGACAGGCACCTGGCAGCAGGAACTGGAGCAGAGTCCATGAAGAAACTCCCCTTACTCCCTTTTTCTATGGCTTGTTGTCCTGTTTTCTTATATAACCTAGCACCATCTGTTTAGGGGCGGTAATTCCTAGAGTGGGATGAGCCCTCCCATTCCAGTCACCAAGTAAGAAAATGCCCTATAGACTTGCCTGATACCTTAGGGTTTCAACGCTGTGAAGGGACACCATGACCAAGACAACTCTTATAAAGGAAAGCATTTAGTTGAGGCTGGCTTACAGTTTCAGAGGTTCGGTCCATTATCATCGTGGTGGGATGCATCACAGTGTCCAGGTAGGCATGCAGCTGGAGATGGAACTGAGAGTTCTACATCTTGATCTGTAGCTCCCACAAGTAGACTGTGTCACTGGGCATGACTTGAACATATATGAAGCTTCAAAGCTTGCCTCCACAGTGACATACACAGTAGCCTTCAACAAGGCCACACCTACTCCAACAAGGCCACACCTCCTCATAGTGTCACTCTCTGTGGGTCTATGGGGGCCTTTTTCATCCAAACTGGCACACCTATTATCCAGCCTGATGGAGGAAATTCCTCAGTTGAGAATCACTTTTGCTAGATGACTGTATTTTGAGTCAAGTTAAAGAAAAGGAAAAGAAATAAAAGGAAGGAAAGAAGGAGAAAAATTAACAACCCCCAACCCCAAAACAAACACATAAACCTCAGATATTATTATATGAACTAAACATGTTATATTTGGGAATATCTATGTATCTATACCTACCCATATGAATACAATAACAATTAGATTTTAAAAAAATAAGAGGCTATGGATTTGAAAAAGTGTGGGGAGAGTTTTGTGGAAGGATTTGGAGGGAAGAAAGGAAAAAGAGAAATGCTATAATTAAATTATAATCTTAAAGCAAAAAGTTAACTAAAGAAACTGTAGAATAATCCCCAAATCCAAAAACCTAATGAATACAGTGGGAGAGAAGAATGCAGAACTTCCTTTACTTTTGATGTTCAGATGGCCTTCTAGACCACCCTTGTCTAGAAGTCTCTGGGAAAGATGCATGAGCTTGATGCTTCTTAACTTTTCCAGTCTTGGAAATAAACATGCATATGTTAACAGTATGATGAAAAGAACATTTTAGATCGAGGACACATGTAAAGAGTGGCAAGAAAACAAAGGGGTTAGAAGACCTTTCCTGAGAGAGGATGAGCTTTATCTCTAGAGTCTCTTTTCTCTTCACCCTTCTTCCTTTCTTCATCTCATAGGTTCCCTTCTCCTCTCATCCAGGTCAAAACTGACTTCTAGTGGTAGAGATTTGGCCCAGATGCTTAAACCTCATACAGCTTCTACGGGGGACAAGTGCTCTAGTCCCAGCACCCATGCCAGGTGGCCCACGACTGCTTGCAACTCCATCCATACCCAGGGGATCTGATCCTCTCTTTTGGATGTTTTGGGCTCCTCCATGTACAGACACATACCCACATACAAACACACATATAAACATGTTAAAATACAAAAACTTAAAAAAAATCTTGGTCAAAACAGAAGTTTACAAATCACTGCAGTATAGATGTGACTTGAAATTTGAAAATATAATTTAAAAAGAGTAGCAATTTAACTTCAGTGCCCTTCAGAGTTTAAGTCTGACTTGTGAGCTTCTGCAGAAAACCCTAATGGTATGATGAATCTGCACCTGGTCACTGGTTCACATCCCAAAATGCAGAAGAATGAAAATGTGTTTTAGAACTAGAGACAAATTAAGTCAGAAACTGATTTACCTCAGTTGTTCATGGAATCAAGTGCTTATTTTTTCCTTTGACTTAATCTTCCATTTGTAATGTCAATTTATGGTTTTAAGAAGTCAATACCAGTCAAAATAAAAAAAAATAGAATTTTAAAGCATTGCTGAAGAAATTTCAGCATCATTTGGAAATGTCTGTAGTGGTATAGTTTTATGATTTTGGCAAGAGAATTAAAAATCGGTGTTGATTTCTGGTGTCAGACACTCTCCTAGACCCTCTTCTAAGTATTAGTATTACTATAGTAATTGTTTCTTTATAAAAATATATAACTCCTTTATTATTTTTAAGGAATCACCATATCAAGGCATTGAAGACACACATTCTTTTAAGCATTTATGTACTATTATCATATGTCTGTGTGTGATGTGAGTGGAGGATACAGGACAGCTCTGCAGAGGCTATTCTCTCCTTCAACCAAGGAGTGAAGTAAGCCTATCAGATTTTCAGGCAAGCGCACGGCTTTGACATGCTGAGCTGTCAGTCTGATGGTTCTAAGCAACACATTCTCTTAGCTTTGTGAGATTCTGCAGCAGAAGTCATCAACTACATACAACTAGTATGGTTTAGATCATCACACCCTGTATGACCCTATTCTATTGAATCCTCAAGGAGAGAAACTAACATGCTGGGGAGTGGTCTAAGAGCATGTGTGAAAGTTGCCACTATGGCCACTGTTTGGATTTGAATTCCATGTCCCTGTCTTAAAAGTGTTACTTTATTAAGATCTACTTACTTTTATTTTTATTTGTACGCATGTTTTATCTACATGAATGAGTGTGCACTGTGTATGTACCTGGTACCTACAGAGGCTGAGAGAGGGAACTGGATGCTCTGCAAGTGGATTATAGAAGACTGGGAATAGAACGTACGTTCCCTGTAGAGTGCATCAGGAGCTCAGAAGTGCTGAGCCAGCTCTACAGCATTATGGTTTCCTTTTCTTTTCTTTTCTTTTCTTTTCCTTTCTTTTCTTTTCTCTTCTTTCCTTTCTTAAAAAACAATGTCATATATTAAGAGGGAGACTATTTCTTATCTCCCTCAGATATCTATATCTGTGTTACTTTCTTTGGTGCTTGGGTCCTGGTATAGTATATTCAAGTTAGGGAACTGTGTACAGTGTTGATTTAGGTAATTTTTGAGAGTGACATCATACAAAAGAACAAAAGATCTGAAAATAAAGGAAACGTGCTAAAAAAAAATAGGTATTTTATACTTAAGATGACATAACTCCACAGGTATTTTATATGTATAGTGACATAATTCCAAATGTATTCAGCATTCCTAGGGTAGAATGCAGGATGTCAGAGAGTTTTGGAAATGTGTTTAGGAAAAGTGGACCACTGTTCTTTATGATGGATTGTAAGGGAGAATTAACAGTATTTTGACTCCATGGTCACCAAGTGTCATGATTTATAGCCTACTTATAGCTAGCAAGAATCTACTATTGGCTTAGGTTATATTTATTAATAAACAAAGAGAATTTATGCATTCAAAGTGATAGGCACTTCCAATTCCTCTTAGCTTTCAGAATTATTACACAGAATGCATTTTTAATATTTATTACCTCTAGCTGTGAGATGGTTTGTACATTCATCAATAGCCAAACTTTGACAAACTTGGTAGAATATTCTCTAGAAAAGAAACCTGTCGTTAAGTGCAGTGTTGAAAGCTGTGTCCATAAGTTTTTAAGATGACCAGACATGTTTTTGCAATGCAACCAAAGGTCAGAGACAGAAAGCTCATTTTAATAGACTATTCCTTTAACCTTGTTCCTCTCAAAAATTGATATTAAAATTCAGAATACATTTTTTCTTCAGCTTCAGATATTAATTATTTTGACAAGCAATGGGAAAATGCCAAGTGTATGTGAGCTGAGAAAGACAAAAGCACTAATGTTTCCAAGGATGCACCTGGCAGCTCTTAAGGGATCTAGAGGGATGACAACGGAATTGTGAAGATTTCAAGTGCTTTAGTCATAAACTCAGGCAGTGTAAAGTTGCAAAGTTCGTTAATCTTATACTGAACTCAGATCTTTCCTGAATACTGAGTAACTCCCTCTTATACATGCATATCTTCCATTTATATTTAGTATTACTTATTCCTTTCAACAAACTCACATTAAAATTGCTTGACTTCATATTATGGCAAAGCATGTTAAGTATGTATTTATGAAATTAAACTTAGAATTATGAGTTATTCATATGAGTAACTAGGCCCTGAGCTCCCATCTGCAATATTCTTGCTAGAATGGCTTACAGGTAGACTTGAAGAGTACATTAATGCTCTAGCAACATCTGTTTTTATTTTTATTTTTTGTAAGCCCTGCAGATGTGAGTGATGAAGCTTACATTTTATTTGTTATCATTTTCTAAGGTTCTATATATTATTTTAGGTAAAAGAATATGCATTGTGTCCATTAGAGTAAGCTCATCTCCCACTGCTCCATTTCCCACCCCCTCCAAGGCTCAGCATCATGAATTCAACTTTTTTTTTTACTTTAAGAGATGTTTTAAATAAGTGTGGGGCTAATAAACTTTAGATAATTTTTTCTTGTTTAGTTAGATTATGTTTGACCAACACTGGGATCCCTAACTCTTTGTATGTGTCCACATATCGTGAGCCAGAGTAAAATCACTACTAATTAATTTTTGGAGAGAGATGAATTCTAATCCAAAGTATGTTTAGCACGAATCTCAGTTTTCCTTTTTGTGGACTGGGAGAATATTTCTTCATCTAGAAAATGACTTAACATTAACCAGCAATTCCTTTCTCTCTTAAACAAGAACAGAGCTGAGCATGGTGTTTCATGACTGTAGACTTAGCTCCCTGGAGGTTGGCAGGAAGATAACTTCAAACCTGAGGCTAGCCTGGGCTATAGAGTATTTTAGAAGATGCCCATTTAAGAAATCCCTTTTTAAAGTAAAAAAAAAAAACAAAAACAAAAAAACAAAAACAAACTAAAACTAAAACAGCCCAGTTATAAATAAAATAAACTACAGAGTGTGCTTTAGTCAATATTTGCTAATATGTTTATTAACAAGATATGATATGATGATTATCAGCAATAGTAAACCACTAGGAAACACCACAAAGATAAATACTAAAATTGTTCTTGGATAAGAACAATTAATTCATCCGTGTAGAAGTGTGTAGATCTTACTACATAGAGGAGAAAGCTAGGATGGTGGGAATGGAGCAGTGAGTGGTTCAGGAAGTTTAAAGTCAGTAACGTTGGTCCAGCTTGAGACCCATAACACAAGAGGGATCCCAACTCTGACACTGGCTGTGAAGGACCCACAGGCTGGATAGCCCAGAGAACTGGGATTGGAGCAGATGTACATACCCAGAGTCAAACATTAGGCAGGGTTCAGGGAATCCTTTAAAAAAGTGAAGAAGGATTTTAGGAGCCAGTGACATCAAGGACACCATAGGACATCAACTAACCTGGGCTCATAGGGCCTCAAAGACTGAACCATCAACCAGGGAGCCTGCACAGGACTGACCAGGGCCCTTTGCACATGTATTACAGTTGCGTAGCCTGGTCCTCTTGTGGGACTCCTAATATTGGGAGCAGGTACTGACTCTGATGCCTACCTCTGGGACTCTTTCCTCCTACTGGGTTGTGTTGTCTAGCCCTAATAGGAGAAGAGGTACCTAGTCTTAATTCAGCCATGGCCGGCTTCTACTTCCCTACTCTCTCCCACTCTTTGCCCTTCTAAAACAAACACCTGGAAACCATGGAATGTTTCCTCTCCTTGGGATCCGCCATGTGGAGCAATGGAGCAGGTCTTCCCCTAACGAGCTGTGCATTTAACCTCTTGCCTGGAGACCTCTCTGCATTCCAGACACAGCTTCCACCAAACCAAGCTAACCACCGCGTAAGACAAGTTCTCTCCTCCCTGCGATAACCAGCCAGAGCTCTCTCCTCCCGGCCCTTTTCCCTTTGCTCGGAGGCCAGAGTCCACCAGCAGGCCCACACACTGTTCTCAGCTCTTCCACGGCCTTCAGCAGAGTTTGCGGTGCCTAAGAGAGAGAACCTGCTGGTCTTGGCCTCCATGAGGCCCGATACCCCAAAGCCAGCTCCTGGCAGTTCAGCAGGGACCTCAGATTGTGCCTTTCCCACCCCCGTAGTGGAGGTCCTACGGCTTCTCACAGCCCAACAGCCATCCTGTGGTGGCATGAGGGTGCGTGCAGTCCAATATCCCATGCTCCATGAGTGGTGCTAGTCCTGTGGCAAGCAGGACATGGAACCCCATTCTTACCTGACATCTGGCACCCAACGTAGGGCAGACCCAGATAAAGCATGCCCTCAGCTGGAACCTACACACACAGACATTTTATTGTTTTTATATTATTATTTTTTTACTTGTAATCATTAAGTCAGTTAAGAAATATTTGGTAAAGGTTGCACCATGACTGACAGTGTGAGGCCCTATGGTTTTAAAGACACTTATGTCACAGAAGGAAAGTATGTAAATATATAATCATAGTAAACATTCCTATGTTTTATTGCTATAAGAATATATGGATGCGATAACAGTTAATAAAATAAGAGGACAAGGAAGGTATATGGAAAGAATGGGGGAGGGGAAATGAGGTAATTATATTATAATTTCAGAAAATTGAAAGAATTAATAAAAATTAGTGGTGTCATAGAACTGTTTCCTGCTGAGATTCAATGCTGCTACAGAAATGTGTCTGATGTGAATTCTGTGTTAGGGTGCCTGTGGGACATGTTTGGGAAGGGACTTCTGGCATAGAGAAAGTAAAGGAGCAGAAAATAGCATATTATTGAGGGAAATAGATATTGTGATAGCATTACAGTTGGAAGTGGATCACAACATTGCTGCACAGACCCAGCATTCATCTAGAGCTTCTGCAAGCCATCTATAGGTTTTCAACATGAAACACATTCAAGTTTAGAATGTTCCTTATCTGGCATAGTGAAAGTGAACCATAGGAAAAGAGAAATGAAACAAAGAGCAGTTATAAGTCAAATATTGTGCACAGTAAAGAGACAATGAGAGTTTAAATTAGGACCGAGACAGCGAGTAGGGCAGAAGGAAAAAGTTAACTGCAGAAGGCTTTAGGACCAATTATATTTGAAAAATGAAGAAGAGAGAAAGTTAGGTTGAATCCCTTGCTTGTTTGAGAGATTTTAAATCCTGTAGCATTAGCCAGTTACACAATAGAGTGTAGACAGCTGTAGGAGAAAGTCAAATTTGGCTTGGCTATCTGGAGTGTGAGATGGAGTAGGTCTCTTGCACTGATTATTATGTGAGCTGGAGAGCAGTCAACAAATTGATAAAACTTGGTAGTTTTCAGCATACACAAATCAGGAAAAGTTGTGTTGACAGTTTTCAAGGAGATTCAATGAGAGGCACTATGCTGGTTTTCTTATCACCACACCTCCAGGATGTGGTTAGCATCAGATCCAAGACAAACTTTCCAATGAGCTGTTTCAAGAGCAACTGAGTAGAAGTGGGCAAATGGAGTCCTGGGAAGTACTAAGAAAGGACAGAGTACAGGCAGAGTTGGGGAAACCAAGAGCACAAAGCAACAAGGAATCAAATGTGGGCGACACCCAGTGCTGTAAGGGGTCAAATAACCACTGACATAGAACCAGAACATATGCTTCTCTTTACACATGGCATAAACACATGGGTATCATTTTTATTTACATTTAATACAATTTTGATAGGTGAATAAATGTCAGGCTATGTTTTCAGTAGATAGATTTCCTTTGACTCAACCTCAAATTTTCTTTGTAAATCTCTGTAGTACATATTTATCAGAAGCAACAAATGTGTGTTAAAGAAAATGTCAAGAAGCAAAATGATGTTTTGTTGAATGTAGTTTAAATTATATAATAAATAATGAGATATGCCAAGGAAAATACAAATCTAGAGACCCAAGTGTGAAAACAAGAACTTTATTTTATTTTGTTAACATCTTACAATATTATAAATTCATGTGGTCAACAAACCAGGCAGCTAGCATGGTTAAGAAATGGAACAAAACTATAAGACTTTCTTGCCAATGTTCATTCTCCTGATTAATTCACTGAACATTTTATTAAGTGGCAAGAGCAATCTAGTTTTTCTACACACAGTTTGTTCTTTCACTTCTTCTCCCAGGTACTCAATAAGTAGATAGAATGTGTCTCACATTGTCCTTCAGGATGGGAACACAGCAGTGAAGAAAGTAGACACAGTCTGTTCTCGCATGGATCTTACAGTTATAGGCAATATGAGATGAACATAATTTAGTAAAAGTTAATTTATTGAAATCAAAGTACATCCTCTGTCAGTTAAAAAGTGGATATGGTAAAGGGTGCTATATAATGAAATAAAAATTTATTACATGACTTCATGGCACTCAAGTATATTTAAATAGACTGACAATTCACTGGCTTGACAAGTTAGAAAGGGACAAGATAGGTGTTTTTACAGCATTTTTTAAACAACATAGTTTTTGCAGTTCTATAGGATAGCATGTGCTTTTGAGGGCAGGAATGAACCATCTCTTGACAGAAGTTGAAAGAAAAAAGGTTCAACACTATACAAAGTAACTAAGGGTTGTGCAAAGTGGGGGAAACCATCTACTGTAGGTAAGAGCACACGGATTGGTTATCCAATACTGAATTTGGTCAGCACTGACAACATAGTCATAGAAGTAACATTATATAGACTGAGCAGGTTAAATTTAGGAAGAATGCATATACATATATGCTAACATGAAAAATGAAAATAATGTATACACATGCACAATTAATTTATAAAGAGCCAAGAATTTGAAAGAGAGCAAGGAGGGCATGTATAGAAAGTTTGAAGTGGGGAAAAGGAAGGGAGAAATGATATCATTATAGTATAATCTCAAAAATAAAAGATAAAAGAGGGCAAAGAGATAAGATACATGTAGTCCATCAGGAAAGTGAGAGAAAGAGAGAGAGAGAGAGAGAGAGAGAGAGACAGAGACAGAGACAGAGACAGAGACAGAGAGACAGAGAGAGCTGTAAGATCATTAAGTTTAGTCTTCATCCTTTTATGAAAATTAATAAATAATTGTAAACAGTCAGGTGACATGAACAGTTGTAGGTTATAGCGTTTCTCTTTGTTAGTCTTTAAAAGTGAATCAAAAACTAAGAAATAAAACATTGTGCAAAGAAAGAATCTATTTTGTTGATTGCATTTGCATTGTATTATATTGCATTGAATTTAGTTTGTATTGTATCCTATGACCATTAGAAGTTTGCTACCGTGGGATATTGAAATAATGCTAGCCCACTTTAACGACTTCCAGGAGGGCTAAATGTAAAGTGTTTGCCATGGCCTTCAGTACACTGCAGGTATTATGGGTATTTTCTTCCTGGTCCAAGATAGGTGAAATTGGCTGTGCAGTGTCCTGTATCTTTTCTATGCCAGGGGAAAACAGGCTTTCCAAGAGTATGACTTCCCATTCTAAGAACACCTTAGTGCCAATCATTAAGTAGGGAAGTATAAAATATCGTCAAAATATTCTCGATTGGCAACAGCTCTTAAGGGTGGCCAGAGTATCCAGGCTAGTACCCTGACTGAACAGGGATGTGTCTGGCAGACCCCCTGTCCTAGTCTTTCTATTGCTGTAATAAGCATCATGGCCAAACACAGCTTAGAACATATCTATCCAATTGCAGTGCGGACTAAGGAGTTCTGCATTGGGTTTATAGTCAGTCAGGACTATCTGGAAACGCCCCAGATAATTACAGAATATGAAAAGCCGCCATACACTCTGCTTACTCTATTTTACCAGGGTTAACTACTTGTATCCAAACTAGGAGTCACAGTGGAAATTTCCAGCATTTTATGTCGTATCATCTCTGGTTGCTTGAAAACTGAATTAATAAAGCAATTTTGGTGGTTTGTAATTTTGACACTTGGGATGATTAAAAAAACCAATGCAGTTCAAATGCACATCACACACTGAAATGTGAGGTTTCTTTTCTGATTGAAAATGCAGTAAAAGGAACTGTTATTTAACGTCTCAGTAGTAATGGAGTTCGTGAGGGAAAGAAAGCTGACTCATGTCCTGCAGGCTTTAACTGACACTATGGAAGAGATTACATGGACAAGCTTCCTATCTTCTGTTCTGAGAAAATCCTGGTGAACATGACAAAACAGCTATTAAAACAAGGTACTTCCTGTGTAAATAAAGCAACAAGAAGCTACATCCATCAGTATTCATTGTGTGTGTGTGTGTGTGTGTGTGTGTGTGTGTGTGTGTGTGTGTGTGTCTGTTTTCAGAATATAGAATGCTATTTTGAGCAGGTCCTTGTAGGAAACACTTATGCCTAGGTAGGCATCTCTGCTGGAAATTAATCAAAACATGGTCATTAGTGCTCACATTGAGATCATAAACATCTCAGGAAAGTACCCCTTCCTGTGGTTTGCCAGGCTGTGAGCTGTTGATGTTTTTGTTTTACATATTACCTTGTTCTAACCCAGATGTGTCATGCAGCCCTCAGGACTGACCCTGATATTTGAGTTAATTGGAATTGAACCCAGTGGAAATTGCAAAGTTTTCATTTACTATAGGTTTTTTGTTTGTTTGTTTGTTTGTTTGTTTGTTTTACTTTGGAAAGATCTAGAAAGTGATTCAAAGAAACAGAAAGCTGTTGGACTAAAAAAAAAAAAGTGTCACACTCCAAAGATATGACTGAGAAACCTCTTCACATGAAGGGACACACATTTTTTTTTGCAAGATAATTAAGACAGTTTAGATCAAATCCATTTTCAGTTTAGCTCTTCAAACTGTGATCATCAAAGAAGGAGGAGAGAGTTGATTTTATGAACTTTTACAGTCAGTTGCCTTCACACTTTTTAGCTGTGGCATAATGGAGCAGAAAAGCAAGGCAGGAGATAGCAAGTGAAAAAAACCATTGATTTCTGTCTCACTGGACTGACTAGAAACATAAGAATTCAGACATCATTTGCCAGCAAATAACTGGCTCCTCAAATGGTTTAGATGCTGAGAGACAAATGAAAGAAAATTGCTATTTTTTTCCCTGGGATTTCCAATGTATGAATGTGTACTGCATGTGTCCTTACACACAAGGAAATCTGTGATAGTGTTAGTGGAGATGGAGTGGAGAGAAGGGAGCCATACAGATAACCAAACCCTGTTTCCTAGATGTGTAGCCTTACTATTATAAAATTCTTGCCCAGTGTTTGATGTTAAAAAATCTCAATTAAAAATAAACAGACAAAATTGTATAATTTTGGGACAACAAGTTATCTTGACAGACAGTCATGAGCTCAATCATGAGGTCTTGAGTAGTCTTAAAGAGTTAGATATGGAGCAATCAAGATGATCCCAGCTCTATCTCTTCATAGTCAGAGTGCCCCTTCATGGCCCTTTGAGGCATTGTCAGTTGTTGGCCTTAGATGGAAAACTAAGGCACTGTGTGTTCCCGCATATATGTTCTTCGAAGAGACTATCAACTACAAAAGACCTCGGCTTCACTATAATATAATTTACATTAGGGCTTAGACTACTCCTTTATGAGTTCTTCTCATGTGTATATGTGTGGTGTTCCTCTGTGGATGTGTGTTCCCATGTGTGTGGACCGATCTGTATGTGCTGACAGGCATGCTTATGTGCACATGCATGTGGAGGCCTGAGGCTGATCATAGTAGTTTTCCTTCATTACTGTCTGCCTTGTTAATTGTATACAAAATTATACATCCAGGTATTTATTCTTTTTAAAATTGAGTTATTTTCTTACCATTGGGTTCTTTGATATCAGCTTTTACTTCCTATCCTATTGCTGTGGGCACTTTTAATGATTTGGGTAGGTTGAAGCATCCTGGTACTTCAGGTTGAACCCTACTCGATTCTGATAAAGGAGTCTTTCAACGTGTTGCTTGATTTGAGTTTCAAGTATTGTATTTTTGAAGATTTTTTGCATAATGCTAAACACAGTTATAAACCTGCAATTTTATTTTATTATAGTGCAAATTCCTCCTCATGGCTCTCTCACATTATATCTTACTCAATGCACCTGTTGAATCATTCTCTTATTTAAAACAAAACAAAACAAAAAAAACTTGTTTGCCACTACCTTACTTTGGTTTACACAGAACTTAACCTGAATCTACAGCAATAATTTAGAAAATTATATCCAAGTAAAGAGCCGTACTGTCACTGTGGCAAGCCTTCAAATTTGAGGTTCTTCATGTCCTTTCTTACAGCTGTTTCTGATGAGTCCTCGTCTTTCCTGCTTTGTTTGCATGTTTGCTCTTTCCATTCTTCATGTGGTTTTCTCTTGGACTCAGATCAACAGTGGCCCATTGAGCAGAATGTCCTTACATTCTCCTGGACAGCAGTAGACTCTTCCCTGCTTACCATTTCTTTTTGTGTTGTATGGGTCACTTTTCTCATTGCTGCCACAAAACATCTGACAACAGCCACATCTGGGGGAAGAGTGTCTTTGGTTCCCAGTGGGTATGCTTTATTGTGGAGGGAAGGCATGGTGGCTAGAGCCACCAGACGCATCACATCTGTAATCAAGAGGCAGAGAGATGAGTGCGGATGGTTGGTGGGTGTTCCCCTTTTTATGCAGTTAAAATGGTTATGACCTACGTGGATGTTAGTGAGTTTTCTCCTTTTTATGCAGTCTCTGACTTAAGCTCGTGGAATGATTCTTTCTACCCACATTTTGGATGTATCTTATCTTTTTAAAAAAATTAATCATTCCATTCATTTACATTTCAAACGATATCCTACTTCCTGGCTACCCCTCCACAACCCCCATCCCATTCTACATCCACACTCTCTCCCCCTTCCCTTTGCCTCCATGAGGAATGCTCCCCGAACTACCCACCATCTCCAGCCCCACCACTCCAGCATCCCCTTATGCTGACCTCCACAAGACCAAGGGCATCCCCTCCCAATGTTGTCAGGCAAGGTCATCCTCTGTTACATATGTATCTGGAGTCATGGATCCCTCCCTGTACACTCCTTGGTTAGTGGAATAGTCTCTGGGAGCACTGGGTAGTCCGGCCCGCTGATGTTGTTCTTCCTATGGGTTTACAATCCCCTCAGCTCCTCCAGCCCTACTGCCAGCGGCCCCCATGAGGTCTCAGAGCTCAGTCTGATGGTTGGCTCCAATTATCTACATCTGCGTTGGTCAGATTGTTGGCCAGATCTCCCAAGGAGTAGCCACACCTGCCAGCAAGACAGGATGGATCCCCAGGTGGGGCAGTCCCCAGATGGACCTTCCTTCAGACTCTACTCCAATGTTGGTCCATTTTCTCCCTTTGGACAGGGACATTTCTAGGTTAAAAACTTTGAGGTGGATGGGTGCCCCCATCCCTGAATCAGGGGCAATGCTGATCTGCTGCAGGTCTCTACAAGTTTTATCTTCCCCTTCTCTGTGCATTATGGCTAGAGTCATCCCAGTTGGATCCCTAGGAGCCTTTATTTTCCCTGGTGTCTGGGACCCTCCAGTGGCTATCCCCATTTCTTCATCCACTCTGGTACTTGTTTTTATTCCATTTCCTGACCCTCTGTACCTCTCTCCCATCCCCTCCAGTATCTGATACTGCCCACTTATTTCCTCCCCCTCCTCTCTCCCTCTCAGGTCCCCCTCTCCCTCCCTCCTCTTTCCGTCCCTTTCCCCATTTGACTTCCTTTCTCTTCCATTCCCTTTCCTGCTTTCTTTCCTCTTTCCTTCCTTTCTTTTTTTTATTGGATATTTTATTTATTTACATTTCATTTACTTCCTTTCCCTGTTTCCCCTCCTGAAAACCCTTATCCAATCTGCCCTACCCATGCTTCTATGAGGGTGCTCCCCCCCCCATTCCTGCTTTCCAACCCTGGCATTCCTCTACACTAGAGCATCGAGCCTTCCCAGGACAAAGGACCTCTCCTCCCACTGATGCCCAATAAGGCCATCCTCTGCTACATATGTGGCTGAAACCTTGGGTCACACATCATGTGTACTCTTTGGTTGGTGTTTTAGTCCCAGGGAGCTCTGGGGGTGGGGGTGGAGGTCTGGTTGGTTGATATTGTTGTTCTTCCTATGGGGTTGCAAAACCCTTCATCTCCTTCAGTCTCTGCTCTACATTCTCCACTGGGGATCCAGTGCTCAGTCCAATGGTTGCATCCACCACTGTATTTTTCAGGTTCTGGCAGAGACTCTCAAGAGACAGCATGTACTTCTTGGCATCAGCAATAGTGTTTGGTTTTGGTGTCTGTATATGGGATGGATCTCATGGTGGGCAGTCTCTGGGTGGTCATTCTTTCAGTCTCTGCTCCATACTTTGTCTCTATATTTCCTCCCATGAGTATTTTGTTCCCCCTTCTCAGAAGGACTGAAGTATTCACACTTTGGTCTTCCTTCTTTTTGAGCTTCATGTGATCTATGAATTATATCTTGGGTATCCCAAGCTCTTGGGCTAATATCCACTTATCAGTGAGTGCATACCATGTGTGTTCTTTTGTGATTGGGTTACCTCACTCAGGATGATTGATATTTTCTAGTTTCATCCATTTGCCTAAGACTTTCATGAAGTCATTGTTTTTAATAGCTGAGTAGTACTCCATTGTGTAAATATACCACATTTTCTGTATCCATTCCTCTGTTTACAGACATATGGGTTCTTTCTAGCTTCTGGCTATTACAAATAAGGGTGTGATGAACATGGTGGATCATGTGTCCTTGTTGTATGTTGTAGCATCTTTTGGGTATACACCCAGGAGTGGTACAGCTGGGTCCTTAGGTAGTACTATGCCCAGTTTTCTGAGGAACCGACAGAGTGATTTCCAGAGTGGTTGTAACAGCTTGCAATCCCATGAGCAGTGGGGGAGTGTTCCTGTTTTTCCACTTCCTCTCCAGCATCTGCTGTCACCTGAGTTTTTGATCTTAGCCATTCTAACAGGTATGAGATGGAATCTCAGGGTTGTTTTGATTTGCATGTCCCTGATGACTAAGAATGTTGAACATTTCTTTAGGTGCTTCTCAGCCATTCAGTATTCCTCATTTGAGAATTCTTTAGCATTGTACCCCATTTTAATAGGGTTATTGGGTTCTTTGAAGATTAACTTCTTGAGTTCTCTGTATATATTGGATATTATCCCTCTATCAGATGTAGTACTGGTAAAGATCTTTTCCCAAACTGTTGGTTGCTGTTTTGTCCTATTGACAGTATCCTTTGCTTTACAGAAACTTTGCAATTTTATGAGGTCCCATTTGTCAATTTTTGATTTTAGAGCATATGCCCTTGGTGTTCTGTTCAGGAAATTTCCCCTGTGTCCATGTTTTCAAGGCTCTTCCCCACTTTCTCTTCTATTAATTTTAGTGAGTCTGCTTTTATGTGGAAGTCCTTGGTCCACTTGAACTTGAGCTTTGTACAAGGAAATAAGAATGGAATGATTTGCAATCTTCTACATGCTGACCTCTAGTTTAACCAGCACTATTTGTTTAAAATACTGTCTTTCTTTCCACTGGATGGTTTCAGCTCTTTTGTCAAAGATCAAGTGACCATAGGGGTGTGGGTTCATTTCTGGGTCTTCAATTCTATTCTATTGATCTACCTGCCTGTATCTGTACCAATACCATACACTTTTTTTTTTTTTTTATCACTATTGCTCTGTAATATAGCTTGAGGTCAGGGATGATGATTCCTGCAGAAGCCCTTTTATTGTTGAGAATAGTTTTTGCTATCCTGGGTTTTTTTCTTATTTGAAATGAATTTTCAAATTGCTCTTTCTAACTCTGTGAAGAATTGAGTTGCAACTTTGATGGGGAGTTCATTGAATCTGTAGATTGCTTTTGGCAAGATGGCTATTTTTTACTATATTAATCCTACCAATCCATGAGCATGGGAGATCTTTCCATCATCTCAGATCCTTCTTAGATTTTTTTCTTCAGAGACTTGAAGTTCTTGTCATACAGATCTTTTACTTGCTTGGTTAGCATCACATTATGGTATTTTATTATATTTCTAACTATTGTGAATGGTGTCACTTCCCTAATTTCTTTCTCAGCCTGTTTATCCTTTGAGTAGTGGAAAGCTACTGATTTGTCTGAGTTAATTTTATTTCCAGCCTCTTTGCTGAAGTTATCAACTTTAGGAGTTCTCCAGTGGAATATTTTGGGTCACTTAAGTATATTATCTTATCATCTGCAACTAATGATACTTTTACTTCTTCCTTGCCAATTTGTATCCCTTTGACCTTTTGTTGTCTAATTGCTCTGGCTAGGACTTCCAGAACTATATTGAATAGGTAGGAAGAGAGCAGACAGCCTTGTCTAATCCCTGATTTTAGTGCAATTGCTTCAAGTTTCTCTCCATTGAGTTTGACATTGGCTACTGGTTTGCCATATTTTGCTTTTACTATATTTTGGTATGAGCCTTTAATTTCTGATTTTCCCAAGACTTTTACCATGAAGGAGTGTTGAATTTTGTCAAATGTTTTCTCAGCGTTTAATGAGAAGATCATATGTTTTTTTCATTGAGTTTGTTTATATAGTAGATTGTAGGATGCCGTCCCGCAGCTCCTACCTGCGTGGG
>NW_022196909.1:16042471-16052399 GCF_008632895.1 Mastomys coucha
GACTAGCTGTCAACTTGTAGTTTCGGTTTGAGAATCTCCGAGAGCACAGCAGGGCTTCCCACAGTAGATTATCATAATATCATGATATATGATGGATTTCCACATATTGAACCATCCCTGGGATGAAGCCTACTTGACCATGATGGATGATTATTTCAATGTGTTCTTGGATTCAGTTTGTGAGAATTTTATTGAGTACTTTTGCATTAATATTCATAATGAAAATTAGTCTGAAGTTTTCTTTCTTTGTTGGGTCTTTGTGTGGTTTAGTTATAAGCATAATTGTGGCTTCATAGAATTAATTAGGTAGTGTTTCTTCTCTTTCTATTTTGTGGAATAGTTTGAAGAGTATTGGTATCAGGTCTTCTTTGAAGGTCTGATAGAATTCTGCAGTAAACTCATCTGGCACTGGGCTCTTTTTGGTTGGAAGACTTTTAATGACTTCTTCTATTTCTTTAGGGGTTATGGGACTGTTTAGATGGTTTATGTGATTCTGATTTAACTTTGGTACCTGGTATCTGTCTAGAAAATTGTCCATTTTATCCAGATTTTCCCATTTGGTTGAGTATAGGCTTTTTCAGTAGACTCTTTTTTTTTAAGATTTTTTTTTTTTAATTTACTTGGTTTCTATTGTTATGTCTCTGTGTTCTTTTCTGATTTTGTTGATTTGGATACTGTCCTTCTGGTTAGTCTTGCTAAGGGCTTATCTATCTTTTTGTTTCTACTTTGTAGATTCCAACCCTGAGTTTGATTATTTCCTGCCATCTGCTCCTCTTGAGTATATTTGCGTCTTTTTGTTCTAGAGTTTTCATGAGTGCTGTCAAGCTACTAATGTATGCTCTCTCTAGTTTCTTTTTGGAGGCACTCAAAACTATGAATTTTCCTCTTAGTACTGTTTTCATTGTGTCACATAAATTTTGGTATGTTGTACCTTCATTTTCACTAAATTCTATGAAGTATTTAATTTCTTTCTTTATTTCTTCCATTACCATCTTATCATTGAGTAGAGTCTTGCTCAGCTTCCATGTATATGTGGGCTTTCTGTTGTTTTTGTTTTTATTGAAGACCCTCCTAGGCCTTGGTGATCTGATAGGATGTATGGGATTATTTCAGTCTTCTTGTACCTGTTTTGCGACCGATTATATGCTTAATTTTGGAGAAGGTACCATAAGGTGCTAAGAAGAAGGTATATTCTTTTGTTTTAGGATAAATGTCCTAAAGATATCTATTAATTTCATTTGGTTCATAACTTCTGTTATTTTAACTGATTCTCTGTTTCCATGATCTGTCCATTGCTGAAAGTGGGGTGTTGAAGTCTTTCCCTATTATTGTGTGAGATGCAATGTGTGCTTTAAGCTTTAGTAATGTTTCTTTTATGAGTGTGGATGCCCTTGCATTTGGAGCATAGATGTTCAGAATTGAGAGTTTGTCTTGGTGGATTTTTCCTTCGATGAGTATGTAATATCCGTACCCATCTTTTTTGATAACTTTTGTTTGAAACTCTATTTTATTTGATATTAGAATGGCTACTCCAGCTTGTTTCTTGGGACCATTTGCTAGGAACATTTTTTTCCAGCCCTTCACTTTGAGGTAGTATCTATCTTTGTCACTGAGGTATATTTCCTTTATACTGAAAAACACTTGGTCCTGTTTGCATATTCCCTCTGTTAGCCTATGTCTTTTTATTGGTGAACTGAGTCCATTGATGTTAAGAGATATTACAGACCAATGATTGTTGCTTCCTGTTATTTTTGTTGTTAGTGTTGGAATTATGTTTGTGTGTTCCTATTCATTTGGGTTTGTTGTGACAAGATTAACATCTTGCTTTTTCTTGGGTGTAGTTTCCTTCATTGTGTTGAACTTTTCCTTCTGCTATGCTATGTACGGCTGGATTTGTGGAACAATATTGTGTAAACTTGGTTTTGTTTTGGAATACCTTGGTTTTTCCATCTATGGTAATTGAGAGTTTTGCTGGGTATAGTAGCCTGGGCTGGCATTTGTGTACTCTTAGGGTCTGTATGACATCTGACCAAGATCTTCTGGTTTTAGAGTCTCTGTTGAGAAGTCTGGTGTAATTCTAATAGGTCTGCCTTTATGTGTAACTTGACATTTTTTTCCCTCACTGCTTTCAATATTCTTTCTTTGTTCTTTGTACTTGGTATTTTAATTATTATGTGAAGGGAGCAATTTTTTTCCTGGTCCCATCTGTTTGGTGTTCTGAATGCTTCTTGTATGTTTCTAGGCATCTCTTTAGTTTAGGGAAGTTTCCTTCTATAATTTTGTTAAAGGTGTTTGCTGGCCCTTTGAGTTGGGACTCTTTACTCGCTTCTATACCTATTATTTTTAGAGTCAGTCTTTTCACTGTGCCTTGGATTTCTTGAATGTTTTGAGCCAGGAACTTTCTCCTTTTTGTATTTTTCTCAACTGTTGTCTTCTATGGTATCTTCTACACCTGAGATTCTCTCTTCTATCTCTTGCAGTCTGTTGGTGATGCTTGCATCTGTGACTCCTGCTTTCTTTCCTAGGTTTTCCAGCTACAAGGCTGTCTCCCTTTTTGTTTTTTTTAATGTTTCAATTTCAATTTTTAGATCCTGGACAGTTTTCTTCAATTCCTTCACCTGTTTGATTGTGTTCTCCTGTATTTCCATAAGGAGTTATTTATGTCCTTCTTAAAGTCCTCTCTATCATCGTCATGAAATGAGTATTTAGATCTGATTTTTCTTTATAGGTGTATTAAGGGTATCCAGGGCTTGCTGTGGTGGGAGAACTGGGTTCTTATGTTGTCAAGTCACATTGGTTTCTATTACTTATGTTCTTACGTTTGCCTCTTGCCATCTAGTTACCTCTGGTGGTAATTGACCTCACTGTCTCTGGCTGGGGCCTGTCTTTCCTGTGATCCTGTGATCTTGTGATCCTGAATGTGTCAGAACCCTTGGGGGAGTCAAGCTGCCACTGGGGTGTTGGCTGTGATCCTGAATGTGTAAGAATATCTGGGGAACCGAGCTGCAACTGGGGTTTGGCTTCTGTGGGTTTGGATCCAGAGCAGAGGCTCTGCTCCAGGCACTGGTGCAAACCAGAAGACGCAGGCCCCTTTGTATCTTATCATCTTAATTAACCTAGAAAATCCCTCACAGATATTTCCCAAGGTTTGCCATCTAAGTGATTCTAGGTTCTGTCAAATTGACAATCAATATTAACCATCACGTGGGTTTCCATAGAACTTAACACTGAAGCTAACAGCTACCTTGCTACTTAATTTACTTTCTTTATGTACTAGATAGTCTCCTGAAGGAAAATCAAGTTTACATTTTTTTAATAGATTTTTAGCATAATACCTATCATTCCTGCCACATAGTTGGGAGTAAATAAATGCTTTAAGAGTATTTACCTCAAATTAGAAAAATCAATACACTATTGATACTCAAAGTGGTTAATGTTGGCTTAAAATTAACAACCCAGCATAAAATTATTCTTATTATGTGACTTCCTCTCTAGAAATATTATCTTAAAATGTCATTGGGACTTGAGCAGAAAAACATTATCTCCCTCTCATTCCCTTTCATGGAGATGGTGCTGCCAAAGGTAAGAAAAATTGTACAGAATTCCATAGAAACAGATCAAAGGAGTTATAAATAAAAAAGAGCAGCTATATTGTGCATGGCTGGTTGAGATAACTGTAGAGGCTAAGTCCTACCATCTTCTGGAGCATCAGGAAGTGATGGTGTAAGTCTAGTTCATGCCCAGTGACTATGAATGCTAAAATTATAAGGAGAAGGTAAGGTGGATGCCTAGGTTTCCAGGGGAAAGAACACGTGTTTGTTCATATTATTCAAATTCTCAATTGTTTTTTATCCTTACTCCTTTCATTATGAGAGTAGTGTACATTTAATTGACTGATTTGAATGTGAATCTTATCTAGAAATATCCTTACATATGCACCTAGATGTAATAAGTTATTATCTTAGTTCACCTAGTCTATTGTGTAAAATTAAACATCATATGGCTGTTAGGTGCTTTGTTCTAGTTAAATTAGAATGCTGGTATAAAACGGTCACAATTTAAGAACTTGACTTAGTCCCATAAGAAATGCTGATTAGCTGGCAAAATAGGAATTTTCCAGAAATAAGTCAGGAATTAGGAACTTTTAGTTTACAGTATAGCAAATATATTCTAAAATCCAGGATCTTCAGTGTTTGTGGATGACTATTAAAGTTCATAAAATATCAACAATGTACAGAATTGCCAGAGTAGAGATCTCTCAGGAAGGTTGCCTTCAAATGAGGGTAACTAAATTATCAATCATGGTATAACACAAAAGACCTTATTGTTAAATGAAAAAAAAAAAACACAGATTTTTTTTTTTACCTTGTATCAGTTTTATTAATAGCTTCAAAGATACAAGTAAGCAGAAGAAATTAGTGGAATGTTAGGAGGTCTGATATGGTCAGTGCCACTTCTCAGAGTGCTTTTTGCTGAATACTCTGGTCAAGATTTGTCATGTCTTTTGAATGATACCTATTGACTGAGTCACAGATAAATGCAAGAATGTTCACTCATAGGTATGATTTCTTTTGCAGCTTATTTTAAATAAATGTTCAACCTCTCCTCTTGTTCTCCATCCAGCCTAGGTAGTGGAAAAGTTATTAAGATATGCGGGAAGTGGACCTGTTCAACAATTGTTCTTTGGGGGTGAGCTCCATCTTCTTTAGAAGCAGTTCAGTACTGTCGCAAACACCAAATACTATTCAGCAGCAGTTCAGTCCCATAGCAAACACCAGCAGTTGCAGACTAGGCAGGCAGACACCAGGCAAGAATCAGTAGCTACAGTTCAATCCTGAAGAAACTGAAAGGATTAGCAACTGGCCCGAGGCTGTGGAAGCAGCAAGCTGCCACAGGAACCTCAGGAGCAGTTCTGGGTGAGTTTCTCTCAATGGCAACATTATTACAAATGGAGCTCAACAATGCTATGTAAAGCAAGCCATTACATGTGTGTCCAATACATGCATGTCCTTAGTGAAGAACAGCAAGGCGGAGCAAATGAAACCGATGCTCATTGCTCCTCTCTCACTGTCTGTGGGGTCATATTTATACACCTTTATCATGCATCCTTTCACTTGTCTGCTATAGCAAGCCATCCTCCTTTCACCTCTGTCGGCTTCAGGAAGAAGACACCTGTGTCTTTCACATGTCTGCCTTAGCAAGATATCATTTCACTTGTGTGCCTCAGCAAACCATCACTTGACATAACTGATGTTCCAAAGAAACGTAGAAGTTTCCACTTCGTTCACTCACTACACATTTTTGTTTTGTACATGGTTCTGTCCTATATGTTATTTATTTTCATCAGAGATTCCAAAGATTATTGTTAATTTTATTTTATTTGTGAGCAAGCCTAGACAGACCAGATGCATGTGGATGGAAGAAACTACTGGTAAATCCTTCCTTTGGAAACAGTGCCAGCATAATTGCTCAGGAGCCTGTAGTTAGCACACCTAACAGAAACAGGGCAATGGCATCTCCTTTCTTCTTTTCTGGGGATGTAGCTCCCATGCTCACATAAGGAGAGAATACAAGCTTTCTCCTAAACGCTTCCCTCACAGCTGACATTTTCCCTTCACCTTCCCTGTGCTCTCTAAGAGTATGCACGTTTGTGTTGTGTTTTGTAACTTGAGGGAATTGTAACTACTGGGACAAAATATGACTCCTCACTATGAGCAGAGACTATGGAGATCTTTGTAAAACAACAACAACATCGTATTTCTTTGTAATAGTGCGAATCCTAAGAAATCTTAAAGATTTCTTTGGGTTTTGACCTTAACTTATGCCAGCAACAAACATGGGCCATTTTTTTGAAATAGAGGAGGATAAATCATACTGTAGGTGTTGCCTGCGTCAGTTTGCCTTGGAACTGTAGACAGCATTTTCCAACGACATTTATGTAACACCAAGCAATCCAAACAGAGGAATGTGTAGACTAAACAAGGATTTCAAAGCAATACAAAATCAAGGTGTAGCTGTTCCTGCTGCATCTTTATTGGTTTTTCTTGATTAGGACTTTGAGATGGGTCTGACTCTCTGAGATGGGTGGCGCATCTCAGAGTCTTCTGCCTCAGCTTCAATGCTAGGATTTTAGGAGTGCAAAATTTAAGCTGTAAATTTTTTGCAGCCTATTTTAAATAAATGTTCAACCTCTTCTTTTGATCACCATCCAGCAGAGGTAGTGGAAAAGTTATTAGGATATGCCAGAAGCAGACCTGTTCAGCAGTAGTTCTTTGGGGGCGAGTTCCATCTTCTTTGCCAGGCATGGTAGCATGTATTTTATCATTTAGGTAGCTATCTAGGAGTTAGTTAAAGTAGAAATGTTTTATCTATCAATTGGGGGAACATCTATTAAAAATTGTGAATAGATCCCGTTTAAAATCCAAAATGAAAAGCAATTATTAAACTTTCCTGCTATTTCTGAGAACAAATACTGTCTGTTAGTCTTTGTATATCAGTAGGGAATAACAAAGAATTTACATGTGAAACCAGAGCGTGTTTCAGAGGCCAATATGATCATTTTGATGTTTGATTTGTTTATAGTGGTTTTTTTTAACTCTGTATTAATATACATTTAACAATATTTTAAAAAATTATTTAAAAATTATTGTCAAAGCCCTTTGACTGTAAAATAATTATCTATCAACAGAAATTCTGTGAAGATGGGAATGTAAATAAACAGCTTTATCCCTGAAAGGCAGGTATCAGCAGGATGGTTAATGGACACAGACAGGAGAATAAACCATAATAAGAACTGGTCCTGTTTCTACTCAGCTTTCTTAAATCCACTTGCAAATCCATCATCCGGCAACTGTGAAAGGCAATAACGTGCAGTGAAGCTTCTGTATTAGTCTTACCCAGAGGGCCCAAAGCTGTTCCCAGTTCCCCTTGGCCCAGCCTACTCAATAAAGCAGAGCAGCTGCGTGACATAGCCCCAGCTAGCCTCACCAGCCTTCGACATCACCGATGCCTACTACAAATCAGATGAGAAATTCAGACACTGACCCCCAAACTCCAGGTGACAGTACCTTTCAAAGCCACATAGCCTTCCTTTAATGCAATTCACCCTTGCTCTCCTAATTTTAATGAAATCTTGAAAGGGGAAAAAAATAATATTCTTTCTGAAAATAAGATTTCTGCTTAGGTTTGATATTCCGTAGCCTGAAGGTTTTCTGAAAACTGTTAAATTTATTGCTCACCAGTTCCTCTGTGAACGTTCAGGAAAGATTTGACAAGTCTTAAGCCAGCCTTAGGAAGATTTCTTAGACATTGGAGCCATACGTTTCTGCTTTTCTCCCTTTAAACATAATGCTAACAATCACTTGAAACAAATACCTTATTTAATGTGGGGCCAATAACTAAGAATGACTTCTTTAAGAGGAAAGGTATCTTGAAAATTCATTGCCATCTAATTATCAATAGGGCCCTTCAATTTGTATATTAAGAGTTTTAGACAATTCTAATGTATGAGTTCACTTTACATTTTGTTGTAACCAGGCACAGGCAGTTAGATCGTGCCTAATGTAGTCCTCTTGTGCAGTTTAAGAAACCACCCAGCCTGTGACCTTGCTGCGCTGAATTTCGTTTTCATTGTGATACTCTGATGAGAAGCCCTTGGAACTATTCTTTTTTTAAAAAACACAGAACATCTGAAGGAACAACAGGAGATTTCATGGAATCTTCACCCCACAAAGAAAAGCTGCACCATAATATAACAAAGACGGATATTTAGAAATTGGATTTGTTTCCAACGTAGGTGAACGTTGCGCTTGCATGTGCGTTTATGCACCACATGTGTCCCTGCGCAAGCCAGAAGAATGATGGATCTCCCGGAATCAGTGTTAGGACTGTTATAAGCCTCCATGTTGGATGCTCAGAGCTGAACCTGGATCCTCTAAATATGAGCAACTAGTCTCCACCACAGAGCCATCCCTCTATCCCCTAATGGGCTGGTTTTTAAAATAAGACTTATAATTCCAATGAAGATGGATCTCCCAGAGAAGAGTTGGTGGATGTTTATAGAATATGTGTTTTTTATTACCTTCTTTTAAGAAACAAGCTCCTTACAGTAGTACAGCAAATGCAGCCACGACCAATTTTCCCCCATCAAGGAAGAACATGATAATGGTATATGGAATCCAAGTCCTTATAGAGATGTGCAGAGTTGTTGAGAATTATCCACATAGCTGTAGACAGAGGGCCTGAGAACAGACCCGGGTCAGAGACCATATCACCAAGAAAATTGCAATGTGGTGGGAGTTCGTCCTGGACACTGGCAGCTGCAGGGAGCCAGGCAGGCAATTTATAGGGAGAGCAAAGCAGAGGGCAGAGCAGGAGCCACCTCTTACTGCCTGGCTTCCCTCTAAGCCACTGGGCAGTGTGAAATGGATGCTAACTGTTAGTTCCCGAGAGCATGAATGATGTTGTTAATTAAATTTTAGTTTAAAAACATATAAAACATTTGAAAATACTGAGCCAATACTTAGGAGGATCTGCACTCCCTCTAACAATGATTACTAGTGTATTATTATATCCCCCTTCAGAAATTGTCTATCACTATGGTTGTATCTGTAATGGGTGGGTGTCCATACATATATTCTGTCTTTAAAAGTAATGGTTTTCTATAACCTCATTTCCATATTAAAATTACAAAATAGTATTATCTCTGGGTTTTACCTGTCAACAGAAAGATGATCTTAGTATCAATTGAGCATTTTAAGCCTGTGCTCAATCCTGGGAATATAAATATACCTAAAAGGAAAAATAAATACACAGATCAACAATATGGTAAGGTCCTGCAACATGTGGGTGGCCATTTGAAGTTCTTGTGTGTGTGTGTGTTTCTCTAGACATATGATTCAAATACTTCACCCATTGTAGCTGTCAGAACAACTTAACTACGTATTACAACAACACCATCATAAAAACAAAAACATTCCTATGGGATTGCAAACTTCATAGTATGACAAGAGCGACCGGCTTTACTCTCTCCACACAGCATGTAAACTGTCTGGGCTCCTGGAATGAAATCTGTGTAGATTTGTTGCTAAAAGCTTTGTGGTATTGTTGGTAAAAATACATGATCAAACAAATTAAACTTTTTTTCCCCCTCATAATGAGTTAGAATATAGTTTTCTGATTTCTATTCTAGAGATTGAAGTTGCCCTGTCCCCTTTCATCGGGTAATTCTCCAGCAACAATTAGAAAGTAGAACTCCTAATTTGACTGTTGATTGCAGAATACTGAAGAGAAGTTTCTAAGCATGGGGTAGTGTCTACATTTCTGATTTATGAGCAAGGTCAGGCATGGCACTCCATGTATGCCAGTGTAATTAGAAGGGTATTGGATTTGTCAGCTAAGTGTAAAATACCCCTGTGCTGCAGAGTGAAGCCTTCATTTTCTGAGTAAATTAACTGTAATAACTATCAAACTACATCTGGTAAGCAAGCCAGCCATCTGTGAAAAGGGAATCCATCGATAGCAAAAGCCTTGTTAGACATTTCTTACAGATAGGGAAAATTCAAACAGACAGAGCTGTTTTTGAGCCTATGAAAAGCAAAAGATAACATAAAAGAATATCACCCCATAACTTTACGTCTGCAGAGAAAACCAGCTTGGAGACGAGAAAATAAATGGCATGGGTAAGCTGTTCTTCCAGAACTTGGTGTAAGTAGAATGAAGCAGAAGTTGAGAGGCTAGGACTTTCAAAGCTCATGGTAGTTTGAGTCACATGAACCAGTCCGGTTTGTGTGCATTCTGTGAATTGCTCTGGGCTTTGCAGCTTCCTCACGATCTGCATAGTTTAGTTGTAGGCCACAGAACTTTCTTTCTTTCTTTCTTTCTTTCTTTCTTTCTTTCTTTCTTTCTTTCTTTCTTTCTTTCTGTCTGT
>NW_022196909.1:16052547-16057661 GCF_008632895.1 Mastomys coucha
TTTGTGAAGGGGTTTTCCTCCCCTCTCCCAAATTTAAACACAGAACTTTAATGCAATAGCTTGTCTTTTCCTTCCTTTTTGAAACTCCTTACAATGATATTCATATTTAGAGACCTTGAGCCTGGATAGATATGAAACAGGTTCTAACATCTTTGTAGAAACCTGTTGGAGACAAGAGGACATGCCACATGTTTATTAAGGTGTCTCAAGAGATTTCTTATCCATCTCTAGTAGATGAGACAATCTACTAAAGGGAAGGAAGATTTGTTCTAGTTCATGGTTTCTGAGGCTTTAGCCCAAGATACAAATCCCTCTCGTGAGGTTCTATCTCCTACATGTTTTTACCAGCTCCCTTAAGTGGGACAGGGTGGCATCCATGAAGCCTGTAGCATATGGGCTTTTTGAGGACAAAAACTGTTAACATTCCTCTAACTAAGACATAACTTACTTAAGGTCTTTCATAGAAGAGAATAGAGCCAGAATTAGAAAAATAATCAGTTGGGTCATGTTCTGATTAGGTTAAACATTTAAACCCATTGATCGTTAGTTCTACTTTTTTTTTTTTTTAAACTCATAAGGAAACATAATATGTCTCTTAAAAGGCCTTCTAGGACAGGCATGAAATCATACTTCTGTATGGGGTGATGCTCAATGGTGTATTGTTTCTTCCCCTTGTGAAAACATGACATAACAGCTGAAATTTCCCCACTCCCAAGTGGCACTCACTAAAACCCTCCTAAAGTGTTTTTCCAAGGAAATCATGATATCATGAGAAAAACCTTATGACTGAAGATACAGTCAGAAAAACAGTCATTAATAAGGCATTAGGAATGAAAAGACTTAAGAGAAAGAACATAAAACTCAATCCAGAGAGCTATCACAAAAGGAAACACCTACACAGCTAGCAACCGGGGAACTATGTATCCTAGAAGAATTTTTCAGATTTGATTTTATTCGGGGTAATGCATTTCCACACACAGAAAGTTCCATCATAATGAAGCTCTTTATTTCTGCCTATATTACCAGATGTGCTGCAAATCAATGATTGAAAAAAATTCCTTGAGGGGCAATAACACTAAATAAATACATAATTATTATTTGGAGCTGCTTATTTCACTTGAGCAGAAAAAAAAATGTTGACAGCTTCATTATGTCAGGCCTGTGAAAGCTGGTAACTTATTCTGTGGTCTTTGAAGTTATGATGTTATTTTTCTTCTGGATTGTATTTTGCATGAGTTAATGACTGATGGGTGGAAACATGGCTAAATGCAGCACACAGTGAGCATAGCATTTTCCCCATTAAACTTCGTGTGCAGGGAGGCCTGGTTTGGGAGCGGTATGTATGAAAAGCACCCAGGGCTTCAGAACATCACAAGGCCAGGCTGGCGACATATTTGTCAAAGAAAGCTAACTCTCAGGCTGCATTGTTAGGAGATGGGACATTCTAATCCTGCAAAATGCTTGCTATGAAGAAACCTATACCCGGAATGCTGCAGACATTCCAAATCATACTCTCGGGGACTGACAGGTAGGTCTGCATTTCACTTGAAAACAACTCAAGCACATGTAAGTGCAAAGTCAGGAAAAATAATCATTTATTCAGAAGTGTACGATCCTGGAGGATGAAAAATATGTCAGCCTCATTGTTGTAGATAGCAAACCCTTTGACAAAAGAGACATGTATGAAATCAATTATTATTTGATGGAAAGAAACCGGAATGTGTCTGTTACTCTGGCACTCAGGAAGCAGAGGAAGGAGGTCTGGGTTTTGTAGGATAGCCTGTGCTACTTTGACACCCCCTACTCCTACTCACAAAATTTGAGTGGAAAGAGATTTGAAACGAAACTTATAAGGTAAATGTTATTGCGACCTTCCTGATGACTAGTTTTCTAACACTAGATGCATGAATTAGAAAATTCCAGTAATGATTCTCTTCTGGATGAGAGGGCAAAATACATCAGATATTTAGTCTTAAATTTAAGATGCATTTTTAGTACATTATATCCATGTCATGATGAAATTGCTTTCTATAACTGATTTGTGTCAAAATATTTTATCACATTTTAATTTACCTATCTTTTGTGTATGTATGTGTAACTAATTTTATACGTGCATGTGTGCACCATAGCACACACATAGGGGTCACAGATAAACATTCAGGTTCCACTGTCTGGGTTCTGGGATATCTTTCTTGTACACATATGCTGAAGCTTGTTGTGTACAATAATCTAAGAGAGCCCTTGATTTGACTGTGGTCAAGTTTGGGCCATGTATATAACTTTTACTAGTGGTGCTATATCCACAATGTAAACTTTCAGATTTCAGTTTTCAAATTTGCAATGGTTAACTGTAAATATATATTTTTTTGTCTTTTACAATTACCTGGTTTTGTGATTTTAACATTCTAAATTAATCATTCAGATAAGCATAAATTTGCACAAGCTGAAACCAGATTTAATTCTCTGTCAGATCTGTCATGGAATAGGAAGGTAAGGAGCATTTACAACTTTAACTTTATGGAAACAACAAATGAATAAGTACACCTTTATTTGTGCTTTCATTGATTGTTTAAAAGAAATGAATACTTAAAGACACTTCTATCTCCCTTCTTTCTCCAAATGCACAGGTTCAATTGCAGGTCTAAATAAGTAAATAAGTAAGTAAATAAATAAATAAATAAATAAGATAGTATCTTATGCTAAAAGAAATTTAACAGATGAATGCTCAACCCTAACCCTTCCTCTAACTGAAACAAACAAGCAAGCAAATAAACCAAAAACAAACCCTCAAACCAAAAGCATGGGACTTTAGAAGAAACATAACAAATGGTTGGCTTGGAGGAATGTGTCTCAGTTTTCAGCACTCTAAATGTAGAAGAAGGAGGATTGCTGAGTTTTTCCTTAGCAAGGTGGACAATAGTGGGAGTGTCAAATCATCGAGGGGGTATATAGCCAGACTTTGTCATAATAGATAGACAGATACATGGATGGATAGATGGATGGATGGATGGATGGATGGATGGATGGATAGATAGATAGATAGATAGATAGATAGATAGATAGATAGATAGATAGATAGATAGATGGATCGAAGGATGGATGGAGAGACAGACAGACAGATAGATAGATAGATAGATAGATAGATAGATAGATAGATAGATAGATAGGTAGGTAGGTAGGTAGATAAATAGATAAGGGAAGAGTTTTCAACTTAGAAGTTCTAAAGTTGTAAACATTCAGTGATTCTGTTTTGTCCTTTAAGAGGTTTCTACATCTAAAATATTAGTGACAGTGGTTCATTTGGTACTAAGTACACATGGTGACATTTTTAGTTTGTCAAGTTAAATACATCATGTTAGTAGAACTGAAATCAGAAACAGAGATGTTTCCTGAGGCCAGGAAAAGGTTGAGAATACTGAAGGAAGAATACATCATTTCTCTTCAGGCATTTTAAAATTTTCCTTATGTCTCATATAGAACTGTTTAAAGTGAATGCAGGTCCTGTATCAAGTCAGCACGGAGAAATTTGAAATCTTGAGGTTGAGGCATTGCTATCTGAGGACATTCAAATATTCTTAATCCAGAAGCCTAATGTTGCTAGTTTCTTCAATATTTCGTCATATTCTTTTATCAGTTGGTTTCACACCATAGAAAACAATCACCAGTCCATGATGATTTACTCCGTAAAGTCAGGGATTGATTGATGGTTGTTTAGTGTTAAAAATCAGATTAAAAAAAAAACAACAAACCTACCAAGATGGAAAGTGAAGCTTGTGATATAACTAACTGCATGCCACTGGGATGGCCAAGTGCAGTCACAGCCACCAGCACTTCCTGGCGGTACTCGGCAATGTGGATCCAGAAGCAGGATACTTCTGGTAATGGCTGAGAATATGTTCACTGGCCTTACTCGCCACGAGGCTTACTTACCCCAGAATCAGAATTCTGGGCAGAAACACTTTCAAGGATGGCATTTGTTCTTGCTCTGCCTGCCTAGAGTGAGATTAGAGATTCCTTTTCTCATTTTGAATGATATTCGCCAAGATTTGTACGTTGGGACTTCCGCCAGTATGGGACAGGGCTCACGTGCTTGGCTGCTTTGTATAATTAGAAGAAAATTAGCAACATGAAAATCACTTAAGCCACATACCGTACCTTCTACTCTTCTCACAGCCAATCTCCTTTTACTTTATGGCTGTAAGTCTGATTCCCGTATCCATCCTTCCTTGAAGCCTACAGCATAGCTTTTACCCCTGTCAGCCCTACAGTTTGCTTGTAAATAAAATGTCTAAAAATCACCGAGCACCATGTATCTCCGTGTTTTCTGGTTTGGTTATCTTAACAAATTTACACTCCTGGCTTCCGTGTCATCATTCTGTGCCAGCCTTTAACTCTTTCCATCCTAGCGTCCCCTCTCATTTCGAAGTTTAAGCTCTAAGGGACTCTTCTCAGCTTTCCTTTCCCAAATCATTTTCTCTGCTGAGTCATTTATTGACACAAGTGCAATTAAACTATTATGCACATTCAGAGAAGTAAACCCATTTAGTCTCCCCCTTGAGTTGAACACCCAGGTTAACACTTAATGAGTGTGTTCACACACAGTTTGACCTCTTTTCTCATAGTAGTCATAGCTACAATCAAACTTGTTTTCCCATGAACCTTTTCTAGTGTGAAATTTTGCTTGGTTGTTAACTTTATTTTATTTTTACAGTGAGCTAGACATGAACATTTAAAATTAATCTTTATATTTTCCTTCTTTCTTTTTTTTTTCTCTCCAGAAACCAAGCTTGAGAAATTACCAAGAAAAGTCAAACTCCTTATAGGTTAGTTAGTTAGGTTGTTTTGCATTTATGCCCTCCTCCATACTGCTCCTATTTCTATTGACCTGGCACAGACTTTAACTTCAATAGTTCAGACGGCTGTAAAAGCCTCCTAATTGTTCTTCCCACCTCTGGCCTCTAACCTTCCCAAGCAATATGACTCACTGCTGCAAAGTGTTTCTAAAATCAAATCCCTATCATGTCATTTTCCAATTCCATAAACTCCTGTGCCTTCCTCTTGTGTTCTTTACTGTCAGAGCTCCATACCTTTGGTCTTTTTTTTTTTTTTTTTTT
>NW_022196909.1:16057850-16061046 GCF_008632895.1 Mastomys coucha
CCTCGAACTCAGAAATCCACCTGCCTCTGCTTCCCAAGTGCTGGGATTAAAGGCGTGCGCCACCACCGTCCGGTCTACCTTTGGTCTTACTTGTCCAACTCCGTTGTAGTATTGGCCTTCACTTTCTCATAGAACCCAGGCTCACAGCCGCCAGCCACAGAACCTGCCCCTCGTCCCTGAAGCCCTCTTGCTCGTCACAGATCCTTTCTTTCCCCTCTTATCTTCTCTCTTGTAACATTGTGTCGATTCGCTAGGATCAGCTTGGCATTTTGTGACATTTGATCTGATTTTCTTAGCTCCTAAACGTAAGCTCCAAGTTCGAATTGCACTGAAGTTATCTTTTTTTATCCTTGGTCCTTAAAATTTCACAAAAGCAGAGCTTGGGTTCTTTTCCCAATCATTTACAGGATCTAGCTCCATGTTTTCACAGAATACAAAGTATTAAAGGTTGTACTGGACTTAACCTCAAAATGCACACTGAAGATCCTTGCCTATCAGGAGGCAAGATCAGTAGAGCAGCATCCTCTTTAAATGTTTTGTGTACACTACCCTATTGTTTCTTTGTACTATTATAGCTTTAAAAGTATTCGTCATGCAATATATTCATCATTTAATCAGAACCAAGAAGACAGCAACCTTCTCACGTATACTGAAACATATGGGACTTAACGTTAAAGGATATTACAATATTTATTATAGTACTGTTAGTTATTTTATTTATTATTATATTATTATTATTTCCTTTGTTAGACATTTTGGTAAACAATGTTCCCATCACTCATATAGTTGCTAAAACTGGTCTATGGATAAAAATGATACAAAGTAGTGATTAGTGAGCAATGTTGGAAATTATAAATCTGACTGCCTCTCCTCACCTGTTATTTTCTTGTTTCAGGTTTTCAGCAGGTTGCCAATAGTGCCTAACAGCCAATCTTTCTGCTTTACCTGAATCAAAATTATGGGTGTGTGAGAAGCTCTTTAAACGCTGGTCTTGGCAGTCAGTGTTCATTTTCCACAGTGCCTGACAACAGCCAGTAATGACGCTATGCAGTCAGACACAGCAGCAAGTGATACTGTCTGATATTTGCAGCACCCCATGCCTGCTTTGATGTTCAAGACCTCTAACCAAAAGTTACAGTCTTCCTGCAGGCTATTTGTATTTCTAGCCCTCTGTAGTGGTCAGTGTGTTATCACTCAGCCTGAGGTCTGAACTCTTGGCTACTAAGACTTGATAGTTCTCTGGAACTTATTCTGCAATGGGAGCCTGCAGGTACTCTGAGGTTTTTTTCCCAGTTTGCCCTTCTGTCTCTCTTTGCTTCCATTTCTGCTTCCCCTTCCTCCTCCCACCCGTTGGAAAAGATGTGGGAGTGTTTGTCACCGTGGATGTGGGTGAGCCTGAGAGGATTACTTACATAGTGCCAGAAGAGATGTTTGACTGAACATAGGCTTGATTCTAGAGCTAATCAGCCACTAAGGGTTGTGCTTGGACTAATATGGCTTTTCTGCCACCCATGGTAGTTCCTCCAACATCAAAGTGCGTCCCTTCTAATCAGGATGAAAGTCGTTCATGAGGCTCAGGGTGACAAACTGTTCAGACCTCTGGTGGAGGCTGTGGCGTCAGGAGCCAGGCAGCCAGCTACAATCTTTGCATAATGGTTTCAAGGCTGGCTCCGCGGAATGTTCAGGCTAGGTAGCACAGGTAACAGGGTGATCTGTCTGTCTTTATTGACTGACAGCCCAGATGCTCAAGGAAGTTCAGGCATCAAGGGAGAATCCCATAGCTGCTAATTAGAAAGTCAAATTGGCTTATGCACAGTGAGTCCTTATTTACAGGGCATTGAACATCAGAAAGAACACTTATAACATGAGTCCTTGAAATTTATGAACTATCAACAGTGATGCTAACAGATTTTAATAATACTTCACACCTGCCCATAGGTTAGGGGGCCCCTTTCCCCGTCTTATATGCATATATGAATAATGTAATATTTTCATGTTATCCTGCACATTTATTGAATGCATATCGTAGATTTTGCTTCACTTGTGGATGCTGTGTTGCTAGGGAGGTGTGTAAGCATCTGGGTAGGGAACAGAACATGGTCCAGATCCTATAAGAAGAAGGCAAGGCTATTTGTTTTTTTGGTTTTTTTTTCTTTGTCAGTGAAAGAATTTTTAATTTTTTTTCTTTTTTCTTTATTCTTCTTTCATAGGTGACATCTGGACCCCAGTTTCCCCTCTCTCCTCCTCCCAGTCACCTCCCCTGCACCACACCAGCTATTTGTGATGTGTTTCTTCTGTGCAGAGACAGTTTCCAGGGCCAGTATCCATGGGAAAGCATGTTAAGTTCTAAGCAGAGCCCCATCTCTCACTAGTGGTTTAACTTTGGAGCAACCGTTTCCTCTACAACTCTTTAGTTCCCCCATATATAAAATGGGGTACTAAAAGCTCCTGCCACAAAGCTATGGATAAACATTAGCCCATGAATTTTGCAAAAATCTGTCAAAGATTTTTTTATTGAAGATTTATTTTTGCTGTAAATATGTATTGTTTGTCTAAGTATTCAACACGTTTACTGTTTTTATTAGCTCAGTGACATTTATTCCAGTCTTTGTTCTGAATTCATTTTCTTGACCTAAAGCTTTCTAAGAAGCACAGGAATCAATAGGGATTATCTCCACCAAATTTAGAGTTGGATAAGAGTACTTCAAGGGTTAGGAGACCAAACAAAAACAAGAAAAGAGGATTTAAAAGAAGAAATTAGATTACGAAGTTTAAGAGATTAGGCGAGTGGATAAAGGCACTCAGCATGCACTTCAGATAAAAGCTGGGGAAACAGTGGTACTACTCTCTACTCAATGGCTCCTGACCCCATTAGCAGGAAACACTTCATCTTATTATCACTGAGACCTGAACTGAATTATTTTAAGCCAATGCATAAAACATAAAATTATATGCATTTACAAATACCACATGATGTTCTCAATGTGTGCTCCTTGCTTGATTACATCGGACTAAGCATGCAGATTTCCTCACATTTTATCACTCTTTTGTCGAAATGCTTGCAAAGCCCTGTCTTCTGAGTCTTTGAAGTATACAGGATGCCATCAGGATGGTATTCATTGTACTCGTTGCCATGGTACTCATGGTACTCATTGCCACGGTACTCATGGTACTCATTGCTGTGGTACTCACTGTG
>NW_022196909.1:16062061-16064531 GCF_008632895.1 Mastomys coucha
ACTCACTGTACTCATTGCCATGATACTCATGGTACTCATTGCCATGGTACTCATGGTACTCATTGCCATGGTACTCATTGTACTCATTGCCATGGTACTCATGGTACTCATTGCCATGGTACTCACTGTACCATGTACTTCATTCAGAACATCTTGCTTTTGTTTAACTGTGACTTAATTTCTCACCCTGCCCCACCTCAGGCTATGGTTGCCACCATTCTTACCAGCTTACGGGAGAACATCTTAAATTCCATCAGGCTACTCATGCATCTCATGCATCATTTGTCTTTCTGTGCCTACCTCATTACCCGTAATGATCATGTTGTTATAGATGACCAGCTTTTTGGATTTTTTTTTTTTTTTTGGTTTTTGGAGACAGGGTTTCTCTATGTAGCCCTGGCTGTCCTGGAACTCACTCTGTAGACCAGGCTGTCCTTGAACTCAGAAATTCACCTACCTCTTGCTTTAAATGGCTGAGTAGTATTCCATTTTCTTCTTTTTCCTTTTTTTTAAAAATTAAATTATTTTTTACATTCCGTATTTCTTTTCCCGTACCCCCATCCACTCTCCGATGGCTCCACATCCCACACCTCCTCCCCACACTCCCATCTCCACATGGATGCCTCTGCCCCTACCCCACCTGACCTCTAAACTCCCTGGCACCTCCAGTCTCTTGAGGGTTAGGGACTTCATCTCTGAATGAACACATACCCAGAAGTCCTCTACTGTATGTGTGTTGGGGGCCTCATATCAGCTGGTGTATGCTATCTGTTTGGTGGTCCAGTGTTTGAAAGATCTCGGGGGTCCAGATTAATTGAGATTACTGGTCCTCCTTCATGATCACCCTTCTCCTCAGCTTCTTTCAGCATTTCCCTAATTCAACAACAGGGGTCAACAGCTTCTGTCCATTGGTTGGGTGCAAATATCTGCATGACTCTTTCAGCTGCTTGTTGGGTCTTTTGGAGGGCAGTCATGACAGGTCCTTATTTGTGAGCATTCCATAGCCCCAGTAACAGTGCCAGGCCTTGGGACCTCCCCTTGAGCTGGATCCCACTTTGGGTCTGTTGCTGGACCTTCTTTTCCTCAGGCTCCTCTCCATTTCCATCCCTGTAATTATTTCAGACAAGAACAATTAAAGTATTCCATTTTCATTATCCATCCATCAAAGGATGAATACTTAAGAGTCTTTTCATTTCTTGCCTTTTTTTGTCTTAATGAACATGGGGATGTAATGTCTCTCTGACTTACTGATATCTTTTCCAGTTTATATATCCATAAGTAATATTGCTGAATATTACATTTTTACTATTTGAAGAGATTCTGTTCTGTTTCTTTTGTGTGTGTGTGTGTGTGTGTGTGTGTGTGTGATATCTATTAATTTGTCCGAGCTACTGCAAAATAGACAGATATTTTAAATAAATACATGTTAAGTATACATATGTTATATGTTCCGCGCCTCTGCTGCCCACCAGCAGCAATGACGACAGAACACCGAGACTTCTTCTCTCGCGGTTTACTAAGGAAATTTTCTTTTGTGTTACAGCTCTCCTAGGTACCTAGGTGTTACAGCTCTTTAAGGTACCTAGGTATTACAGCTTTCCTAGGCTCTTAATTGTTACAGCTCTTCTAGATGTCACGGCTCTTCTTGGTGTCTCGGCTCTTCTTGGCTCTTCTTAATGTTGCTTCTTCTTCTTCTTCTTCTTCTTCTTCTTCTTCTTCTTCTTCTTCTTCTTCTTCTTCTTCTTCTTCTTCTTCTCCTTCCTAGGTGCTGCAGGTCTGCTTGCTTCTGTGGAGTGGCCCCGACTGTCTGGAGACAGCCCCTTATATACCCGAGCTTGAGCTGCCAAGTCCTCCTGGATTGGTTCTCCGGCAGACCCTCATTAGCATACACCTGGTCGGGAGAGGCGCATGCACAGCATACACCCTCTCAGGAGGGGCGCATGAGCAGTGGAATCGTCTATTGCTACAGTGTATCGGGAACCGGATCCATCTTGGATTTTATCGTCCAAGCGGCTGCCTACAATGTTATTTCTTTTTAGGACTAAAAGTAACAACCTAAAAAGGGGGAAAATGAATAAGATATGAGAAAAATGTGGCAAATCCCTCTTTTGGATTCCAAATACTATTTATGATAGCAATTACTGTTACTAACATATAAAATGGGTTAAATTTCACTGAGTGCTGGTTAATTCCAAAATACAAATATAGGAACATTCATAGAAGATGATGGAGAAAACTGAAGCATGATATCAGAGACAAGTGAAGAATGCCTTCATTTATTTTGAGCACTATTTTTGCAAGATTGAAGATTTCAGAAAAAAAAATGCTCTTTTTTTGGTGAAGAATGAAACTTAGCAGTAAACTTCTAACTTGACTTTAGCAACTGTAAGGTCTGTTGGCATCCAGCGCCAACGTAAATGAAATAAGGGGTTCTTCTGGTAATAGGAGTAATAAATAGATAGGAAGAGAT
>NW_022196909.1:16065046-16073881 GCF_008632895.1 Mastomys coucha
ATCTATTTATTACTCCTATTACCAGAAGAACCCTTTATTTTATTTACGTTGGCACTGGCTGCCAACAGTCTCTGGTTATGTGTGTTCTGTCTATGTAGTCATCTCTATATGTTGCCCATCACTAAGATCATCTTCATGGGTGAACCAAGCCTATTTTATCTTTTCTTTCAATCTTTGTTTTTCTTAACCCTTATTTCTTCACCCATTTTTATCTTTTATACTATAGTTGTGACTACTAGCATTCTTTGTCATATTAAAACAGGATAGTGTAGCAAACTCATACATTAACAAATAGGTAAACATGTCTGTAGTGTTCTCTACAGTTTTAGACTGGATCAGTCACTTCAGGTCTCAGAAATATTTTCAGTGTTCACTATAGAAGAGTGACAAATATTTTCATATCTGTCACTTTGGGTTAATCTATTCCATAGTTTACCTTTTCATCTACCACATGAGGTTTTTCTTATTTTCTGAAATCCTTTTTCATTAATTATGTTGTATTCAGAATTTATTTAATATCTTTCTTATGTTCATTTATAGCAAAGAGTTTGATATGTTGTCATTCATCTTTATTCCAAAGTTCATTTATTTATTTTTGAGTAATTCTTAAGGAGTATAGAAGCTCATTACATAATAACTATTGATCAAAGACATTTCCCTTCATTTAACCAAAGAAAAAAATTAATTATTAAGTTCAATATCTTGAGATTTCATTAACTTCCAAATGTTAATATACTCCAATTAGGTCCTTGGATTTTATTTTTAATATCACGTCATAGACAGAAGTGATATATGCCAACATCATGATTTTCTTGGCAAGATTGTTAAATCAATAATTTTAATTTTTGTCATATAGAAGACCCTTTGTTTTATGACCAAAAGTCCCAAAAGCTTTTAAGTTCTTTAACTCTGTAGCTCTTTTTCTAGAATGCTCTATGCCCCATAATTCTATATAGCTTGGTTAAAATCTACTTCTTATTCAATTCATTGTTTTGAAACAGAAATTCTTGTTTTAATATTTTATTTTGTTTAATTGTACTTTAGTCAATAATCACTCATTCTAACAGCATTTGAAGGAAATGTTTCAAAAACCTAAATCAGAATTAAAGCAGCAGTTACAAAAGATGGTACTGGATTACCATTGTGTGAGCTCAGATTAATAAGGCTGTCATTGTCAGAGCTGTGTTATGTCACTGCCTTGTTATATCACAGCTGTGGTGTGACATCTCAAGGCTGTTGAATTTGACATGACTGATTTGTGTCAAAAAATTCCCATGCTCTTGAAGGTATGGTATGCTTTTGCAACAATATTCACACATTTATGCTCACTTGTGAGTCTTAAAGATATATGGATCAGAATTATAGCATTATTTTGAATGAGACTCTCTTCCAGGGAAAATGAAGCTCTAAGAAGGAAGAGACTTAAGCCAAGGGTTTAGGAGTAGCAAAGGAAACAGATGTTACCATGTGTGCAGGCTCAGTGAGATAGCTATCTGTGATGTATTGTGCTCATTTGAGAACTTGTCTTTTCACTTTCTTGCTTATCAGGAACTGTAAATAAAAGGGCAAGATAAGCCACATATGTGCCAGGATCTCATTTTTCTCAATCATGTTATACTCGAGAATGAATTGAGAACACTACTTCCCAGTCAGAACTACACACTACAGTCTTAGTTCCCTCTCTGTCCCACAGCCCCTTTAATCTTGCAAAACTTCAAAAGATGGTGGCTGGAAAATGATCTTAAGTCAGAAAACATTTAATAGGAAAATGTCAGTGGAAAGTACTAGCTGATGGAGAAGCTGAAGATTTTCTTCTGTATATTGGCAACTGGAGTTTAAAACGTTCAGTTGCATATCTAGTTAGTAAATCAAGACTAGCACCCTTGAATCAGACTCTCTAAAGGACTCTTTGATGTTGATGTAATTCTCTATGACACTCCAAAGCTTCCCTTCATTTTCTCTGGGATTTCCATTTTTAGACGTGACACAATAGGGAGTCATATGGGAATGATTACAGTTTGTATCTGTGGTTAAATAATGCAAAGACCAAATATATGCCCCAACACCATGTGGCTCTGAAACTGCATCATTTGGGAAACTGCTGACATGAAGTTGATCTGAATCCTGCCAGGGGAAATGCTGATACCAAAAGATAAGTAAACAAACAAACAAACAAAAAGTTGATTTTGTTTTTTTCTCCAAGTGTGGGAGGTACTGGGATTTTTGTCTGGAAAACAGTAAATTGGCATGGTTTTGTGAGCCTGCAGTTTGCAAAGTGTGGCTTCCAGGGGGAATATCAGCTGGAGAGTTGATGATGCAAGCTATACAGCTCTGCCCCATATTTACTATCAAAGCTGTAGTGATGGCAACTGGCCAGAATCCCTTTATCCAGCTGCTCTCATAGGCAGCTGGAAGGAAAATGAAGGGTGCAAGCTCTACTTTCGATCACTCACGTGTTTAGCAATTTTGTCCTTAAATCCTTGAATGAAATCATAATATTTTAATTTTCTGACTTGTGGTGAGTTTGTTTTACAAAACAAATGATGGGCTTTAAAAAAACCTATCTGTAGCATTTTGAAAAAATATTTATCAGTACTACTACTTCTAAAATTCTCAATTTGGTATTATTTCTATTTAAATTTGTTTAAAATGATGTATAAATGTAAGAAATTTTAGAAAAATAGCAGATGTAATTCCGTGTCCATAAAATTTATATCCATGTTGTGATAAGCATGCTAATTAGATGATATGATTCAAATCTTAAAGAAATAATGAACATGGGGCTAGAGAGCTGGCTTAGCACCTTGAAGCTCTCCCTTCTCTCTGTCTTTTTACAAAAATTGAAGGGAGTTCACTTCTCTGAACCTATGGCAGGTGGCTCACAAACACCTATAAATTTATTTCCAGGGGATCAGACATCCTCTGGAGCTCCATGGACATCTTCATGTGTATGCACATATGTACACACATGTAGATACATAAATAAATAATAAAACAAAATTTAAGATCCTAAATAAATAGGATATGTAGTTTATGATCATTTTTAGCCAATTTTGTTCTTTTATATAAGTCTAAATAAAGTACCACTATTAAATGTATTGTCTCAGCTAATGTTTTCATTGCTGGGATCAAATATCATGACAAAAAGTAAGTTGGGAAGGAAAGTGTTGACTCCACTTCCACTTTCACATGGCGGTCTACCATACAAAATCTAAGGGCAGGGTCTTAAAGTCAGACCCGGAATCAGGACATGAGTCATAGGCCATAAAGGAGTGCTGCTTACTAGTTTGCTGTCCATGGATTACTGAGCCTGCTTTCTTATAGCACCCAAGGCCACCAACCCAAGGGTGGCACCATTTATAGGGAGCTAGTCCCTTCCATATCCAACATCATTCATCAATTATCAATCAAGAAATTCTACCTCACATTTCTTATAGGACAACCTGATTTCAGTGTGTTTCACGACTGATATTTCCTCTTCAAAGATGTCTCTAGCTTTTGCCAATGGATATAAAACTAGTCTTCCTATTCGTATCATCTTATTCACTAGCAACTATTTATAAAATAAATGAGTCTGTCTTTGTGATTGAAAAGGATCTGTCCAAACAGGAAAATTATTTAAAAAATGCTCTAGGGGTAGAATTGACCATACTGATGGGTGGCAGCTCCAGTAATCTATTTATCTTGCGTCTAAAAGTAACTAGCCTCTGAAATATCATGCAATATGTATGTATGTATATATATGCATATATAAAGTGTGTGTGTGTGTGTGTGTGTGTGTGTGTGTGTATCACATAGAGTGGTCATTGTTCTAGAACTATACTGCAGCTCATGACATTGGAACAGTAGCTGAAAATTACACCCTGATTTCTAGGAAGAATGAGGAAATATATATTTCCCAGAGAGAGAGAGAGAGAGAGAGAGAGAGAGAGAGAGAGAGAGAGAGACAGACAGACAGACAGACAGAGACAGGGGCAGAGAGAGACAGAGACAGACAGGAGAAACACTAGTTTGGTTGTGCCCTTTTGAAACCTCCAAGTCTACCTCCAGTTAACAACTTTCTCCAAGGCCACAGCTACTCCAAAAAAGGTTATATCTCCTAATCATTCTTGAATAGTGTCACTTTCTGATGATTAAGTACTCAAAGCATATGGGGTGTATTCTTATACAAACCACCCCATGCCACTCCCTAGGCCCCATAGGCTTGTAGCCATATCATAATACAAAAATATATTCAGTTCTATTTCAAAAGTCCCCGTAGTTTATCAATGTCTCAACACTCTTTACAAGTTCAAAGTTGAAAGTTTCCTCTGGGACCCATGGCATTCTCTTAAATGTAACTCCCAGTAAAATCAAAATCAAAGGGAAGAGTACATATATCTAACTTGCTTTGGCACAGAATATTCATTATCATATCCAAAAGGGAGGAAAAAGAGAATAGTGAGAAAATACTGGACCAAAGTAAGAATGACACACAGCAGGGCAAACTCAGAATTCTGCATCTCCATGTCTGATGTCAACATGCTCTTAAGATTTCCAACTCCTGAAAAGAGCAATTTGCTATACTACTCCAGAAGATGCTCCAGCATGTAATATGGACACATGCTCCACTATGTTCATAGCAGCCTTATTTATAACCAGAAGCTGGAAACAACACAGATGTCCCTCAACAGAGGAATGGATCCAGAAAATGTGGTACATTTACACAATGGAGTACTACTCCGCTATTTAAAACAATGAAATTATGAAATTCTTAGGGAAATGGATGAATCTGAAGAATATCATCCTGAGTGAGGTAACCCAATCACAATAGATCACACATGATATGCACTTTCTGATAAGTGGTTATTAACCCAGAAGTTCAGAATACAGGAAGAACAACCCACAAACCACAAGAAACTCAAGAAAAAGGAATACCAAAATGTGGATATTTCATTCCTTTTTAAAAGGGGGAACAAAATACCCACGGAAGGAGTTGCAGAGACTATGGTGTAGAGACTGAAGGAAGGACAAGCCAGCCTGATATAGCTATCTTCTAAGAGGCGCTGACAGTAACTGACTAATACAGATGTAGAGGCTCACAGCTATCCATTGAACTGCATACAGGGTCCCCAATGAAGGAGTTAGAGAAAGGAGCTGAAGGGTTTGCAGCCCCTTAGGACAAACAACAATATGAACTAACTAGTACCCTCAGAGCTCCTAGGGACTCAACCACCAACCAAGGAGTACACATGGTGGGACTGATTGTTCTGGCAGCATGTGTATAGTAGAGGATTGCAAAATCAATCATCAATGGGAGGAGAGGTCCTTGGTCCTATGAAGGTTCTGTGCCCCAGTGTAGGGGAATGCCAGGACCAATAAGTGGAAGAGAGTGGGGTGGCAAGCATGGGGAGGGGAGAGCCAACAGGGGTTTGTTCTTGTTGTTTTTGTTTGTTTGTTTGTTTGTTCCTGGGAGGGGAAACTGGGAAAAGAAAAATCATATGACATGTAAATAAAGAAAATATCTAATAAAAAAAAAATCTCCAACTCCACTCAGCTTTGTTGATTGCAATATACTTCCCTCTCTTGGGCTGTTTCCCTCCTCAGGTTTCGCTCTTGTACTTAGATTCGTACTTGGATTTTTGACAGTGTAGGAGACTAATGTTGTGGGAAATGTTAAAAAGTGGCACCATTCCACACTATACCCAGCTACTCTCTGCTCCAGCAGTCTCGCAGGCTCTAGGCTAGCCACATGCAGCGACAGATGTTGGTCTTCTCAGCTCCAGTTCACTTGCCTTAGTGTGGCTAGTTCCTTGTCACAAACTTGTGGCTAGCTGTCACAAATCCCCTTAACCCAGTAAATAAAAACTCTAGAATCTTATAACTAATAAGTCAGATTTATATATCAATAAATTCTCAGTTCACAAGATGCCCACACAATCAATTCAGAGCCAATTGATAATGATATAAGCTACCCACCTAGAAAAGACAAATTTTCTTGTAATTATCCATCCCTTATATGATATTCATAGCTAGCTGTGGCTATTTAAAGCCACACAGAATCTGGATTTCCTTTTTTTTTTTTTTTTTTTTTTTTAGCAGAAGAGGTTTTTCATTTAAATATTTAGAGTTTCAAATGATATACAGGCTATTTTTTTAATGCAGTATTTTTTTTTTAATTAGATGTTTTCTTTATTTACAATATCTCCTTTCCTAGGTTCCCCTCCAAATAAAAACGAAAAAAAAAAAAACTAAAGCAATCCCCTGTTCCCTCCCCCTGCTCACCATCCCACCCCCTCCTGCTTACTGGCCCTGGCATTCCCTTACACTGGAGCATAGAACCTTCACAGGGCCAAGGTCCTCTCCTCCCATTGATTATTCCTCCATTTCTTCCCTCTCTCCTCCATCATCCTCTTTTTCTCTGTTCCTCCTTCTCCCTTCCCTTCCACTGCCCAATCACTGCCTCTAGCCTCTATTTTACAAGTTAAGGTGTGGAGAAGGTTCACAAGAAGTCACCTGTGTACATGATTCACTCCTAGTCCACAGCCCAGCCTGGGAAAGTGGAATTAGCATCAAAATACAAACAGTACCAGGACTATCCACAACAGACTAGCTATAGTCTCATAATCAAACTCAAGTTGTTTAGCATTGAGAGACATGATATAGATTTGAAAGGATGGTTCTCAGATGGTAATGCAAGCCAAAGCCAGAACATAATTCAGGTATAAAATTATAAGCTCTTTAAGTTAGGATAGATGGTATCAAATGTGATAGACTGGATGTTAATTGTATATATCATACTTTGCAATTTACATTATTGTTATTGTTATGTTTAATTTATGTCTGATTAAAAAAATTTGGACAGAAAAGGCGAGGTGTTGGACACCTAGTTTATTGAATCCCCAAATTACATGGGAATTCCCACATTTGCTTTAAAAATGCTTCAAGTGACTGTCCCCAATTGATTTTGATTGGAAAATAAAGATGCCAACAGCCAATGACTGGGCGGGTAGACTGAGGTGGGACCTTTAGATTTGCTGGGGCTAGGAACTTGGAGAGAAGGAAACAGAGATTGCCATGATGGGGGGAAAAAAAAAAGACCAGACTTAAATGCTTGCTGAACTGTGAGAATCAGGGAATGTGGCTACCAGGGCCACTTCCCAAACTTATTTGGGATATCAGAGACAAAATATAGATTTTAAAAGATGTTAACTCAAGAATACTAGAGAGGAGTGTCTGCTAGCAACAGTAAGAAACACCTTACCATTAAGCTAATCAAGGCATATTAAAACTAACTTTGTGTGTGTGTGTGTGTGTCTTTCATTCACAAATCCAGAGAGCTCCTGGACAGGTACAAAGCAGTGAGCCAATTCACCACTGCAGTTACATATCCCATGACTCTGGAATCGCCAACATTTTTGAGTTTCCAGCTGAATCCAGTCTTCATGCTTACAGCTTTTCTCAGAGTCCTCTCTGAGCTTCCATACAGGGATACCCCTAACACAAGTCTGGCCAGACAGGCTTTCCTTAACTGAGGAAGTAGATTTCACAACCCTGTTCTTGTATCCGTGACTCTCTAAAGCCAGAGGCACATGGCCAAAACTGTCAAATGTTGATGTTTGATTGGGATGGAATTGTCCAATTACATTTGCCTCAGTTTTCTGTTGTTCATAGTTTCCTCCAGTGTTTAAGCTTTTCTTGAATTTCTTTTTATAAGTTGCAAGCTTAGCTGGGTGTGGTCCTGCCCTGAAGTCACCACCCCCTTATTCCACTTAGCATCAGGCTTTTCATTACAATTTTTATCTCCTTGAACCCTGGACTTAGCACCATTATACTACCCTGGTGCCCCTTTTCTCTTAAAACTGTGAATTTTATATTTTTCTTCGTTCAGCTTATTATTATATATCTATCTGCATGTGACTGACTGTATGACTGTGTGAATAACCATTCAACACCATCTTGAAATCTAATCTGCTAATTAAAATTCTTTAATTTTTGACTCAGGAATATTTTTAGAAGAAGAGCTATAAAGCAGCTACATTTTATGCCAAAATATCACACCAATGCTCTTCACCTCTTAAACTTCTTGACTGGACTTATCATAGATGACATTGATCCGAGTACTACTTTCCTCCATGCGTCTACCAGTATGGCCCACTGAGTTCCTCTTAAAGCATCCATCTACTGTTCTAATCCATAGTCACAAAATACACATTCCACCAACAAGAAGCAACAAGAGACAACATGAAAATTACTGTCAGAGTAATATTACAGTTACTAATTTTTGTCTTAGTTAATATTCCACTGCGGTGAAAAAAAAAATCATGGTGAAGGCAACTCTTATTAAAGAAAGCTTTTAACTGTGGGCTTACTTAGAGTTTCAGAGTATTAGTTCATTATCATCTTGGCATGGTATGGCAGGATCATGGTGGTACTCATGGAACTGGAGCAGTAGCTAAGAGTTGGGGCGGGAGAAGAGAGAGAGAGAGAGAGAGAGAGAGAGAGAGAGAGAGAGAGAGAGAGAGAGAGAGAGAGAGAGAGACAGAGAGAGAGACAGAGAGAGAGACAGAGAGAGAGACAGAGAGAGAGACAGAGAGAGAGACAGAGACAGAGAGACAGAGAGAGAGACGGAGACAGAGACAGAGACAGAGACAGAGACAGAAAGTAGGAGTGAGAGAGAGAAACTGGCAGGGAGACAAACACAGAAAGTAGGAGGGCAGGGGGTCACATTCCACGTGGCAATGGGGTGCTGGGCTCAGGTAAAGTGCGGATAGATCACTTAGGGGATGGGAAAACACACCCTAGGATGTGGCAGGCTGAAGATGAGGTTCCCTGACTCCCAGGCATCCAGTCACT
>NW_022196909.1:16073891-16099119 GCF_008632895.1 Mastomys coucha
GGAAGTGGGAGGCTGAAGATGAGGTTCCCTGACTCCCAGCCATCCAGTCACTGCTGGAAAACCCCCACACAAAAGAGTCAGGAATAATCCAAAGTCCCGGGACCTGCCTTCGATTAGGAGCCTGGAGCTCAGCCTCCTAAACTCCTGGACATCCAGGCACCACTGGCTTGCACGGAGTTGGAAGAGAAATTGTGGGCCAGGTGAGGACAATGAGCCTGGGGGCCAGGGAATGGGGAACTCTGGCTTAGCTCATTTGCATTTGTCCTTAGCTTTGCTGCAATTGTCCTTAGCTTTGCAGCCATTGTCTGGGAGCACAGACTGGCCTTCTATGGCAGACTAAGGCTGCGACTGCATAGTCAAAGGCCTTCTCCATGTTCCCCATAGTGGTTCTTGATGGAAGAGTTAGTCCTTTGTTCCAAACTGTTTATTTATTTTTCATTGTGGAAAAATAGGTGCATACCACATTCTCGAGGTGGATAAGAGATTAAATACCATTTATAGAAAGGAATGTCCGGAAAGGGAAGCTCATTGGCTAAACCCTCAGGGTCTCTAAATACCTCCTCAGCATGGAGAACTCTGTTCTGTGCCAAGTGACCACATGCCACGTTTTCTATGTGGGAAGGGTGGCACGTGTTCCAGATCAGGAGTCGGGTAGGGAATAAGGAGCCACCTACTGTCTCAGGTGGGTGCCTGGATGCTGGGGACTCTAAACCTGCTCAAACTTCTAACCAAGTTTCCTGGCACAGTCTGCTGTCCCACAGGAGATACTGGACTGGGTGTGGGCATTTGAAACCTCATGTCCACCTTCAGTCACAAACTTCCTTCAACAAGGCCATCCATCCCAATCTTTCTCAAATAGTGCCAATTCTTAGTTTCTCAAACATTCAATGAGCTTATGGCAGCATTCACATTCAAACCATCCAAGATTATTTGAAAACGTATCTGAAGGAGATATGTAGGAGAAAAGGAGTCTTGATGGAGAAAACATAGTGGGCAAATGCACTGAGCAGGAACATGCCTGTTTTGTTGAAGAGTCACCAAGGAAACTGGTGTGATCAGAATGAAGTGAGGGAGGGAGGAATCACGGATAGCAGAGGAAGCACAGAGAGCATTCCCTGCATCTAGTCCAGGGATGATTATGCTGTGATCCTGGCACATGCGGACAGACTGGCAAGTGTAAAGAATGAGTGTGGAATTCAAGCGCTGAATTCCCTGACAGGCTGATTCAGAGCATGAAAGAAAAACAAAAAGCGCAAAGCATAAACCCTAGGTTTCTGTTTAGATCAGTTAAGTCTTGCTCTTGTTAAGATATTGTAGGCTATTACTAGAAGTACTTTGGGGGGGAATTTCGGGGGAGGGCTTATTCTAGGATGCTTGTTAAGTTTGAGATACTTGTCAGGTAGGGTAGCAAATATGTCAAGTAAATGTTAAAGCTATAGGTCTAGGGTTCAAGGTAGAGGCATTTAATTGTACTATAAACTGGGAAATAATTTATAGGTGGCATTGTAAGATTCAAGATCACCTAGGAAGTGAGAAATGAGAGCAGAAATGTGAAAGGCCTGAGAGCATGGGTCCGGCATACTTAGACTTTGGCAATGAAAGGAGCAGTGGAAGGAGGTGCTGACCACGGGAAGGCGAATGTCACTGGTGGGTGTTGGAACTGCTGTGGAGTGGCCACTGGGTTCAGGACACAAATGTCTTTGATGGCATTATGAAAGGTTCAGATGGAACAATCAGAAAGCCTTATTGGGACAAGTTTGTGTGACAGTAAGGATGGGGTAGGACTGCCCAATGCTTTAAAGAATTCTGCTGGAAAGGTGAGCAGATAGTATAGGTATGCTAAATGAGCTATAGGAACCTTTCAGTTCCCTGGCTTAGTTTTCTAAAAGATCTTAAAAGTAATGTGTCCATGGATGGGAAAAATGTAATGTGAAGAGATTCATTACACTGATGAAGAAAACCTGTGAAATTGTCAGAGTGAAATCTTTCAGTGGTGAAAGGGACATAGTCAGTACAAGGACAGAGAGATTGGCTTTAGACATAGGCACAAATGGTTTATATGTTGGGAATGAAATAAAAGAGAGACAGAGAGGGACAGGCACAGGAATGAACAACGCTAAGAAGCTTCCATTTATCCTTGTGTACTTCAGTGGCTGTGGAAGTCAGTGATGACCTGACATGAGGAGGAAGTGGTGGGAGAAATTTGAGAAGATGAGAAATAGCATCAGAATCATTACCGCATTCAAGCCCACCTGAAGTCTATGGTGTCTATAAGCTTAGAAGGTCATCAGCAAGTATCCTGTGCGGTTTTCTCTTAGTCACTTCATTTTCATGCATAGAACAATCCATGAACTGATTGAACCAAACTTGATGTTGAACCCGTCTCGGTGAAAGCCCTTAACACATATCCAATCTAATGCTCAAAAGAAGAATAAGGATCAAACCTTAATAGTTGAAACAGGAAATGCTTCCTTATAGAGCACATTTACAGTACATCACAGGTGAGATTTTTTTTACACATTTAGTGTCATAGTACTGAAGGGCCTTAGTAACAAATTATAACCAGGAGGGGGCTTGGGTCTGGGACCAAGAAAGGCATATGAATATTTGTAAAGATGTCTCCATAACAGCAGGAAAGAAGGATGACTCACTGAGATGGTCGAGTTTGTTTGCTTTCTGGATGTGTATCTGTATTACCTATCATAATACTATGTTCCAAACAGGTTTCACCTTAAAAATTTTTTTTTCCACTAGAAAATAAATACTAAATTCAAATAACACACAATGGATTACACCATTTGCTTCTGTCCTGGGGCCACTTGGAGAATTAATAAAAAAAATCTAATTTCCAAACCATCTTATGTTTCTATTGTTTGGACCCAGAAAGTAAATGAAATAACAGGATGTTTATATGATAAGATATAAGTCTCTGACTTCTATTTCCCAGAGTTAAGTAACAGTAAATCTAAATGAAATTATTAAGCTGTTTTCTGGAACTGTGTCTAAGCCTGGAGCCTTTCTTTTTTGATGGAGTGGCTGTTCATTTGAGAAAGTGCATCAAGTTGTGACCTTTGAATGTTTTGTCGTTCATTATTCTGTCTTAAGAGGAGTAATGGCAATAATAAAAATAGTTTAGCTTCATGTATTTGTGATTAAGTTTTACTGTTGAACAAAAACAAGTTGCAATTTCACTGAATAGTTAGTTATTCACATAAGTTGGAAAAATCTTTTTCTTTTCAGCTTCACAAATGAAATAATGATGTGGAGATAGTTGCTTATGAGGCAAAGACAGACACAATGACATAAGTTCTCGTGAGCCTTGGCTTAGCAATGTCAGAATCTAAAATGTTCACCCACTAATTGGCTGAAAACAGTATTTTTTTAAATGGATCCCAGATACAGAGCATTTAGAATAGCCCAGAAATTAATTTTCATTCTTGTATTTCCTTAAACCCAGTGAAATAATAATATATCTTAGAATTCAGTCTCAGTAATAATTCCATGATAATTACACAGACAAATATGAAATTAGCAATTGGATCATATAATTTTACTAAGTCAAAGATATCCAGTATGACAATAGATGGCTCTACTCTCCCAGATCCTTTATCTCTCTCAAGAAGAGTTTGTGTGACTCATTGTTATATTCTGTGGGGTATAGTAGCACCCTCTGATTTGGTTTCAAGACAGAATTCTAGAGTTCCAGGACTATATAAGCCGTCATTGGCGTACTTAATCTTATTCACTATCTGTAAATTAGATATTTGATTATATCCTCCATGTTTCCTTTATGGCTAGGGACAGTGTGAGTACAAAAAAGCCTTGGTTGGATATACATAAACATATGCCAACATTAGGGAGTGTTGACATTTATTAAACATAAACTATGTTGAGTACACAGGCAATACAATATTAATAAAATTGAAATAACATTTTCCTTTGGGGTGTTATGTTCTCTTTTTTGAGATGATGGTGAAGTTTTGGTGAAACATGAAGAATTATATCTATTAATATTGTAATAATGCTTATGAAATTATATATATGCATCTATATCATATTATGAGAGCAATTTAATTCACACAAGTAGAACCGTGAGCATCATATTAAAGCAGAGAAGAGCAAGGTGAAATGTGAGTTGTGTCAACATGACTGAGTGCAGCTCTGTGTGTCCCAATGAGGCTCATGGGTATGGATGAAACTGTTGTCTTTTTATCAGACCATCAAAGCTGAGCATACTTGTATTTCTGGGAACAGAACAAAGGTTCATGTGAAGACATGGTATAGAATAGAGGCTCATGTAAGAATATCAGTGACCTTCATTCTATATAAGTAGAAGGAGAATGTTGGTCTCATTCAGGGAGAACCATTGTGTAAGGTGTCCATTCATCTACAGGGCACAAGACTTGGTGGATCATAGCAAAAGCTGTCCAATTTGGTCTTCATGATGCTTAAGCCACGTAGGAGAAGGTAAATTGCAGGCCTTTGATGGTGAGCAAGTGGAGACAGTTTAAGGGGCCCACTTTTTGAAAATCTTGTCTGTGATGGTGATTCAGTTAAAAACTGAACTGTAAGAAGCATATTGAATTCTGTTAAAAAAAGAAAGGTCTATGGAAGGTTTTTATGTGTTCCAAAGGCCAGGAGTTGCATAAGAAACAGGGTGGAACCAGTGATTGGAGCCCTCTGTGGATCCCATAATGACTCTTGAAACTGTATTTCCTTCTTAATTGATGTCTGCTGTGTTTTCTTTGAAACTTAATGAGCTTTGAGAACTTGATGCAGAAACCTTGCTGCTGCATTTTAAGTACAAAAATCACATATTTTAAGATGGTGTAATCACACTATTTTATATGTGAAATGTCCATATGGAAGCAAAATAATGAAATTATTCAAGACAGCCTTGTAAAGTTTAGAAAACAATAGCTTAATAATAGGCATTTGACTGATATAGAAGTACATTCACACAAAAGATTATAAGTTGAAACTGATTCAGAATTTTATGTATCTAATTGTATTTCCCCTTCCTTCCTTCTTTAGAGTCATGTACTGGAGCCCTGACCTTCAAAGTGACTACGTTTAGAGGAAGGATTTTTAGGGAAGCAATTGAATGAGGTCACACACATGTGTGGCCCTAGTCCAAATTGCTGAATTTACAAGAAAGGGGAAAGGTAACATTGAGCATCTCATGAGCACACAGGGAGAACCATTGTGTAAGGTATCCATCCTAGGACTAGGAAACGAACTTGACTGGCACCTTGATAATGGTCTCCCAGTCTTTAAATCTGTAAGAAAATAAATGTCTCAGGTTTAGCTATTCAATTTGTGACATTGTGTAATGCCAGTCCCAATATAGTCATACGAAATTATTTCCTGAGATAAATAAATAATAGATAAAAAGTTTTCATAGTAAAATTACATTTTGTTTAATTTCAATTATTTTTAAAAAAAATTGAACATGCATGGTTCTCTATAGATATAGATGAAGATGTAGATGATATAGATATGACTATGGATATAGAATAGATTGGAGATATCTATGTATAGATATAGATAGATTAGGTATAGATAGATATATATATATATAAGTAGAAGGAGAATGTTGGTCTCAGATACATGCACTGCCCAACAACTTCAATGTGCATATCTAATAAGCTCCTGTTGTTATAATGACTGTTCCAAATTCATTGGCTCTTTTGAAAATTCTGAATTATGCTTTCCTGATCTCATCAAAAGAAAGCTCTTTAGAATGGCATGCTCCTTGCATATCTTTCAAGCTCTACACTCAAAAAATAAAAAAAGTGTAATAGATAGATTAAACTGTAGGGAGATGGTACAAAATGCAAACATTTAAAAATACGATTGTAAAATCCAGAGAATATTAACTATTTTTGTTTAAAACTATAAGAACTAGTAAAACACAGAAGACAGACAATGCAGGAAAGAAAGGAGCATTTAGTACAATGTGGTTGTGGAGAAGATTGGAGAGAATGGGATCCTTTGGCCTAGGTATGAAAATTGCTCTTAACTAAATTAATCTCTTTGTGTGAAGGAAAAAAGTAATAGGTTTCTATACTGTACAAAACCCATACTTCCCGAGTGAGAAGTAGAAATGACTTTTGGTAACTGCTTTCATTAAAAATGATGGATAATTCCTTTGTCCATATTAAGACAAATTACTGCTATTTTAAATGACAATGAATGCACTTTATTACTTTGAGGACATTCATAACATACAATAAAAATATCACATCCATACAAAACAATTTGTCCTAAAATTAGACAAAAATTCAAATAGTAGGCACAAAGGCTATTAATTGATCTTTTCTCTAACCTTGTGTTGTTTGTATTTTCCTTGTGCCCTGTACACCATAGATGCTTTAAAGAAGAAGGTAGGCTATCTCTAATTAATTAATTGGACACAATAACCAGTGGTTATCTTCTAAGTTTATTTTGTTGAACCCGAAGATACAATTCACAGACCACATGACGCTCAAGAGGAAGGAAGACCAAAGTGTGGGTCCTTCAGTCCTTCTTAGAAGGGGTAACAAAATACTCACAGGAGGAAATATGCAGACAAAGTGTGGAGCAGAGACTGAAGGAAAGGCCATCCAGAGACTGCCCCACCTAGGGATCCATCCCATACACAGCCACCAAACCCAGATGCTGGGATGCTGGATGCTGGGAAGTGCTTGCTGACAGTAGCTTGATATGCTGTCGCCTGAGAGGCTCTGCCAGAGCCTGACAAATAAAGAGGTGGATGCTCTCAGCCAACCATTGGACTGATCGTGGGATCCCCAATGAAGGAGTTAGAAAAAGGACAAAAGGAGCTGAAGGGGTTTGCAACCCCATAGGAACAACAACCATATTAACAAACCAGATGTCCCAGAGCTCCCAAGGTCTAAATCACCAACTGAAGAGTGCACATGGAGGGACCCATGGCTCCAGACATATATGTAGCAGAGGATGGCCTTGTGGGGCATCACTTGGTCATGTGAAGGCTCCATGCCCCAGTGTAGAGGAATGTGAGGGCAGGGAAGTGGGAGTAGGTGGGTGGGTTGGGGTTCATCTTCATAGAGCTAGTGGTAGGGGGGATGGGATAGAGGATTCCTGGGGGCAAAATCAGGAAAGGGGATAACACTTGAAATGTAAATAAATAAAATATCCAATAAATAAAAAAATAATTATTAATGGCATGAAAATTAAACTAAGATGATTAAATTAAATTAAATGCTATCAATAACCTGTACAGAATACCAGGAACACTTAGTAAATTATAATTAGAGGCTTGTTTAAATCATATCTTCAAAATCTTAATGCATATTTTGAAAAACTGATGAATTGATTACAGAAGTTTCAAAGCAACCATGGCTCTCTTTTGTGATCAAAGATATCCATGTGCTTGTGCTAAATAATTATGCCACTTTCAGAGACAGAGTATCACAACTCATTTTTTGCAGTTACTATTTACTGTTTGGTCAGCAGAGGTTTTAATTAACATTCTGTTACAGGATGTACAGTAGAATGTTATTTACCTGGTATCTTTTCAGCTCATGGCCTCCATTTGGTTAATTAATAAAGGGTCTTTCTGAACATACATTAAGATACATACGATGTAATTTTATCTTATCTCTGGACTTGGTTCTTTTAACGGCTCCATATTTTATTCTTGGCAGAGTGCTGCCTCCAAATTCTTGCCCATCACCTCCTGCCCGTCCCCTGATTTTCACACTGAAAAGTCATATCATGGAGAGTTCCTGCAAATGTAATCTGTTTTTCTTTCTCCTTATGTATTTTCTTAAAAGGACAGTAAATGCCAGTTTTGAATACAGGCTTTAAAAAATGTTCGACTTACTAACAACTAGGAGAAAATCTGTTTTAGTCAGGGCATTGAGCCATAATTTTCTTTTGAAGAGAGCTTTAAAAATGGAAGGCATAAAGCCAGACTTAAATATTTATATGAGCTGTTCAAGATAATAATTTGAAATATAGACTCAGTGTAATGACTGAAGTTAAAACTCTTAGTTAATCTTAAAATTTATAACAGTTATAATCAAAATTTGACAAATTGATCTGTTTCCTCCTCCTTTGACAGCAATGGAGTTTCTCTATTTGCAGTCTCTAAACATAGAGTTTAGATGACTCTTATAGCAGAGTCTCTCAAAATCTCCTTTTAGATGAAATGTTTTTATTTGGAGCACTTCCATTTTTACACAAGGAAAACAAACACAACATTAAATTTTTGTGAAATTATTTTGTGAACATGATTTTGTGAAAAGCTTCGTTTGTGTTTCTTATATTTCAGTGAATAAACAGATTTTGAAATTTGAGTTAAAGGCTATGTTTATTTTACCCATTACCTCAAGGCTGTTTCTTCTCTTACTCAGTAAATATTGAGTCACATGGCTTATAAATTATGTTATCAGTGAGTGAATCTCTTATTTGTGATGGCATGGCTGTATCTTTAATCTTTTTTTTTTTAATTTCAGTCCAGTCTTTATTCTGCCTCCCAGTGTACCCTCTGACAATTCCTCATCCCATTCCTCCTCACCTTGTTTCCAAGAGGCTGTCTCCCAGAACACCTCCATCCCACCAGACCTCCCCACTCCCTAGGGACTCAAGTCTCTCAATGGTTAGGTGAGTCATCTCTCACTGAGGCCAGAACAGGAAGTCCTCTGCTCTCTATGTGTCGGGGGGCCCCCGGACTACCTCCTGTATGCTGCCTGGTTGGTGGCTCAGTGTCTGAGAGATCTTGGGGGTCCAGGTTAGTAGAGATTGTTGATCTTCCTATAAACTGTACTTCCAATTCTGGATACATGACAAATGTCTACGGATGAATATTAATGTTTTGAAAGCTGCTTTAACCAGAGAAGTTTTCACTTCCCCTTCTAAGAATGTGTGTTGGATGCTCCATGCGAATACTTGCTGCGCTCTCACCTGTTGTGTGTGTTCTGGAGAATGAGCCACCATAGTCACACTCTCAGTTTTAAGTACTTTTACTAACTAGGCAGCAAGCCACAATACAATATCAAATAGAAAGCGATAGATAGTCAGGTAGCTAGGAAATATCGTTAAACTGGTTGCTCAAATGTCCCAAAGAAATAAACTAAGGAAGCCCTTTGAAGGCAGCCTGTGATAGTTGCTAATAGAAAACCTCCAGCGATGAGTTTTGGGTGAGGCTACCAAACAAAAGAACAAATAACAACAGAAAGGTGAGACCATTAAATAGATGGTTTACAAACAGCCAGCAGAAACCCACCTGAGCCGGGTGGTGGTGGCGCACGCCTTTAATCCCAGCACTTGGGAGGCAGACCCAGGTGATTTCTGAATTCAAGGCCAGCCTCGTCTACAGAATGGGTTCTAGAATTGCCAGGGCTACTCAGAGAAACCCTGTCTCAAAAAAACCCCAAGCAACCAAAAAACCAAAACAACAACAAGAACAACAAAAGAAACCAACTGAGCCTCTTAAGGCAACCAGTTGGCGCTCTCTGCAGAGAGAGTTCCTGGTAGAATAGAGTATTTCCTTGGGTGAAATTTCTATAAAAGCAATTAATCCATAAAACAAACAAAAGCAACCAAAACTAAACAAAACACACACACACACACATACACACACAACCTACAAAACTAAAGGAAGAGAAAACACAGGAAGAAGCAAAATCATAAAACCGTGTGCTCACAGAATCCAGCCAGAAACCAACTGAAGAAGTTAATTCAGTCTGCGGGGGTTCTCATGGTCTGAGAGTCCATGGCTGACTTTGCCATGGATGAACTTTTCTAGTCTTCCTTTCCCAGTACAAGTACCAATATCATGAAATAATCAATAGTCACGCATGGTGGAAATAATTGGCCTTTTAGTTGGTTTTTCTGGCACAGTGTTTTTAGCCTTGGGGTATTTGTTCGTTTCTTTGCCCTTCTGGTCACAGAATTAGGTTCACCAGCCTATCTTCAGAGTATGGTTCTTGAAGAACATTTTGAGACAAATATGCTTGTGTCCAATGGGGGAAGCTCATCATTCTCCCAGAGCTAGTTTCTCCATGAGCTCAAAGAGCACCTACAATTTACTGACATTCTGTACATTGCACAACCCTGAAGTCCCAGTAACGGAGAACACAAAGCCTAAAGAGATCAGGCAGGCATGCCTTTCAGGGCTAAAACACTGCATTAACTTGGATTTTCCCTTTCTCTGATTCCTCAGGACAGTCTTTGTCTATACTTTTTTTTTTTTTTTTTTTTTTTTTTTTTTTTTTTTTTTTGTACTTTTGTATTTTATCTGGACCACTTTTCTTCTGTGAATACAAAGTAAAAAGCTATTCTTTAGTTGACATTTCTGAAAGACGCATCAACTAGTTTCTGCTGTGACCTTAAAATCACAACCAGGAACATACTTTAAAAGTCATATGAGTCATGTTTTCCGCTGAGTCACTAATAACGCTGTATATCCTCACATCATAATGTAGCTACTTGTGCTGCATTATTTCAGTTTTCCCCCTGAACAAAGGACAGCGAATACAGACAGATAATTTTTCACTAGTTGAAATATTGACCCTGTTTTTGCCAGTCACCTTGTGCTTTCTTTTTTGTGGACTATGAAATAATATAACAAATACAACAAATGCGTCACACAAAATTCAAAACTATTGTTTATTTTAAATGTGCACTTGAAAAATAAGAAAAAGTTATCCCTCTCCAATATTGTGTCTATTTTATTTAATGTCTGGGAGGGCTTGGGAGTTTCTATAAAGCCACATGAAACATGAGAGTCGCCACTGATTATACCTGAATCTGCAGCACTATTTACCTTGGTTCATGGAAAGCTAAGACCTAGGGATCTGTGCCACAGACAGTTTACAAATCTGCCTTAAGTTGTGGGATATCATACTGCTTCTACTTATTCAGTAGTGTTTGTTCTAAAGTGCTAGCACCCTGGGACCTACATTAGCAGGGAACAAATGGCAATGTAGATGGTCACTGATAATCCAGGATTACTGGAGTTTATCAACGTTACAGGTACTTACCAATAACTACTCATGTGACGGAACTTATTAAATCAACCTGAGCCCCTCCAGAAAAAAAATAGGAAACAACTTATTATTGACTAAATTTTTATGGAGATTCTGCAGAATGTCCTTTGAAGTTATGTGCCATCGATTCTGAGGTTATTTTCGGAACCTTCTGTGCTAAATTTGTGCTTTTATCTTTGAAGACTTAGATATTAAAACATGTGTACAGTCACACATAGCTCACTAAGCTTCAATGATGGAAATCATGCTCATCTGGATCTTTATATATTTACTGATAAACCATGGTTTTCAAATTAAGACTGAATTGCAAGTAATTTATCACAGAAATAAATATGGTTTTGGATATCCTTTGGAAACATTGTTTTGCTAGCAATCTAATAATGGGGAGCAAGCAGCACAATTTGTCAACTTAAGGAATGCTTATTAAAAAGAGTGGTTTACAGTTTTAGGAAATTGTCATGGTTTTAGTTTCCAATGAAGCATACAAAAAAAGTGTAGCAAACTTAATTTAACGAAATAAAATCATATAGCTGTATTACATTTGCTGCTCCTGATTTATCACCACTATTTCTGACCTGGACTATCCCGCCCTCAACAAGGGAGTTTTATGCCTTGTGATTCCGAATGTTCTTTTATAGTGTGGTGAGGTACTTCAGGAAGGAGAAGGCTCGGATTCCTAACATACCCATAAATCACAGAGTTTGTAGCTGTGGTAACGATTGCAAGGTTACCCAACCCTCTAGTCTTTGAGACATTTTTTTCTTGTATTGAGAAAGATGGATGCCTTTACAGCCCTGTACTAGAGGTATAATGGTGTCTTATAGGTCATTTTCTTAAATGAAAAGGAAAGAACAGTGCCACTTGCTTGGTCCATCATTGCTTTAGTCTCTGATATGATCATTTCTGTCAGCTACCCTGTTAGCTCAATTCCTCATGTAGACATAACTTTTAATGGCTGAAATCCTTCCTTAGTCTTATGCTTTCAGATTCCTACCCCGAGTGCCTTTCTCTAAACTGGCTTTAATCAGTTGGCCTTTTGTGTTGCCTGATGGTAATAGCTAAGCATGTATGATTTTCCTCACATATTGATTCTTAATAGAGGCACAAACACAAATCTAAGGGTGGCACTTTCAGCCCTCTGACAGGTAACAAGAGACCAGTTTTTGAATCTGAACTTCTTACTGTTTCTATTACATACAAGATTAGGGATTGTGTAAGTCTTGGAACATGCTTGTAGTCTATTTCTGAAGGACGGAATGTTCTAATACTGCAGATGTTTTGTTGTTTTTCTTCATATGCAACACAACAAACATTCCCTCTGTACCTACTTGCCTTCATTTTGATCGGTACCTTGAATAGCTTATTAACAGTTATGTCTATAAATGGATTTTTCTATTAACAGTGCAAGGTATAATTTCTTCCTGTCTTCAGGTAAGAACTTGAAGCTGCTGCAGTGATGTGCGAATATGGAAGCACAGTGACTATTACTTTCAATTTAAAAAGGTGTCAGAGTTTGGTTTCCATGGCTGTGATGAAACACTATGACCAGGGCAACTTATGGAAGGAAGGTTTTACTTGGGCTTATAGTTCCAAAGAGTAAAGTGCCTACTGTCATTGCAGCAGGGAAACATGACGGCAAGGCAGGTATAGCACCTGAAGCAGCTACCCAAGAATTCACATCTTAAACCACAAGCTAAGCAACAGTATGTTCTCCAGCAGTCTCGAGATGACATGTGGCTTTTAAACATTAAAGCTGACCCGGAGTGATAAATTTTCTCTGCACTTCTATATATCTTGACATCTCCCAACAGTGCTCCCAACTGGAGAACAAATATATAGATACTAGTGACTGTGGAGGTGAACATTTCTAATCAAACCACTACAGTTGGTCCATGTCACCAAAACACACACAAATAATGAGAACATTTTGCAAATCTTGGCCAGCTTTAAAGGAAGACTAAGTGAAAATATTTATATTTATAAATAACACTCAGGGTTATCAATAGGTAGTAAAACATTAAAATAACATACTAATTAATTATTTTTTATATATAAAAGCTAATGAAATGAAAATAGAATACCAAAGGAAAATGGAAAGATTATACCAGCTCAGGGTTTCTGGACCCTGTTTCTTATATGCGTGCTGTCTTGAGCAATAGGACGTGCCTTCCACCTCTAGTGGGTAGCCAAGGGAAATAGCAATAGGGTGAACAGTCTGGAAGTTTCTTGGAGTCCTGGGCAACAGATAGAAACAGGGATTCTCATGTCTGGCATTGAGGTTTTGTTAGGTGGTCGTTAGGGAACACTCTTAACTCAGACAAAAAATGTTCATAAAAACTATTTTTGAGTATTTATACATGGATTTATATGTATAACAAAGGTTTTTGCTTAAAAGTTAATGGTATGATTCCTTGTGGCTTTCCCAGGCATATTTATTGTTATTTTATTCATCTTCTTCCTGGTATTTACTTCCTTCCCCACTCCCTAAAGAGCCTTCAATTTCCCCAATTTCCCTATCACATCACTTGTATCCTGCTATTCTCCTTTACCCTCCTCCCACCTTCTATATTTATCTCTCACACTCCATAAAGAGTTTCCTCTTCTCATATCCCTGATCAGATCATGTTCATGTGCTATTTCACTCTCTATTGCTTCCTAACCGCCACCCCCTCTCTTATTTTACTCTCCTGGTTACTGTAGTGACTATAGGCAATGGACCCACATGAGCATATTTAGAGCCAGTTGCCTCCAATGAGAGAGCACATTTGATATTTGTCTTTCTGGATCTTGGCTACCTTACTCCATATGACTTTTTTCTAGTTCTATCAACTTGCCTGCAAAGTTCATAATTTCATTTTTTTCTTTACTTTCTGAATATTCTTCCATAGTATATATACACTGTATTTTCATTAGCCCTACATTGGTTTTGGACAGTTAAATTACTTTAACAAATGTTAAATTGTTTGTCTTTCCTATCCATTGTGAATCAGAGCAGCAGTGAACATGTTTGAGTAAGTATCTATGGAGTAAAATGTCAAGTTGCTTGTGTATATACCAAGAAGTGGTATAACTAAGTCATATGATAGATATATTTTTAGCTCTTTGAGAATTCTCCGTATTGATTTGCATAGTGGCTGCACCACTTTGCAACTGTGAATGAGGGTCCCTTTTCCTTATATACACTCAAGCATTTCTTGTACCAGTTGTTCATTTATCTTTACCATTTTGTCTGGTATAAGATAAATTTCCTAGCTGTCTTGCATTTTCTCAATGGCTAGGGATGATGAACATTTTTTTTGGGACATTTCTTAGCTATTTTGTTTTCCTTTGGAGAGCTCTCTATTTAGGTTCCAGGCTCATTTGTTCAAAGGGATAGATTGTTTGTTTTTTGTACTCTTTGTCTTTTGAGTTCTCCCTGAAGGCTTGCTTCTGTAACACCAGATGGTATTTTGCAAGCTTCCAAAAGAGAGCAGCAACCAACAGTCATAGCTAGCAATGATGTCCATTAACCACATCAATGACCAGTAGGGCACATCAACCCTAATGTTGCAATGATAGCATGAATACCTTGGTAGCAACCAACAGCTCTTTAAGTAGACTTAAGACTCAATTTCCCACTCAAGAAGCACAAAACATGACTGGTACTGGAAGCCTCACTAACCACTCAGTCCCCATGAAGCTATAGATACTGGAGGATACTCTATAACTGGTAGCTTACTAAACCAACATAATCCCTAAAAGCAACCTATAAACATTTGTTCTTACACCCACAGATAAATGTAGTCCTCACTCCTCATCAAATAAACTTCTCTTTGTAACAGACAGAAACCTCAACCAATCAGAACGCAATTGTGGAGTTCAGTCCTAGTGGGTCATCTACAAAACACTCCTGTATGTAAAGTTCAGGAAATGCTGGGTAAGAAGGGGTAGAAAGATTGTAAAAGTCACAGGATCAGAGTTTTCTGTGAGATTTTGTCCTAGTAAGGTTATAAGCTGCACTCATAACATCTCACCAACATGACTGCCTAAATGTGAGCCAAGCAAAGATAACACTATGGGACATGTTAAAGTAGACAGGGAAAACCCCACTAGGTTGCAACCCTGCTCAATGAACTGTATGCATCTGAGGAAAGCTGGGAGTAGTATCCATGGAAGAGCATACCAGTTGGTTGTATAGTGCTACATGTGTGGCATTATATGGAGTGAGCAAGTTGTTTTGATCAATACACACACACACACACGCCCTTATACCTCTATTCATGCAGTTAAAGATAGTGACAACAGAGGCCAATGATGTGAAGAAAAGTGATGAGGGACATGTGGTAGGGTTTGGAGGGAGAAAAGGGAAAGGAGAAATTTTGTAATTATAATCACATAAATGAAAAGGAATGGGGAAAGAAGGTCTGTCTGTTATAATCAGTTTTATGCCAGGCCTCTGTTAAAGTTTATGTATGAATTTAGTAATATTCCACAGTGTAATATTCTTGCAGTGACCTGTGAGCAGCTATGACCATCCATTCCCTTCCACAGATGAGGACACTGAGATGTTTGGTAATTACCATCAAGGTGACTTACGTGAGAGGAGAAAGACCCAGGATATAAGCCTGGAGCTTCTTGGCTTGTGTTGTATAATTATTTAGGTTCAAACTATTGTTCTGAATGAATACACTTTACAAAACGTGTAAGTTCAAGACCAGAGGCGACATGGACTTTGGTAGACCAAGGGTTTTCTTCACAAGGAGATACAAAAAGCCAGAATAAAATCCATTTCTTCCTTTCAACGAATCCAGAGTCTAGCTCATAGCAGATCTCTTAACCCCAAGCACATTCAAAAAGTCCACCAAGCTTGCTCAGGCTGCCAACCCAGCTGACTAATCTCTCTAAACTCATTTTTCAATACCTTAAGTGGCTGTACTCTTTCATTAGTAGACAAACCTCAAAACACTTTTAGCATCATTGAAAATTTCAGAACAAAATTAATGTAATGCATTATACACACACTAACAAGGAGCCATTTTTTTCCAGTTGCCAACTATTTCCTTGTTCAAATTATGATTTGAACTCTAAAACCTGAGGGAAGCTTGAGCTAACACACATGTCATCATGTCAGTGTGTGACTTGCCAGGGATGGACTTCCCATTTACTAAACCTGAGAGCATTGAGCTTTGGACCAGCACAGGAAGGAGTGCCGGATGTTGATGAGTGAACTAGCAAAGATCATCATGGGGAAGTGGAAAGTTTCAGTAAGTAAAGCAGTATGAACGAAACCAGGAGGACAGTCCGCAGTAGAAACAGAGCAAGTGGACAGAGCTGAGAAGTTTAAAGTCGCAGTGATGATTCTTATGTCTTTCCTGACCCAGGTTTTTCTTACTGGATTTAGATGATATTAATTTTAGAATGGCGCATTGTAATAGTTACCCAGGAATGTCAGGAAGGTTAGCGAGTCGTAAAGACAAACTAGCAAAAGGTGACCCATGTGGCAATCTCAGTGTTGTAAGGATGTGTTCATGTGCATACATATCTTTACATTTACATAGAGGAATGAGGAAATGAGGAGTGGAAGCAGAAAGAAGTAATGCAGTGGTTTTATGGTTTTATACGTGTGAGCTTACTTCAACCTTTTCATATAGCATGGACTGATATATTTCTTATCTAATTAAGAAAGAAGGTAACTGAATTCATAAAAGATATCAAGGTTAGGAATATTTTTCTAAACGTATTGAGATCAACGTCCATGAGTCACCTGATAAAGATCAGGAGGACAATGAAAGTATCTCACCGAGGACAGTTACAATACAGCTTGCTTTTAAATTGGGTTAAATAAGTCATTGATCTTCTTTCCTCCCCCGCCCCCGTCTCCCTGTCTCTACCTTCTTCCTGCTTTCAGACATCCGTCTCTCGAATAAACTATAGATATATAAACAAACCAAATCCAAAAACAACAAAGAAAAATGACAAGGGTGGCTCTCTGAATATCACCTTCAGAAGAGTGGCCCCTGTTCTACCCTTAATCTCATTGAAGGAAAATAGTTCATCTCTTTCTGTTTTCCACCATTCATTATTCTTTTTAATAAAAAAAATCAGAGGAGTAGCTAAACCAGTTTCCAGTCATGCTTAGCATGCTTTTATGGTGCCTTACAATATGTTATTCATAGTTGGCTTTCACAGCATGTACACTTTTATTGAATAGAGGGCATGTGTTCCTCATGAAGATGTGCATTTACTTAGTAGAAATATTTGCAGTTATATGCAGACTTGTATGGTCTTGTAGTATTTTTATCAATTAGTATTCATCCCAATAGCCGTGAATAGTTGCTATAATAGTTGAATGAAAGACATTAAATTATTACTTTGTGGAAATTAAGCAAGCATTACGTTGTTTTAGAGTAATGCCACAGCAGAAATGTCAGCACTTTCTCCACATCTCATTTTTCTCTAGTATAAAATCTGGGTTCTAGTCTGCAGGGAAAAGGGTTGTTTCATCACTTCCTCAAGCCCCCAATGCATATCTTTTAGGCTAAGATTAACCCATGAAAACATAAGTATGGTTTCGGTGCCTGCTATACTATGTTATATAGCTTACTCTTGCTTTAAAAATAAATAAGTCTGATTGTGATTGAAGCAAACCTAAGAGAACAATAAAGGCAATATGGATGGCTCTAGCTTGCTTCATTATTCTACAGGGTGAGCACCTTAGATCAAGTGTGATATATTTTCTCTATCAGAGGGACAATAGCCTGTGCATTCTGGAGTATGTGTTGACACAAGGGGGTGTCAAGGAGCTGTCTGCTCCTCTTAGAAAAGCACCGACAGTGATGCAGCCCCCATGGAAAGGCCTAGAAGCTTCAGGAAAGATAAACAGAGCCACATACTTTTTTTAAAATGTGACTAGGAAAAGAAATATTGGCAAGGTTCTGCATCCCTTTCCTACTTAAAAATATCCCATTGGGCAATGCTACTAAGAGCTTGTCACCAGCCATTACAGCTACTCAAGTTGCTTTGAGGTTACCGTGGCTCTCTTCTGCTCACGTACATTAGGAATGCCTGAAGACATGCTCGCTGCTGTCCTAAACACGATCAGAGATACTGGAAAATGGTACATTTTAAAAGTGTGGTTCTATAACTCAAAAAAGCGTGAAAACGGCACCAAGTGAAATCAGCCATGTTCATGTTCTATATGGAATGGTACATGTCATGTTAGGGTTAGGGTTGATTTTATTTTTCAATTTTTCCACTTTCAGATTAGCATATGTTCATTGTTCAAACTAGTGAGTTTCATTGTGATGTTGTCATTCAAGTATTAGTGTAGCTTGATCATACTCATCCCCCTCATAACTGTCACCTTCCATCTCTCTAAATAATCCTTGTCCCCTTTCACATAGTTCTCTGATAATCTGAGTTCATATATGAGAAAAAAATGTAATATTGCCTCTCTTTTTCTTTTTCTTTTAAAAATTCTTTTATTTATTTACATTCCAAATGTTGTCCCCTTCCAGGTTCCCCCTCTTGCCTCTGAGGGGGTGCTCCCCCCACTCCACCCCGTTCACTCAACCACCCCCATCTCTGCATCCTCCTTCCCTGGGGCATCAAGTCTCTACAGGATTAGTTACCTCCTCTCCCACTGAAGCCAGACAAGGCAGTCATCTGCTACAAATGTGCCAGAGTCACAGGTCAACCCATGTATGCTCTTTGGTTGCTGGCTTAGTCTCTGGGAGTTCAGTGGTCCAGGTTAGTTGATACTATTGGTCTTCGTATGATGTATAATATTGCCTTTCTGAGTCTTTCTTATTTCATTTAACGTAATGATATTTAGTCTAATCATTCTCCTGCAAATAGCGAAATCCTCTTTATGACTAAGTAAAAGTTCATTGTATATAACTGTTAAGAGCTTGTTTATCTAGTTGCATGCTGGTAGGCAATGAGGCACATCCCACAGTCAGACTATTCTGTTATATTGAATTGTGTTTTTGATATAATAATTTGAAATCCATTATAGCTTTCTGAGTTACTTTTCTGAATTTTGTTTGTTTTGATCTACTGAATTGGAATATAGCTGGGTATATTTGGAGAAAGATCTCTACTAATTGTTATTCACCCATCGTTAAAGATCAATGCTTTGATCTATGCAGGGGATTGTTAATATTCTCACCCATGAATTGCAAATATCCATATTTTTACTCTTATATAGGTAAACTAATGTAAATAAATAATGTATATACTACACATACACATGCACACACAAAATTGCACACACATAAATAAATACCCATCCAGTAATCACACACAATTATGCCACGTTATCATTACTTCTAACTTCTTGAGATTTTTAACTACACTGAGTATATGTAGGATGCCGTCCCGCAGCTCCTACTTGCGTGGGGTTCCACGAACCGAGGATTTGGAAACCTGCAATGGGTGGTAGAGAAAAGAGACAGACGCCAGGAGAATGGGTCTCATCAAGGCGCAACTTTACTTAGTGAACACGGAATATATATACTTAGATAAGCACAGGCATGCATATTACATTCAGGTGAGAACAGACATTCGGCAGGATCAAAGCTAAAACTCTAACACAAAGGATTCCAGGACGGGATAGAGAGATCAAAGGTTCACGGCTTCCTAGGGACCTGGTATCTGGTCCTTGAGTCATTTACATAGGCTCCAAACCCCCAGCGAGCTAAGTCTCTGGTTTCGGTTTAGAGTTCTTCCATGAACACAGCAGGGCCACCACAAGTATAGTCTGTCTGTATGCTAAGAACTTTTAAAAATAGTTCCTAGTTGTTTCTACCTCTTGGCATTTGTGTTAGTGTATTCATTCCCCTCAATTCTTAAAAAACAAAACAAAACAAAACACCCCCTGCCAATCTATTTGTGTGTGTGTCATGGGCATGGCACATCAGAGGACAACCTTCAGGATTCAGGTCTCTCCTTTCTACTTATGAGTCCTGGAGATCAAAGTAAGGTCACAATGCTTCATACAAAAAAGGTGCCTTTACTTGCAGAGCCACCTCTAGAGTTTTAAAGCTGACCCCTTTAGAGTTTTAGAGGTTAATTTAAACACGTAGAATATGGCCACATGAGGAGATGTCTCTTCTAAGATCATAGATTAAACCTGTGTAGTTTTTTCTCACTTTTCTGACTTTTCTCTTGTTCACACTGATGAAGGCCAGCTGCCACCTTGTGTGTTGTTCTGTGGAGGCCCCAGGGACAAAAATCCAAAATCCCCTTAGCCAGTTAGGAACCAGGGTATTTAGTCTAAGGGTCTGTGGAGAAAGGAATCCCTGTAAAGCCATGCACCATGAGTGTTGCTATCCTATGATGCCAAATGGTTTGACTGAAGGTAAGGAACCTGACCAGAGGACTCCTTCTTAGATTCTGGACCCATCGAAACTGTGAAGCAATAAGTATCGTTTTTACACCACTAAACTGTGGGATTGTTTGTGCCACATACGCAGTGTGCATACTACATTTTAGATAAAGTTATATGGAGAATCACCTCATCATGTCAATCAATGGGTCAGTTTTCCACTTGAGTTCAGTCAAATTATGAGAGAATAACATATGATGTGGGTTCTTGTCCATATTCCAAACTAAGGTGGTTTTTGAAAATAAAAGCTGGCATGATTAATAACTATGTCAGAACAATAAGCATGAATGAAATTCCTCAAGACAATAAGGGATAACAGAGCATCTGACATACAAGAAAATCACTTTGTGGAGCTATGTCAAAGTCTAGATAAGCCACAAGTCAAAATTGAGTCTGGAAGGGGAGTTAGCCCATCCATTTTGATTTAAGAACCTTCTTATCCCCATTACAGAACTAAAAAGGTGAGACTCAGGTGGATAGATTTTAAGTAGTAAAAACTACATTTTAAGTCATGTGGGCTTCCCCTCAAATATTTCATCTCTTCTGGAATGACACACTTGTTTTTAGGAAAGCAGCAGTGAACTATCACCTTCAGTTTAGATTATTCTGGAACCACTCACAGTGACTCCCAACTTTGGGTGTGCCTCAAAACCAGCCTGAGAGCTGTGAAAATGGCAATGTCTAATTCTTTCAAAGCTACCAGGTCAGAATGTTTTGGAACTGGGTGAGAAAACAGCACTTGTAAGTCTCATTTGATTATACTGTTGTATACACGGCTCTGAGAAGAAAGACTGTGGATGTAACCTGGTTACAACCTGGAATTTGACCACAAAGGTCTGTGGATAGGAAAGGAGAGTGTACATTCATACTGAAGTTTCTCCTCTGTCCTTCCCTCTCACCTCCCCATACTCTGCTACCCTCTTTGTCCCTAGAAAGGGAGAGACCTCCCATGGTCATCAACTAGCTCCTGCACATGAAGCCACAGCAAAACTAGGAGCATCCTCTCCCACTGAGGCTAGATAGACAAGGCAGCCCAGTTAGGGAAAGGGGATCCAAAGGCAGGCAATGTAATCAGGGACAGCTCCTGTTCCAGCTTTAGGAGTTACACATGAAGACCCACCTGCACGACTGCTACATTTGAGCAGAGGGCCAAGCTCTCTGGTTGGCAGTTTAGTTTCCATAAGCCCCCATGGGCCCATGTCAGTTGACCGTAGGTTTTCTTGTGGTGTCCTTGATCAGTTGGCTCTCTTAATCCTTCTTCCCCTCTTCCACAGGATTCCCCAAGCTCCGGTCAATATTTGGCTGTGGGTCTCTGCATTAGCTCCCAACAGTTGCTGGGTGAAGCTTCCCAGATATCAATTATGCTAGGCTCCAGTCCTACAAGTATAGCAGACTATCTCAGCAGTGTCAGGATGGGCTCCCTCTATGGCAGGGCTCTTAAGCTGGGCCAGTCATTGGTTTGCTATTAATTCAAATTCTGTTCTATCCTCCACCCCTGCACATCTTATAAGCAGGACAAATTGTGGATCAAAGATTTTATGTCTGGATTGGTATCCCAATTTCTCCAGTGGAAGTCATGTCTGGTCATCGGATATGGATGGCTCACTCAGGCTCTATGTCCCCCATTGCCAGGAGTCTCAGGTAGGCTTACCCTCATACATTCCTGGGAGTTCGCATTGTCTTAGGTTTCTAGCTCACTCCAGAGATTCCTATCTCCCCTAACCCCATAGTCTCTCCCAGTATTCTCCCTCTCCATTCTTTCTCAACCTCATCCTTCCTGTTCACATCTCTATCCCTCCCTGTTCACATCTCTATCCCTCCCTGATCCAGGAGTGCAAACCATCAATTTAGTGGTTTCTTAGAAAGCTACAAATAGAACTATTTCAAGACTATTTCAGTTATATCACTCCTGGGCCTATACCCAAAAGAAGCTCTACCATTCAACAAGGATACTTGCTCAATTATGTTCATAGCAGGCTTCTTATTCATTATAGCCCAAACTGGAAACAATCTAGATATTCCCCAACAGAAGAAAGGATAAAGAAAATATGGTATACTTGCACAATGGAGTACTACTCAGTCATTACAGACAAGGACATCATGAAATTTACAAGCACACGGATAGAACCAGAATACATCATCCTCAGTAAGGTAACACTGACCCAGAAAGACAAATATAGCATGTACTCACTTAAAGTGAATATTAGTCATAAAGTACAAGATAACCATGTTGGAAACCACAGACCCGAAGCAGCTAAAATACAAAGAGGGCCCAATGGGGCACGCTTTAATTTCACTGAGAACAGGGAAGATTTTATTAGGCTATACTCCTTACATAGACACCATAATGCTCACATTTTTAGCAAATGCTTTAAATAAATATCAAGCAAGTTTAGAAACAGCTGACCTAACCCATTTTCAACAATGGCTGCTCATATATCTAGCTACTATATTAATGTGTCTTTTAAAACATTACAAGTATCTTTATAATTACCTTGGCTTGGTACTTACTCATTCAAGGACTCATGGGTTATGTCAGAGTTCTGAGCACAATGAACGAATTCAACAATGAATCTTTGGGCATTTTTGAAAAGCAGTAGGTGTGGCTGGTCAGCCACCAATACTGATAATAGAAAATTGAGATAATATATTATGTTTAGGTGTTGCACCAAGTATCAGTTGTTAACAACTCCTCTGCCTTGCTCACTTTTGTGTACCAAGAAAACTCAAGAACATCAAATATTTACACATAGTCTGTCCAGTCGCTTGTTTTCCCCTCGGAGACCAGTAGGTTCTTATCATATCCGTATACAGTCTATTTTCCTCTAGAAAGGGAACATAATGATTTTTAAAGAAGCATACTAAGTTTTCTGTGAAAATGGCCACCTGCAGATGCTTTTGAATTTCATCTCAGCGTAGACAAATATTAGCAATTGTGGAAAAGAAAAACTGACATATAATTCAAGGTAGGAAGTTTTTTTTTTTTTTTAAGTGGTCAATTAAAAACACCATGTGAAATTTGGGAAGAAAGTAATTACTTGGGCTGGAGCTCATCTAGAACAACAGTTAATGCTTCTAGTTATAAGAAGTAGGGAAATGGGAAATGAGTAATTCTCCAGTCTATGCCCACTCATGCCTTGTGTTGGAATGCATTGCATTTATGTTCTTGTTCCCGTGTACAGCTCAGATGGGAAAAGAATTTATTACCAGATTTATAGAAAAAGACATGGGGGTAGTTTGTACCTCGTAATTCAAAAGCCATAGAAACAGGCAGAAAAATCCCCAAACAGAGATTTGTACCCTGTCCCAGAGTGTTTAAGTGCTGTACAATATATGACACAATAGCCATCCATCAGGCATCATGTGTTGGGGTATCCACTGGGCACAGAATGTATTACATTCAATATTCATAGGAAGCAGAGTACTTGCTCTTATTTGATGGCCAGAGAATGAGAGTTTACAAATATTTAAGCTTAGAGATCATACTTCAATCCACTGGATATTTTCTTCTTTCACATCTAATATCTGGACTTTGTCTTTTATTATCCTCAGCTCTTCTTGTTCTTTAAAAGATTTTAATAGAAAGAAAATACACTCTTTTGAATTTTAAGGCAGATGAAGGTTTGTGTAATCATCACCACCATCATGATGGGGATGGATCCCATGACTATCCATCCCAACCTCCCCCCTGTATCTTTTTTTTTTTTAATGTATTTTTGTTTCAGAGGATGGATTCTAGAAGCTGCATGCAGAGGCAACTGTTCAACCTCTGAGCTAAATTTGACTCCATTTTACATAATTTTTTTCACACTAACTTCCTGCAAACAACTGAGCTGTTTCCAACTGTAGCTTGTCTCTTCTAGAATATGATAGAATGGGGTTATTTTGTGTATAACCTTCTGAAACTGGTCTAACTCATTGACATAAGGTTCGGGAATCTACATGTGTTTGTATTGGTGACTAGGTATGGAAATGAACCAGAGCTTGACCTTTGAATCATTGAAGGACAGTGGGCTATTTCAGAGTTTTGACAACGAAGAATAAAGTGTCTTTATACATTTCTGTACTCAGAAATGTTCTCTCTCTCTCTCTGTGTGTGTGTGTGTGTGTGTGTGTGTGTGTGTGTGTGTGTGTGTGTGTTCTATGAGAATATGGTATCTACAGAGGCCAGAAGAGGTGTTGTATTCCCCGGAGCTGGAGTTAGAGGTGGTTATGGACTACTTGGCCTGATGTCGGTCTGAGACCCAAACTCAGGTCCTCTGGAAGAGCAGCAAGTACTCTTAACCACTGAGCCATGCTTGCAGCCTCCATTACCTGTGCTTTGTATGCTAGTCTTCCTGACAGCATGTGGTGCTATCTTAGAATTTTAATGTTTGTTTCCATAAAAAATAATGACAAGGATATCTTTTCATATCTTCCTACACTCTCTCTGGCAAAGGATCTGCTCCTGTCTTTTAACTCTTTTTATGTGGTTCATGATTTTATTTCTGAATTTGAGACCTTTAAAAATATATCTTATTTCTGGTTATGTGCTTTGTGAATACTTTTTTTGAGTTTATAGATTGTCTTCTATCTTAATGACTTTTAAGTTTAATGAAAATTAATTTATCTTTTAATTTCTTTTTAGTGTGTCTGTATATCACCTAACCACTGGTTATGAGCATTTTCTTCAATGTTTTCTTTTAAAATTTTTATACATTAAGTTTATGTGTAGGTGCTCTATTTTGTGCTCATTTGTGGGACAAACAATGAAGTCTGAGCTAGTGCTCTGTTCCTGGTTCACACATGACTATTCAATGGCTCACACATGACTATTCAATGGTTCACACATGACTATTCAATG
>NW_022196909.1:16099223-16148655 GCF_008632895.1 Mastomys coucha
TGGCTCACACATGACTATTCAATGGTTCACACATGACTATTCAATGGTTCACACATGACTATTCAATGATTCTGGGTGCCTTTGTTGGTAAGAGTAACATCATCACTGAACAACCTTTTAACATTAGTAGAAAATTTTATTTCTAACAGAATCATGAGTTGTATTCTGTGGTCTATTCCTGTATATTCTGAACTCTTCTATTTGACTATATTTATACTCTTTGCTGGTCTCACGCTGCCCTGATTACAGTAATCTTAAAGTAAACTATAAATCTGTGTTGCAAGCTTTCTTCATTTTCAGGTTTATTTTTCAAAATTGCTCTGTCTGTTTCACTACTGTGTATTTCCATTTTATTTATGATCAGATTGTCCATATTGACACAATCTCTGTGAGAGAATTTGTTTGCAATTAAATTACATTTATATATTCATGGGGTGAGGGAGTTTAACACATTTTCTATATTCAGGTTTCTAATTCATGAAGCTGTTGCAACTCTATCTACATCTTCTTAATATCTGTATAGTTTCATATTTTTTCATCATGCAGATTCCACTCATGCTTCATACTTCATGTATATGTAAGAATTTTATTTTTGGAATTATTGTAAATGTAATCCTTTCCCAAACTGTAGTTCTTGGTTGTCTGTGCTTTTACATGGAAATGGGATTGATTTTGTGTGTTGACTTATATTTTGCAAACTCATTAAATTGTCTTAGTCCTGGAAGTTTTTCTATACATGCATCTAGATTTTTACATATAATATTTATATGAAAATAGAGAAAGTGCTTAATTCCTACTGTATTGTTTTAAATTTACTTGCATTTTGACAATATCATAACTGTGTACAGTTCACTATGACTACATTTGCCCCAATTACCCTCTCTTCTCTCCCTCCTTCCTTCATTCCCCATGACCCCCTTTTTTTCTGTTTTTAGTCTTCACATAAGTTATCACATTTGCTCTGCGTTCATGATTTCAGCAGCTATGTTATTGGATCCAGAAATCAGCACCCCACCACATTGGTCCCCACTGTTTGGCTCACAATTCCTTTGCCACAATGTTTTTTGGCCTTGACTGACATAATGTACTGTTTGAAGCCAAGCATTCAGCAGAACTTGAGGTTTGACTATCACCTGCTGCTGAAAGGGGCTGATCTGATGAAGACTGAAAGCTGCACTAGCCTGTAGGTAGACACTCTGACAATTTGGCCATTTGGCCAACATCAGAAGCATGTGTGTCCGTGGGACTTGTAATTATTATCTCTCTAGCCACAGGCTTTGGCCAGTTTTATAGAGGCAAGCCTGCATCTCATCACCTGGTTCAGGTCTCTGTTACAATTAGGTGAAAGTTGGTTCCCTCAGATACTCATGCCCCTATTGTACTCATGGGCATTTCTCCCAGGGAGTTCACTTTTGTAGTACACAGGGTTTATAGTTGCATGGGATCATTGATGGTTTTCCCCTCCCAACAGCCTCCACAATACCATTTGGCTAGCCAGAAGGGAGAAAGTGTCTATATTATTTCCAGTTTGATTTCTCTGTGTCATGAATCAAGTGTGTGTGGTGTCTTCAGCAGTCAAGCATTTCTGTCCACTTCTGGTCGGCATTCAAGAGCAGAGCCATAGCTTGTGTTATGGGAGTCTATGAGGGCTTCCTGGTCCACAGTGCATAAAGAGCTCTTGTAGCCAACACTGGGAGCAGCATTAACCACACAGGTAGCACACTTCCATTCATGATCCTTTAAAATAATCATAGATTTTATCTAGCTTATAAAGCTGTAGTTTTCCATTGGCTTTTTCATACATCCCTAGATTTGGCTGACCACTCTACCTTTCTAGTATTCCCCTTCCCCATTTCCTTTTAAATCATAAGTTTTCTAGTATTTTCCTCTTCCTCTTCAATATTATTTTAATTTACATCTTTTCTCCTTTAGACCCTTCTTCATTCAACCACATGACTCCTTTCTTGATAACTATCTTGTACTGATTTTCAGTTCTAAAAACTTAGTTATCTAAAAATGTGAGCCTAAAATTTACAAAGAGAATATTCAGTGTGTATCATTTTGAATATGTGTTATTTTGCTGAGTATGTTTTTCATTTTCTTACAAGTTTCATAATACCATTTTTCTTTAGTAATGAATAAACCTCACTGTGTAAATGTACCACAGAATTTGATCCTCTAGGTTTTCTAAATTCCCAGGAGATTGGTCATGTTTTTCTTTTAAAATATATCTATGCAATAATACTAGTCTTAGAAGGTTTTTATAATTTAATATGTAAAATATTAATAAGTTGTATCCACATCCGTATCCATTTGGACTATGTCTTCTTTTCATGGTATTTACATACATTTCAATTTCATACCAAGTGAATCTATATTAGTCAGTATTCCCTAAAGAACAGAACAGAACAGAATTGATAGGTAAGCATTCTACCAGTATGTGTACACACACACACACACACACGCACACACACACACACCATGCATAGTTTATTAGATACTATTTTAGTCTGTGGTCCTGGTAGTCCAACAATAGCTGTCTCATAAGTGAAAGAGAAAGAATTTGATAGCCTCTTGGTCCACAAGGCTGGGTGTCTCAGCAGTTCTAATCTGCTTCTGGAATCCTGCAAGAGTCCTAGAGAGATGTTGGTCTTCATTCAGTCTAAGTTGAAGTACCAAGGATTTTGGTTCTAATAACAGCTAAGAAAATGCGTTCTTAACCTGTGGGTCACAATGCCTGGGTGGGGGTGGGCATGAACAATACATTTATAGGGGTCACATATCTGCTATCCTGCATATCAGCTTTTTGCAGTATGATGTATAATTCTTCCTTTCATGTTCTTTTACCTGTGTTGCCAACAGAAGGTCCAATCCAGATTTAGAGTGGGTCTTTCTGCTTCCAAAATTTCTCACTAGAGTGCACACAGCAGGTTGTCTTTTTTAGTTTATTACAGTTGATGTTGGCTCAACAACAAAGATTAACCATCACAGCATTTTAGCATGCACTTTGCTCTATGGCTGTACTTCACTCCCATTTGATGCAGTCATAGGTGTTTGTTTTAAGTTTGTAACTGTTTTCATTGTTTTGATTTAATTTTTGTCATCTTTCATGAACATCTTTTCTTTCTTGTTTGAGTCTTTTATTTTGACTATGTACTCTTGCTTAATTTTAGAGGCTGCTCTAGAAATTATAATATGAATACTTAACCTCTGAAAGTCTACTTAGAATCAATAATTTACCACTTCAAATAAAATGTAGATTTTACATTGGATAGGTCTCTTCAAACATCAACCACTTGTCTTATATGTATATTTTAGTCTCTAGATTTCATGTACAGTACAGGTATTGAAGTTCTTGTCAAACAGTGTTGTATTTTCTTGTATTTAATTGGTAAATTGGTACTTAAAATTAACTAAGAAGAATAGATTTATTTTCACTGTTTTGCTGATTATTCACTGCTATAAATACTTACCATGGACAAATATACTATTATGCCCATTGCTTACTTTTAGACCCCATTTATTAGTTTTGTTCATTTCTTCCTAGATAATAATCTATGATTTAGAAATCCTTTAACAGCAAATATGCTTGTTAGATATTTTTTTAGTTCACCTGCATTCATTTCCCACGATCTCACATAAACGAGGAAGAGAAGGCCTGATACCAAAAGTTGCCATTTCACCTCTACACGTACTATGACACATGTGTGTGCTTACACACATATGTACAATAATAATACAGTTCTATGAATTCACATTTATCTGAAAAAAAATATCTTGCCATTCACATAGAAAACTACAGAATGGATCACAGTTATTTTATTAAAGCCCTTGCAATGTTCCACTTCTTTCTTAGTTGCATTCTTTCAGGACAAATCTCCAGTCGTATATACTGTTATTTCACTAAAAGTGACATGCCATCTCCTTTGGTAGGAATAAAGATTGCTTTCAGTTTTCAGTCATGTGACTATGATCTTTGTACGTGGATTTCAGTTTGTCTTCTTTTTCATAATTCATGGGCTTTCACTGATTTTGCAATATTTTTAACATTAGTCACTATTTTTAAAATATCATATTTTTTTCTTCTTCTATCTCTGGTGACATAGGTTAAACAATCTAGCATTATCTCACAGGTCCTTGAAGGTGCTTTCATTTTTGTTTCTAGGGTATCGGCTCAAAGATTTTCATTTAGGCAGAAGTGATATTTATTACATTAAAGTTTTTAGTGTATATGTATGAGTTCACCTTCATGTGTGTGTGTGTGGAGGTCACAGAACAACTTAGAGCAGTTGATTCTTCCTTTATATCATATGGGTTCTGGGAACCAAACTCAGGTCTTCAGGATGAATGTCAAGGACTCTTTCCCATCAAGTGTCTCCCCATCCCAGTACCAGTGATTTTAAAACAATAAATGAAAATAACTTTTCATATGCAATTTGATTTTTAATATTAAGCTTGTATGATAGAGTAATTTGTTAATTGTAATATAAACATTAATAGTCATCAAATTGAATTATGATTTTTCATGAAGCTTTAATATATATCAAAATAAGAATAACAACAACACTGTAGCTATTTATAAATTTCTGTAAGAATATATTGTAGAGGACTTTTAACTCAGCAACTGATTACTCTGGCAAAAGATCCCATGCAAAGATATGATCTGCCTGGAATACACACCTTTAATTCCTCTGGCTGGAATACAGACACACCTTTAGTACACACTTTTAATCCCAAACAATGATGTCTAAAAGAGGAGTAAAGTGACAAATCAGAGAAATATTGGACAGAATGAGTCAAAGATAGGATACACACAAATATGACAAGAACAGACAGGAATGAAAGGCTACTTAGAAGCAGTAAGGGAGAGAAAAGAGTTCAGTTTGGAGCAGAGCAGTTCAGTTAAGAGCAGTTTAGTTCCTAGAGTTTAAAGGTAGTCTTTACAGGCAAAGCAATTCAGTCAGAAACCAGGAAAAGCCAATGTGAATCAGTCAGCTTGGAGAGGAGTTTGAACCAGAACAGGTGAGTTGAACCAGCCAGCCCAGAGTTCAGAAAGAGGAAGAATGGGTGAGTTTATGCTCAGATGCTAAAACATTCTAGGCCTAAGTTAACAGACAGATGAAAGCTAAAGTCTTCAAGGTCTGGGCTTGAAGAAAATTAGATTGTGTGGAGACTAGAAGTGTCTAGGCCTAAGTGTAGGGATAGTTATATAGAAACACTCTGGGATCAGCTAAAACCATGTATTCATAAAGCTTGGGTATGTCTCTCATCTCATCCTTTCCTCTGAGGAAATAAAACCAACATCTATAACACATCACATACTTTGTTTCTTTAAATATTAGCCAAGCATATTTATAAAGTAACTGAGGGTTAATAGAGCACCACAAGCATCTTGGGGGAAAGGTCACCTTGTTATTTTTGTGCGTTCAGGCCTTTGGATCTGATGGAGCCAGAAACCACCACAAACCCAGGCCTCCACCTCTGGCTCAGATGTGTCAAGTTCAGGTCTCCTGATGTTCTGGGGCCTTCCGCTCTAATGGCCCCAGATATCAGTCAGGTCAGAGCTTCAGCTGCAGTGGGGACAGGCTTTGGTTCCAGGGATTCCAAAGAATAGTGTAAAACTGAGATATTGATTTCTGGGGTACCAGTTGTCACTGGAAGAATGGAAGACCCAGTTCCTGTTGTCCCCAAGGATACTTTAGGCCTGTTGTTCTTGTCACATTTATAGACACTGCATAGACTATAGTAAGTCTAACATTTAGACTCCTATCTTGAGCAGGTTTACAGAATTCAAAGAATGACCAGGGGTTTGACTCCATTCTCCTTAGTAGTCAGGGTGTATAGCCCTATACTTGGTCCTCTTGGCACACCGCCAAAACAAGACCACCAGAGTGATTCCAGTTTATAGTCAACACCAAGTTTCATTTGCTCCCATAGATTAACTTTATTCAGATATCCTATTAGAAAGAGTCACAGGGGAAAAAACAAGTTCAACTTACAAATAGTGTAGAAAGAAGAAGTCAAACTGAAAGACAGGTCCACTGCAGCAGATGCACAAAGTATGACAAAGAAAGACAAAGACTCTGCAACCACTGTGCCTTAATTTTCATGAAGAATGAATACCAAAATGAAAAGAAAAATATGAAAGCTCCTATTTCTGCACTGAAATATTTATTGGTGAAATTTAGTAACCACAAGAAATTCTAGAGGGACAAATATATGCCAAAAGAATAAAACCATGAATATTTGAACTTTGTGGGGAGATAAAAAATATGACAATAGAATATAGAAAAAGATGACAGATAGAAAGATGAGCATTATAATTGCTAAGCAACCCCCACGCTGTATGTAAGCATGGAAAGTGTCAGCAGTCCTTGATTTGATCAAGCCTGTCCTGAAAATTAGAAGCATTCATGATCAAATGGATTTTTCAATTATAAAGACTTCACTATAACTGAAAGCTATCCTGAATATAACTCTTGAATATTGGTAGTTTAGATTTGGAGTAATTTAAAAAAATAAAAACAAAAATCAAAAAAGTAAATATAATGGCTAGAAAAGCCAATATCAATAAAGGCAAGCCACTTGACTATAAAACCATTGTAAGGCAAGAAATTATGTTGTCATAGCAACAGAACAAAGATCTATTGAAAAAGAGTTAAATTCAGGGAGGAGGCATATATCCTACATAAAGATTTAACTAGCAGTTTGATTTGGAAGGAGAAAGACCTTCATGTTTGGCAACTACTAACACATCAGTGTTCCTTTCTTTCTTTTCTTTATTCTTGTATCATGGCAGGTGCAAGACTCTCTAGCTAAAGATTACACTGTTTAGACTGCTTTGTGTATACACTGTGACATGTGAATATTTCCCAGACAAGTGGAAAGAAGGAGAAATTCAGGTGAGATAATATTCAGTACCATACTGGATATTGCTGTCATCATGGCTTCCATGGTTTTCATGACCCAGCTTTCTTATTTCTTTTGAAACCCAATTCCCAGTAACTGAGAAATGAAGTTATCTATTTAAGTAACAAAACTGTTTCTTCGTATCTGAATGTAACATTGAGTCTGTTATTTCTGTGTCTGAATTTGTTCCTGTTAGCACAATGTTTAATATATTAACTGGTGTATGACTTTGAATGCATAATATGGTGAAGAAATATATTTTGTAACATTCATTCAAGTTATGGTTAAAGTCTAAATGTCAAATGTTATCCCAAATTATTTTTTTCTCATTATTATTTATTATTTGGTTACTTGAGTAGCCTTCAGGAGGTGAGGTAGAATAAGAAGTTCTGAAACAAAAATATACAGGTCATAATAGGTTGATACATTCAAACATGTACATCGTAAGCATTGTGAGTCAAAAAGGAAAGCTAGCATAAACAAAATCACTAAGCTATTCATAAAAATATTGACAGATAAATTTAGAAAATTAATGTATCTAAAGAGCAATATTGCTAGGTTTGTAAGGTCAATAAAATTGGCATACTTCTATCCCAGCTAATTCTGAAGAAAAACAGTCATCAATTAATTAATGCCATTGATGAAAGAAAGAGGTTATTATACTGATCCTCCAGATATTAAAAGTATAATAAAGATAACAGAAAACTCTACACCCACAAATTGGTAGCTTGGATGTGATTGATGAATCTGTTGAAGGATGCCAATAAAACAAATAAGTAAGCTGATGTCAATGACATAATTTGTGTCCCTAATATTTAATCTTGTATATTTAAGTTCTCCAGAGAAACAAAACAAGTAAAAGAGATTTATTATAATTGTTATAGTTTAATGACTCAAGATCTAGAGTCAGAAATCTGCAAACTCAAGAGGACTGACAGAGTAAACTCCAGTTTGGAAGGATTCAGAGTTGTGACCAAGGAGGAGCTCATGCCTCTGAAGTCTGAGGTCAAGAAAAGTCCAATATTCTTGGCAGCGAAGTGTCAGGAGCAGTTTCTTCTTATTTCAGAAATGCAAGCCCATTTTTATATTCAGGCCTTTAACGAATTGGAAGTAATCACTCTACCAATTTAAATATTATTCTCATTCCAAGCCATCTTCACAGACAACTCAGACTAGTTCTTGTGTTCTGATTAATTTGATATATAACAGTTATATCTGTTAAAATGACAATATCAGGCCAAGTTGCTTGCACTGGAACATTCTTTCAAATACAGAAAACGCTATCAATTCTGTACAGAACCCTATGATAAGCAGGAGCCAAAAGAGAATAATTCCTAGCTCTAAGCAGTGACATTAACCTCACACCAAAATCAAAAATAATAATATTACCTGAAGAAAAATTTCATATCAATATATCCCACAATACACTTGTAAAACTTCTTGATAAAATATTGAAAATTTGTATAGAATATATAAAATTAATTGTAACTAAATATTGCTTATATATCAAGTGGACTCTGTTAGTTTGATATTTAAAAATCAATCAATGGCCGGACGGTGGTAGTGCGCGCCTTTAATCCTAGCATTTGGGAGGCAGAGGCAGGCGGATTTCTGAGTTCGAGGCCAGCCTGGTCTACAGAGTGAGTTCCAGGGCAGCCAAGGCTACTCAGAGAAACCCTGTCTCCAAAAGACAAAAAAGAATCAATCAATGGTAGCATTCATAGCAATAGCCTAATGAAGAAGAAAAGTCCAATCATCTCAATAAATCATAAGAAGATTTGAGACAATTCAATATCAAACCAAGATTAAAAGTCCAGAGCAAGTAATGCATATAAAGAAATTCTCCCAACATGGAAAAGAACACATATACAAGGCTACAGCTTTCATAATCATTAGAAAGGTGATATCTAACTTTGAAGAGAGGTAACAAGGCAAGAATATTTCCTCTCACTCCCTTCTACTTAACTTTGCAGAAAATCTAGCTATTAAGTCAAAGAAAAGGAAATAGAAAATACACAGACTGGAAAAAAAATTAGAGCAACTTTGGCCTCAAATGACATGACTATTTTTAGAAAACCAGAAAATTCAGCAACAATATCAAAATACTCACCGTGAAGCAAAATTGATGGATCCGAGATACAGAATGTCAAAAACCAATGGTTTCTGAGATGCTTGCAAGGAAGACTGGAAACAAAAATATAAGTTTAATGACATTTGAATTAGTATTAAAATATAACAATAAATATTAGTCTCAAACCTATGTATACGACTTACAAGGAAATGTGCATAAGCTTCATAAAGGGAAAATCAAAGCATCTTCTTATCCCATTTCCACAATCTCACATTATCTACTGGATATTTTGACATAAACTCTTAATATGTATCCATATTGGCCTGGAACTTGCCATGTAAACCAGGCTAGTCTTCAACTGACAATCCTCCTGCTTCGGCCTCCAGAAGAATGTGATCATATAGGCATATTCCACCATACCTGCTAATCTATTGATTTAAATACCATCCCAACCCAATCCTAGTGAGCTATTTTGTAGATATTATCAGATTATTTTTAAAGTTTAAATGGGACAGCAAAATTATCTATCCACACTGACTAGAAGAATGTTAAAGAACAAAGGTGGAAGATGGACATTGCTTGAAATATAGATTTTTCTGTGAATCTACAGTACCAAGACACTGTGTTGCTAAGTGGCAGACGATATACCAACAGCAACAGGATAGGAATGAGATATCAGAACAAATCTAAATATAAAAGAACAAATCACAAAGACACATATGCTTTTCATCATAAGGTGCTACAGTGGTTGGACTTTTATACAAAATTGATTACAGCCTGAGACTTTACCTGTTTTACAAGTGTGGACTCAAACTGAGTCCTAAAAGCCCAAGGGCAAATTACTACAAACATGCAAATTTGGAAAAATAATAGAAAAATTCTCTACCGATGAATTTTAAAAATAAAAAGCATGGTATAGAGCTAGAGAGATGGCTCAGCAGTTTTATCCTGAGTACCTACATGGTAGTTTATAATTATCTGTAACCTCAATATAATCCAATAGTCTCTTCTAATGTATGTGAGCTTATACAAACATGTAGTACACCTGCACAATCACACACACACACACACACACACACACACACACACACACACCATACATAACATCTTAAAAAGGTATAATAATTGAAACGAGAAGTGCACAAGACATCCTTTAATAGGTTAATACATAAGCACTTTTCAATATGCATATATTTTTTTGTGATAAAAATAAAAAGCATTTTCCAGACATTAGAAAAGATGAAGATGCCTTAAATGCATAATGGTAAATGGAAAGAATAAGTGGGGAAAGTGTAAATACTTTATTATTTTTCTGATATATTTTGGGAAAAGCAGAACTAGACAGGTAGCGAGAAGGTCAGTGGTGGCTAGGAATTCTTAAGGAAGAGGAAATGATGTAGTATTGAAGCACAGGAAAGTTTTAGGACTGTGGAATTATTATATGTAATACTATATTTATACTACATAGTATAATAATATGGAATTCTGTAGGACACTATAGTGGATGCATATACTACATAGCACAGGGAATATTATTAAAGAAAACTAAAAATTATGGGCTTTGTTTAACAATAATAAATCTCATTGGCTTATTGAGCATAAGTTGTATACCACATTAATATAGGATACTGGCAGGAGGAACTGTTAGGGGCAATAAGATAGTGGACTCACATGGACAGTGTTTTAGATGTTTGCTTTAGTATCCATGGAAAAATTTATTAGTATTGTATTTGCATGACCTTTTTATGGATTTCTTTCAATGCCTTTTCATATTTGTCTCATAACTTTAGTGTTTAAGTTTTGCTTTATTTTATATTCCCTGGAATTGTTCAGTAGTGATCCAATTATCATGTCTTTACAATTATGCTAATTGCACCATCCACTGTTTTTTTCTCTCTTGAGAGGTGAGTAAATTTTTACAACTTTTTTGCATTTCTGCTATATTCAATTTTAGCTATTAAATTTTCTAAAAGCTATTTGTTAGATATGACTAGAGTTGATTTTATATAAATTCCTAAGACTGATAGATTTTTTTTTGTGGAGTGTAATAAGTGTGCTAAGTTGAATATAAAGATTTTCATTTTTATTTCTTTTGTGGTTGCCTTTCTGTGCTCTGAAATTTTATTCATGAACAACAGTAATTCATTTTTATTCCATTTATAAATAATAAATAAATAACAAGGTAAGTTAGTTTTATCATTATAAAGTGTTTGTGTCATTTTTTAAAATTTGTTTATTGGAAATATAGTTACTCCTTTTGAATTTTCTTTAAAAATTCCTTTCAAATTTCTAAGTTGGCCAAAGGCCACCAGGGTTGGTGGTGGTATTGCATATTTTTTTTTGTCACTGCAGAAAGTTATGTCACCATTAATAGTTAGTGACTGCCAACAATTCTTTGTAAATATTCAACTAATCTATAGGCTCAGTGGTTAATTCAGTCATATGCTTTCATTCAAGTACAAGTATATTACATCAAAAGTAACCTTAAGTACCCTAGAATTAAAAAGGGAAAATGTGAACTTAGGGTTCAGATCATCAGCTGTGAACATGGAGCTTATGAACAATTTTTTTCTTGCCCTCAGTCTACTAAACTTCAGGGATTTAAATTAAATCATATTAATTAACTAAATTCAGGTTTACATATATGACAAATGATTAAAATCCACAAAACATTATTCATATTCTATGACTAATCTTCTTTTCTAAATGTTAAGTAAAGTTTTTGTTTTCTTAAGTAGATTTCTAGTTTGCCTTGACCAAGACAATTTTAGCTGGAAAGACACTTTACAGATAATGTACATTTATTTTGTTTCAAAGGGGGTTTCATTGACAGGTACAATTAGGTAAGTACCATATATCGATTATTACAGTGTATGTAGCCTCAAACTACATCAGGATTTCTTACTTGGTCTTCCTGGTCTTGGGATGGGCTTTCCCATGTGATAGAACCCTTTGGCTTTGTAGCAAGTGTGTGAGAGTTATTGTTAGTCTATTTACTGGACTGGCTCTCATTGGTACTTACCTTCCCCTTTCCTTCTGCTGTAGATAAAAGCATGTACCCATACTATGAAAATGTCCTCTTAAGGTGGCACACCCCAGCTCACCAACTTCTAAACAGTGCACAGCAACTTTAAAAGATTAGTACAATTATTTCTCTACATGTTGTGTGACAAGATGTTTCCTGAGGAGACATATCACACAACCCCAGATAAGGAACACAAAACATACCAAAGTTATCAATACCACCAAAGTCCAATTTGGTGAACCAGGGAGTCTTATTGGGATTACTTACAGGAACAGAAGAGACTAAAAGACACCTGTGTCACCAAGGCTCGCATGGGCATGGAGAGCGTCTCACAAAATCTGGGAATCTGGAACACACTGCACAGCCTGCATCCAGCTCAATGGGTTAATGTGTCCTTTCCAAGTGACCCTGTTGATCTATACCTGTTCCAGGCAGATAGACAGGTTCTGCTTCTAGGCAGCTTATCTCATCTCACCTTTCTTTACAGTTTGTCCTGTCTCAGTCTTTCAACAGTCCTTATTGTTTACTTTGGCAAAGATTGAACCTAGGAATCTGCTCAGTTTCAGGCACTTCCTGAAATGGTTTGAGCTGTTTATTCTCTGTAAAGCGCTTCTCTGCAGAACAGGTTCCAATCCTGAAGGACAATATCATAGTAATACAAGACTCTGCAGCAAACAACAGTTTTAGAAAGTTTTACATGATGAAAAAGACAAATACAAGAGCATGTAAAGTTATGTGTTATGATTTTTAAGTTATTTATACATAAAAGAAAGAAAAGTATTAAAGACTTCCTATATATTGTGTGGACAATAACTGTCTTTTAGAAATGTTTTTTTCTGACGGTAAGCTCCTATTCGGTCAGTTATCTGAGAATAACATTAAAATATTTATTATTTTAAATGTGTAAGAGTTTCATCTCATGTATGTATGCACACTATGTGCATGCTTAGTGTTCTCTGAGGTCAGAAGAAATTGTAGGTTCCTGGTATTACTTTGGGTGCTGGGGGCTGAACCTGAGCTCTCTGTAAGAGTAAATGTTGAGTGTTTGAACAGCAAGCCAAAATAAAACCTCCCTCCTTTCAATGGCTTCTTGCAAGGCATTTAACAGAGAAATGAGAAAAGAAACAAAACCAAATGAGTTGTTATTTTTCCTAAGTAAAAACACATTATAATTCTTATGAAACCACTTTAATGCAGTGGTCCACAATCTTCCTAAAGCTGTGACCCTTTAATGCAGTTCCTCATGTTGTACTGACCTCCAACTATAAAATCATTTTCTTTCCTACTTCCTAACTGTAATTTTGTTACTGTTATGAATCATCATGTAAATATCTGATATGCAGAATCTCTGATGGGTGACCCCCGAGAAAAGGTTGTTGGGGTTGAACACACAGGTTGAGAACTGCTGCTTTAAGCATTGGCTTTTATCTATCTAGTCCATCTGGTTAAAAAATGATGTTTCCATGAAATATAAATAAATTCCTTAATGAAAAAAAAAACCCAGTAAGTACAAACCTTCAGAACTTCTGCACTGCCCTTCAGTCAATGTAAGAAATACACACCCAGGTGTCTCTTATGATCCCTAATTTCTACCCCTTTTCACCACTATTGGAATAGTTTCCTAAAAATTCCACCAATATTTAAATCAATCCAATTACTAAATGTAAGTACTTTGAGCTTGTTTAACAAAATGCGACACCACATGACTTAAACCACAAATACTCCATTCTTACAATATTGGTACCTGGCACACCATGAACCAAATAAGCCAACGCCAATGTCTGGAGATGGTTTAAAGATGAATTTGAGTTCTATCTTCACGGGCAGAAAATAAATTGAAAGGCAGGCTTTTTCATGTTTCTCCTTTAAAAAACCCATCCTCAGGGCTACACCCTCATTACTTAATTACCTCCAGAAAATCCTGTCCCCAAATACCTTTACATTGTTGTGGGAGAAGTCATAGTTTAACATCTCAGTTTGGCACAGCAGGAGCCAGCATTCCTTCCCTGACAGACACTTCAATATGACTGTAAGAACTAATATCCTAGACCTAATATTGTGATTAGTACTTGGTATAAATGGTTTCATTTAATTTTATTATTTGAAAAAAAAAGTACTATTATTTTTACTTTTTAGCTTGGAAAATCTGGTTCACAAAGGTGGAGCAGTTTGCTCTTGTCATTTACTAATAAGAAGGGAATTAGGCACTCTCTATGTGAAAAGATGAAATGTCTCCCAGACACAGTAAAATACAAGAGATGTGTTTACCTGTGCCTAGGTCACATAATTAAAGTTGCTGCTGAAAATGGAGTAATAATGCCAGGATTTCCTGCAGTGGGGAACCTACTTTGTTTCATGCTCAATTTCTTACTTCTGTTTCCTTTTATTTCAGCAAAAGATTCTTAAGTAGAAAAGAGGCCAAAAAAGAATTAATTTCCAAAATTCCCATAAGGCATGTGTAAAAAATTTTGCTCCTAAAATTAACTAAGCAGAAAAATTCTTTGACAGTGGTTTAATTTATTCTTAAGGTTGCTTTCAATTGACTCCTAATTAGTGACTAGTTGCAAAAGGCAAAAGATATTAACCAGTCTTTTGCTTATAGAATTGTGGATGTCATACAATGACATATGTATTTTCACAAAACAATTTTAGTTTTGATTAGTTGAATCTACTGATATTTTACATGTACAGGGAGGGCTGTTCCTCTGTGGATGAGGGTACATTTACAATTTGTTAGTCACCTTGCAAATGCAGCCTATAAATATCAGAGATGAAGAACTAAACAAAAGGTACTTTCCATTCCTTCCTTATGAAATGTGATACCTAGTAGTAACAACTAAAACCTTTAGAGGATTCATAATTTGAAAATGTATGCCTTTGGAAAAGAATGAGAATTTACTTCTATTTCCATGTGAAAACAGAAGAAACCTTTAAAACGATCATATGTTCATAAGTATTATTTGATGCATTCTAATTAATGGTCAATGTTTCAGCATTTAAGAGATGGCATGTTATAAGGGATTGGACGTGTTTCTCTGTACCTTTCTCTGTGTGGCTTCTAAACAATGGAGACAAAATTCAAGTGAAGTATTTTTATATGTGTCCTAATTAATATGTAGCAGAAGAACAGCTTGCTGCCAGCAAGATAAGCTAGTACTGCCGGTTTCCAAACATTAATAAGCATTTTAATATTTTATAAGGCAAGCTCTAAATTTTGGGAAATAAATCTGAACATTATTATTATCCATATGGGACACACACACACACACACACAAAGCACACACACAGACATAGACAGAGAGAGACAGACAAACAGACAGAGATAGAGAGAAAGACAAAGATACACACAGAGAGAGGCAGAGGGACAGACACAGACAGACACACAGAGAAATACCAACATGAACTACTGTGTAGCTGAGTCCTTAACTCGGGACATTATTATTCGTAACTGATACCTATGACCTCAGTGGGACGTAGGATAAAGATTTATCTCGATTCTGCTCACTCATATGTCAAAGATAAGCAGTTGCAGGGGCTCTCCAAGGATCAGGAGAGAGCTTCCTAATTTTGTGCTCTAATCCATTACGTGTCAGGATTTTCTCTGAATAATACTCTTCTGCTGTTTTCAATCATATCCTGACAAATGCCAGCAAGGAGGGCCATACACAGACACGAAAATACTTCAGCATGCCTTTGTTTTTAAGTGGCTGGGAAGAGTGGACTAGGACAGCGCTTATCTCACCTGGCTCCCTTTTGTGTTGGTATGCTCTATGCAAACCTGTGTTTAAGTCCCCGTGGGTTTCATTTGCGATTGGTGGGTTGAAACTGAATATTTAAGTGCGTGCCTGAGCATTTGAGTCGTGGAACTCAGCTCCACACAAGTGCCTTGCTAATACTGAAGGGAAGCTGCGTTTGCAACCTTGTAATATGAAATAAGAGCGCTGAAAAACGAAGTTCATTGATCTTAGCTGCTCTTACTGGGTCTAAAAGAGAAGCTATCCTTTGATGTTTGAGAGTATAAAAATGATATTCTAGTGAACAAGGTTAGATATGGAAATTAAGAGCAGATTTCAAAAACTTCACTTGCTGATCTGTTATCTATCAGCAGTCCCATTCTCTTTGTATTAACACATGATGATATATTCTATAAAGTACTGTGGCTTTCATTCCTTTCCTAATCGAAACATGTATGATATAATATCCACTAAGTTTTAACGATTTTCCAAGGAAGAAAATGCCACTTCCCTCACGACATCTTACACATATATCCTGTTCTTTATTCAGAACCAACTAACCAACATACCTCCCTCCTTGTCTCCCTCTGTCCTTCTATCCACCCATTCCTTCCGTCCCTCAGATCTTTCTTCTCCTCCTCCTTCTGTCAAGGAAAGGCCCAGACTGGCCTATAACCTGCAATCCTGCCTCACCCTTTCGGATGCTGACGGCCTTCAATAAGATGGTCCTGTCCCTCGCTTACATGTAATCTTTTTGAGCAGCCCTCCATGAATACGCACTGAATGACCAGGAACTATATGATGCTCTATGTGACAGACAAGTGGACACTTACTGTTTACTGGAGATGAGTGTTCAGGGACTTGGGCTGTTGTCTCTCCACTGACAGCTTCCTAACACATGGCTTTTGAAATCCCTGAGTGATAGTCACAGTAAAAAGAATAAGATGGAAATTTCTTAAGACACAAGGCCAAAGTCTGATGCACAGCCATCTCTTCAGTACTGTGTTATAAATTGTCATATAGCTCCTCAGAACTTATTATCACATCAGTATTGGTGTGCTTGTTCCATTTATATCTGCTAATTAGATTTCAATATCATGAAAGGCAGTTCTGTTTTATGGTTACTCAGTATTGTGTTTCCAAATCTTAATTTATTGTATCATATCATACAAGCATGGCCAATAGTCTTTATTCACATAAGTGGAATAAATTCAGTATTTTGGTTATTTATATAGAATATATTTATATAGAATAAAGGCCACATTTGTGTGATACTTAATTCAAAGTCTCAGTCCTTGGAATGCATAGGGAAATTTACTTCCTTGATTAGAAAGGGTTTGTTAGACTCTCCAACTAGAACACTCTTTCCAAAGTTCCTATACAGCATGGATTATCTTTCTAGAATAAACAGGATTTATAGCAATTTAAGGAAAATATAACTACAGCCATTCTTATCATGGAAGAGAGTGGAAATGTGAATTGAGAGAAAGAAGCTATACACAGACAACATTTTACATATTCCCTTACACCATAATTTGACTTTTACAAATACTTAATTAAACTGTATTATTTGAGGACACATAATTAGGTATTACAACTAGAGCAAAGCTATGGAAGAATCTCACCAAAGTACTAACAGTAAGAGTTTGTATTTATTGCAATATATAAGATTTATAAGTAGATGAATGTTAAAATCTGCTGAAGAAAATTCAAAGGGGTAAAGTATTGGTGTGGCATTTTTGTATTTGAGACAAGGTCACACTCTCTAACCCTGGCCTGGAACTCACAGAGATCTTCCTGAATCTCTGATACCTCATCTAGGAAGGCCATTCATTTACCTGTAAACTTCATGGTTTTTGTTTGTTTGTTTGTTTGTTTTTTATAAAAGTGGCTTACCAATATTCCATTGTGTATATATACCACATCTTTTATCTATTCTTCTGTTGAGGGACAGCAATGGGCATGTTTGAGCAAGTGGTAGGATGAAGCATCCTTTGGGTACATGTCCTAGAATGATACAGGTGGATCTTGAGGTAGATCCATTCCAATTTTCTTGAGGAATGGACACACTGATTTCCATACTGACTGTACAAGTTTGCATTCCCACTAGAAATCGTTGAGTGTCCTCACTTCACATCCTCATCACATTTATTTTTTGATCTTGGCCATCCTGACTGGGTTTAAGACAGAAACTAAAAGTAGTTTTAATTTGCATTTCTCTGTTGACTTGGAATGCGGTATATTTATTTGTTTCTTAGCTGTTTAGGTTTCCTGTATAGAGAATTCTCTGTTTAGATCTGTAGCTCATTTTTTAATATAGTTGTTTTCTTGATGTAGTTTTTTTGAGTTCCTTATAAATTTTTGATATTAGCCTTCTATCAGATGTGTAAGCTGTAAATATACTCTTCTCCCATTCATAGGCTGCTCTTTATCTGAATGATGGTTTCCTTTGCTGTACAAAGCCTTTCTGTTCCAGTGAAATCCCAAGTATTAATTATTGATCAATTATAAATGATAAATGTGTGAATTTTATATCAAAAGGACATGTATAAACAACTTTTTATGCAAAGAATATAAAATGTAGAAAACAGACATATTCCTTTAAAAAATTATTAGAACAGAGAAAAAGAAATATAACACCCCCTAAATCTTTAAGACAGAGAATGAAAATGGACAAAGGATTTGAGTATGTACTTTACCATTAGAAAAACCCACTATAAACACAAATGAAATCACAATGAGGTATTATTTTAACACATAAAAAAGGTCAAAAATGAAAGTCCAGAAAACATAATGTGAAACTGTGTGCAGCATACCCTTATGTAGCTAATTTGTTAAGACATCAGGATTTTGGTAAAATTGAGAATGGTTATTTCTATAGGCTTGGTTTCTTGGTTTCTAGAAATGTACTGAGCTCTGTGAAGATGTTAATTTATAAAAAAAGTATTAAAAACATTCAAAATATTAGTTTGTATATTTATCAATAGTTTGGCTTGTTGAAACAGTGCTCCCCCAGTGTTTAGTTCATGCAAACCTTGAACTTGCGGTAAACATCCTGCCATAACATTCCAAGAGCCCAAATTACAGAATTCCACGCATATCTTATGAATAGCTTAAATAATAAATAAATTGATTATGTTACGTTCACAGATTATAATTGTATAGTGAAGATGAAAATCTTAGCTACACCTATCAACAACGGTGCATATATAAAGAAATAGTGGTTCATAAGCAAAAGCAGTGAGCAGGAACCAGAGTATAGTTCAAAGGACTTGAACTTAAAATGTGCAAAACTAGACAACAGAATGTCATGAAAAACTCAAGGGCAGAAGAACAGTTTCAAGCAGAGTGAATGAAACATGGGAGTTGCTATCTCTTACCTGTTATGAAAATAAGTACGCAACATATTAAAAATAGACCTGTAGGAAAGTGCTTCTGTACATTGAAAGTGACAGAACTTCTCTCTCTCTCTCTCTCTCTCTCTCTCTCTCTCTCTCTCTCTCTTTCCCTTGTTCCCTCCCTCCCTTCATTCCTTCTTTCTTTCCTTCTCCTCCTTCTTCCTCTCTCTGCCTTACTCCCTCTGTTCCTCCCTCCCTTCCTTTCTTCTCTTCCTTCCTTCCTCTTTCTTTCTTTCTTTCTTTCTTTCTTTCTTTCTTTCTTTCTTTCTTTCTGTCTTTTTTAAAAAAATACTCCCTAGCACAAGAAAATAAACAAAATTTGATAAAAGGCAGGTGCTATAAAAAGAAACATAAAAGCTATTTTGCAATAAGTAGCACAGAGATGGGATGTGGGGCCTCCATATAGCATGAGAATTTACAAAACGCATAAAACAGGAGGTCAATATGTACAATGTGAAAGCATATTTTCAAATAAAACCACACAAATGGCCCAAAGGTATATGGAAAATAATAAATTTAACTGATCCTCAGGAAGAAGCAAAGTAAATCCTCATGCCATGTCACCTCACTCTCATAGAGTGACAATCTTCAAGAGTTAATGATGGCAAGCTTTGGGCAAAGATATGAAGAAAAAGAATGCTTGCTAACTGTTCATGGTACTAAGGCATTGTGGAACAGAACAAGCAAGCTCCTAAAGAAAGATAAAGTGTCCCATATACTAGGAATTCCTTTGTGGGGATATTTTTAAAAGTCATAAAATTTGTCTTCCAAGGAAATCTATTGGTTCTTTCATGTTCATTGTGTCACTATTCAGAATAAATAAGGAGGCAAAGAAATCTTTGTGTTCATCAGGACATGAAAGGATAATTAAATTTTTGTTTATGGAATACTATTTATGTATGAGACCATAAAATCATGTTACTTGTAGGCACAGGGATGGAAGTGGAAACCATATGTTAACAGAAATAAAGATGACATAGAATAACAAGTCTACCATGACCTTATTTCTATGTGGGCTCTGAAAAAGTTGACCTCATACCAGCAGAGAATATAATAGTGTAGCTGTCCATGGATGAACTGGGTACCTGAAAGGGGACTGGGTGTGAGAGAAGGATGAAGCCAAGACAAAGGTTTCTGATCAAGGCTCAAAGTTTAATAGTCAGCACTGTGTTTATATAGGGAAAGCCCACAGACCCATCCTTTGTTTCAGCTGGATTGAGTTGCAAAGAAGCTCAGGGGGCAGTCTACTCCTGTAGGAAATTGATTCCACCTGGGTCATTAAGGTCTAACCTTGGCCATCACTTAAGGTCTAGTTTGCCTGCTCAAGGCTAGGGGAAGAGCACCCAATAGAGTTTATCAGAGACTGGGAAAGTAGGGAGTTCTTCAGGTTGATCTGAGAAATGCTTGATCTATAGAAACAACTAAACTAAGACGAGGCATAGAGTTATGTTGTGTTCTTGCATAACATAGTGTACATTCTATAAGCTAGAGAAAATATTTTTGAAAGTTTTAGGCCATAAATAAATAATAAAAATATTTAACTTGATTTATGCATTATGCAACATATATGTGTACTGAAATGACAAATTACTGTCATTTTTATGGTTGATTTATCAGTTATGAATGAAGTATACATTATATATGTTTTAAATATTTTTAGTAATGAGGGAAAAATTTGTGCCTTAAATATGTTAGCCAGCGGCTTCACCACCAACTCCATCCATCCATCCATATATGTATGCACATACATATATGTGTATACATACACCCCTATATATATAGGGATACACATGTACTTTTTATTAAAAAGAATGTGAAAGGATATCATTGAATCCTTTAAATGAATATTTTTAAAATCTTAACCTAGTTACATGTACATAGATGTTTCAAGTATTATTTTATTCACTGCTGTAAGTAATTTAAATGTTTATGCCTTTCAAACAACCAATAGACACGTTTTAGACATGGTACTTGATTGAGAGGCTTTACATGTAAGAATGTCTGTCTAATAGAAAAAATGACCAAGTGTGAAAGAAATCTAAATATCCATAGTATTTTGAAGTCTGTGTTTATGGCTCAGCTGTGCTTTAATATAAGAGAATATTAATGAGAAACACATCTGTGTCTTATTTATATTTACAGCTATATAATTATTGAACAATTTTTCACCACTGATATTTAGGCATTTTAAATCTACATTTTGAAGTTTAAGGAAATAGAAACTAAGGTAAAAATGATTTTGTGAGGTCTCATCACAGTTCTTAGCTCTCCTAATAGATGATGACTAAAGAGTTCCAGGGCTGGTACACAACAGAGTTGAAGAAAAGATTTCCAAGACAGGACTTAAAAGTCATCATCAACTAGTTTGTGGTTCTGCTGTTGACACACTCTGTGCCTGAACAGGAATATACAAGAATGGAGAGGCTTAGGCAGACTGGGAAGCTAGGTTGCAGAAAGTAAAAATAAGACCCTTGAGGACAATCTCAGTTGAACTGGAAAATTATCTTAAGAAATGGTATTTCTCCAGTAGACAAAGTATTTCAGAGCAGGAAATAGCCCTGTTTATGTGATTTTACTTTATAGAGATATTCATAATAAAGGCATATAATAGTTCCATTGGTAGAGTGCTTGTCTAGAACAAACAGTGTCCTTGGTTTGATCTCTAAAAATAAAAAAAACAAGGAATAAACAAACTAGATATTCCTATAATTCTTGAGTTTGGGTTATAAGAACAGGAGGACCAGAAGTTCAAGGTTATCATCTATTCTGCAGAGATTTTATTTTTAAAAAAATCAACAAAGACATTCATAAGAGTTCCAATGCTAAGATGGAGGAGTTCTGTTTTCTGAGGTTTGTATTTATTTTCAGGTCTGTTTTCTTGGTTTTCAAGATGCAAACAAAATGGCAGTAAAAATGCACAAAAAACAAGTTCTTGCATGAAGCTGCAGCTTGGATAAATGTAGCAGTGTCAAGGAGAAGTCACTCTCATAACTTCATAGAAAATTAATGGCTGTACTAGGAATATATCCATGACCAACAGTATGATATTCAGATGTTACCAACTGCTGGACAAATATACAATAATGAAGTAGAGAGGAATGGAATACAGCAATGCCAGTCAGACGAAATACACAGTCAGGAAAATATATTGCCTAAGAAAGGAAAAACTTTCAAAGTATGTTTTGAGCTATAAAGAACTTAATAAAAATCCAAAATCAATAAAACATCAGGTCAAAGACATGGCAACTAAACGCGAATAAAATGAAAGGGGAAATTTCAGAGCTAGTAAAACAAATCAAGTTCAAAGCATCAACATTTATAGCTCTAATAAATAAATTAGAAACAAGACGAGACCAGGAAGAGAGAAGAAAATATTGAATTTCAGCCCTGGGGGGAGAAGTTAGGATGAGAAATTCAATAAAGAAATATAAATATAGAGATTTAAAAATTATAGAAGGTGGGAAATTCTGAGGCCAAAGATGATATAAGGACAATTACTATCCTGAAGGAAAGAACCTATTTAATGGAAGAGGAAAACTATTTAGAAACATAAAATGAAGAAATATCTACCAAATTTAGACAGATGAAAACATATATCCTAGGCAAAGTATAGGTACAAAGCCCAGAACTCTAGACATACAGATACGGAAAACCTTCTTGTCTCCTGCAGTGGGAGGGGTGAGGAAACCATAAATATGAGCAAGCTCTTCTTAACAGCTTTCAGTGCCATCTGGAAAGTACTAAAATTCTGAGAGGAAACAAAAATGACCTAAGAATGTTTATTTGGCCAGGCTCTCATTTATCCTAGAAATGACCTTTGGCAGACAGTCTTATACCAAAAAACAAAACAAAACAAATAAAAAACCAACCAACGAAACAAACAAACAAACAAAAAAACCTCAGGGATGGACAATGTCTCCTGTAATTTTATTCCTTTTTATACATTTTAGGTTTTTATAATTTTAATTTACCTATTTTTTACATGATCATGTTTGTGTATGTGTGTGTGCATGCAAGGAAGACAGATGATAACTTACTCGGTTGGCTCTCTCCTTCCATCATGTATCTTCCAGGGACTGGAGCCTGGTAGTTAAGCTTGGCAGCAGGTGTCTTTGCCTACTAAGCCATTTTAGTGGCCTAGGTATGGTTTCCTTCTTGATATGGCTTTTGAATGAAGTACAAGTAATCAGTAAGGAAGGGGCCAGGAGTAGAAACAGATTTGTAGTGAGTCTGGTAGACAAGATTCTACAATAATTCTAGGACTCTCATAAGCCTCCGTTATCTGCTACATACAACCTACTGCCATGGGGTGTTGATTAACTGTTAAATATAATTCTATATTTATTTCTTGATTAAGCTGCGGTGTTTGTTCACTTTCTGTCACTATAACAAATAGCTTAGATGGTGAAGTAACATTATAAAGAGAAAAGATTCATCTTGACTCACAGTTTTAGAGGTATCAGTGCATCATCAGCTCACTCTGTTATGACTGGGCCTCTGGTGAGGTAGAGAATCAGGGGTGTGTGTGTGTGTGTGTGTGTGCGCGCGTGTGTGTGTGTGTGTGTGTGTAAGAGAGAGAGACAGAGAGAGACAGAGCAACAGAGAGACAGAGAGAGAAAGTTTAGAATATCATTATCCTCTTTTGTTTATTTGTTTGTTTGTTTTTCAAGACAGGGTTTCTCTGTAGCCTTGGCTGTCCTGGAATTCACTCTGTAGACCAGGCTGGCCTTGAACTCCGAAATCCACCTGCCTCTGCCTCCCAAGTGCTGGGATTAAAGCGTGTTCCCAGTGAACCTCAGTCTGTTACTTACTACCTAAAAGTTCCACCTCCCAGTTGCAATACCATTTGGGAACCAAGTCGTCAGCACATAGGCTGTTAAATCATGCATCCAAGCTGTAACAGTTTCAAATTAGGGATTTGCTCACAGAGGCAGTTCCTGGATGGGGTTGACTTTATCCCAGTTTATGGGTTCAGGAAAATATTCTCTGACTGGCTGAATGTAGTCATGCCATATATCCTTGGAGAGTAACGCTTTGCCCACTTGCTAGCAAACACTTAGTTCTATAATCATGAGTCTCTGAGTTCCACTGGTTCTGGGATAAGATTAGAAAGTTCCTGCCTCAAGCTCAAGACAGAACTCATTCAATCAATGCTGGATTTTAATCTTCAGAGATTCTGAGCTGCAGCAAGAGCTGAACAATGCCTGGCTGGCTTCTTGCTCATGGTAAATAATTACTGTGTGCTAAATATGTTCTGAGTAGTTAAATAGGTTCTGATTTGTTGTAACCATTAGAAGGCAAGAAGGAAGTTTACATGTAGTACACACTGGAAATGTGTTCAGATTTCAGGTTCTTTCCCTACAAAGTAACATTGTGAAGAGACAGATAATACATTAATTTTCCAGACTACAGTAAAAAAATTTTATGATGTCTATAATATATAGAAGCATCATACTATAAAAGGTAATTGCATACAATAATGATTAAAATAAAATGTATATTAGTGTTAAAAAGTATAAATATACACATAATTGGAATATAGCAAAGTACACATATGAAAGAAAAAAATTTAACTTTTTTTTTTTTTTTTTTAGCTATGTCCTGAGAGGCTCTGATAGTACTTGACTAATACAGATGTAGAGGCTCACAGCCATCCATTGAACTGAGTACAGGGTCCCCAATGAAGGAGTTAGAGAAAGGACCAATGGATCTGAAGGGTTTGCAGCCCCCTAGGATGAACAAAAATATGAACTAACTAGTACCCTCAGAGCTCCTAGGGACTCAACCACCAACCAAGGAGTATTCATGGTAGGACTGATTGTTCTGGCAGCATGTGTATAGTAAAGGATTGCAAAATTAATCATCAATGGGAGGAGAGGTCCTTGGTCCTGTGAAGGTTGTGTCCCAGTGTAAGGAATGCCAGGGCCAATAAGTGGGAGAGGGTAGGGTGGCAAGCATGGGGAGGGGGGAGCCAACAGGGGTTTGTTCTTGTTGTTTTTGTTTGTTTGTTTGTTTGTTCCTGGGAGGGGAAACTGGGAAAAGAAAAATCATATGACATGTAAATAAAGAAAATATCTAATAAAAAATAAAAATAAATAAAAAAAGAAATTTAACTTTAATTGTAAAGAAATATTCAAAACTGCCATAATAAATGTTGGCTGAAACAAAATGACTTAAAATTTTTAGTATTTATATAATATCAATATAATTCATTGTTTGTATGAATGGAACACTGGGGTTAATTATACATGGGAAAAGTACTCAGGCTTATTAAATGTGTATGAGGACTATGAAATAAAGGACTGATACTGTTTACTAAGGGAAAATTCATGAAGCCATCAACTGGTCATCTCTCTCACCAAATGCCCTTTATAAATATGGAGCATGGATCAGCATCTCTCAGGATGACATCATGGTTTTAAAGGAAATAGAAACCGAGGCTGGTACACCGGTCCCAATTTAAATCAAGGCTTCGATTTCAGAATTCTGGCTACTATTCTTCTTTTCTTTTTAAACCACGAGGAAATTAAAATCACAACCCCAAACAAATCCGGTGCTTGCCAGTCTGCGTAGAGAGAAAACTAATTTAATTTTGTGCCCTGTGACAGATTTCTCTTGGGGAGAAGCAGCACATGCTGTCAGATGCACCTGCCCACAACACGACATCAGTTTTTATTGGCGTAGCCACCAGGAGTAAGGCGGAGGGGCTCCTTACAGGATCAGGGATGCTAGAACAACTCCAAAATCAGGGATGCCAGAACAACCCCAAACAGCGCACAAAATCAAGCACCTTCTTTTCCTTTTCTAGGATGAGTTCACGAGAAATCGAAAAGAATGTTCTCCTAAAAATGGTGACCGAGGAATTTTTTTTTTTTTTAAATTTGAGCCCAAACCAGAAGCAATAAAAGTTGGATATGCAGGGAAACGAGTGAATGGAAGTTGAGTTGAATACATTGGTTTGCCCTAAAGGGAAATGTGTGGAAGTATTGACTTTAATGTGGTCCAATTTGGAGTGTAATTAAAAAAAAAAAAAGAAAAGCAAAGGATGAGAGAAATAGACAGAAGCTGAAGTGGGCAGGGATTTAAGGATCACATGGATCCTTGAATGTTGATGTAAGCATAGTGAAACTGCTCAGAACTACTGAACTGTTCTGAGTCAAGTCTGATTCAGTGGCAAGTCCTCTTGCTATGCAATTAGAGGGACAGGAAGGATGGAGGGACATGGTTATTGCACGTGGAAGGAAGCCAAAGTGAATGGTGGTGGCAGCCCCAGGAAAATGAGAGAGGGAGGCAGCATGTAGATTTAGATTACAGTGGAAGTAAAATTAACAGGACTGATTTTAGAACTGCTGTAAAAATAGGGCTCTTTAAGGATTAAGCATAATTTCTAGGTTTTTAGCATTGGCATTACATGCTGGAAAGTTCTGTCAGATGGGAAGTGGACGACCGAGAAGAATTGAATATATATTTTAATTCCATGTGGTTCAAGACTACGGCGACAACGGCCGCCGACGTTGATGATGATGATGATTGTGATTTAAGCGTGTTTGGGTGCATGTATGTGGAAGGCAGAGGAAAACTCTCTGAAATGGGTCTCACAGATCTCTTGTATAGAAATGAGCATTTAACTTCACCATGAAGCTGAAGTGCATTTTTACTGTTTGATTTGAAATACAGTATAGAGAATTAGTGCTATTAGCTATTTTATTATTAAATTATTTTATTTATTTACATTCCAAATGTTGCCCTCCTTCTTAGACTTCCCTCTCCAAGTTTGTCCCCCCCCTTTCCTCCTCTTTGCTTTCCCACCCACCCATACACCCCACCTCACCCCCACCAAAATGCCCCTTCCCTGGGGCATCAAGTTTCTATAGGATTCAGCGAGTGCATCTTCTCCCCCCGAGGCCAGATAAGGCATTCTTCTGCTACATATGTACCGGGGTGACCATGGAACAACCCATGTATCCTCTTTGGTTGGTGGCTTAGTCTCTGGGAACTCTGAGGAGTCCAGGTTAGTTGATACTATTGTTCTTCTTGTGGGGTTGCAATTCCCTTCAGCTCCTTCAGTTCTTCCTCTAACTCTTCCAGAGGGGTCTCCGACCTCAGTTCAGTGGTTGGCTGTGAGTATCTGTAGCTGTCCTAGTCAGGTGATGGTAGAGCCTCTCAGAGGACAGCCATGCTAGGCTCCTGTCTACAAGTACAACATGGCATCAGAAACCGTGTCAGGATTTGGTGTCTGTGCATGTGCTAAATCCCAAGTTGGCTGGTCTCTGGGTAAGCCTTCAATCTCTGTTCCATTTTTGTCCCTACATTTCCTTTAGACAAGAACAATAATGGGTCAAAAATTTGAAGGTAAGTGGGTAGCCCTGTGACTCAAATGTGGGCCTTGTCTACTGGAGTTACTCTCTTCAGGTTCTTTTTCCCCACAATTGAGCACTTCCTCTAATGTCATCACCATTAGGTCCTGGGAACCTCTCATATCCCTGGTCTCTGGGACTTTCTAGAGGTTTCCACCCGGCCCCCACCCTACACTGCTGCATACTTCCATTCATTCTCCTGGCCCTCTGGGTTTGTCTCCTGTTTCTCCAAATACCTGATCCTGCCCCCCTGTCCCCCTCCCTCTCCCATCCAGATCTCTCCTTCCCTCCCTTCGTACCACCCACCCTCCCTCTTTCCCCGCCTCTGCCTTCCATGATTATTTTGTTCCCTCCTCTAAGTGGGTTTAGAGAATCCACACTTGGGCCTCCATTCTTGTTAAACTTCCTACAGTCTGTGAGTTGTATCATTGGTAATCTGAACTTTTTGGGTAATATTCACTTATCAGTGAGTACATACCATGCATGTCCTTTTGAGGCTGGGATATCTCACTCAGGATGGTAATTTCTAGTTCCATCATTTGCCTGCAAATCTCTTGATGTCCTTGGTTTTAACAGCTGAGTAGTATTCTATTTTCTTTCTTTTTCTTTTTTAAAAGATTTATTTATTTTATGTGTATGATGAGTACACTGTAGCTGTACAGATGGCCATGAGCCCTCATGTGGCTGCTAGGAATTGAACTCAGGACGGCTCCACTCCGCCCCGCTCGCTCCAGCATAATACACTGTAGTTGTCTTCAGACACACCAGAAGAGGGTGTAAGATCTCATTACGGGTGGTTGTGAGCCACCATGTGGTTGTTGGGATCCAAACTCAGGACCTTCGGGAGTGCAGTCAGTGCTCTTACCCCCTGAGCCATCGTGCCAGCCCTAGTATTCTATTTTCTGTATCCATTCTTTGGTTGAGGGACATCTGGGTTGCTTCTAGATTCTGGCTGTTACAAATAAGGCTGCTATATAGTGGAACATGTGTCCTTGTGGTATATGGTGGAGCCTCTTTGGGGTATATGCCCAAGAGTGGTATAGCTGGGTCTCCAGGTAAAACTATTTCCAGTTTTCTGAAAAACTGCCAGATTGATTTCCAGAATGGTTGTACCAGTTTGTAATCCCTCCACTGATGGTGGAGGAGTGTTCCTTTTTCTCCACATCATCGCTAGCATGTACTGTTGCTTGAGTTTTTAATCCTAGCCATTCTAATTGGAGTAAGGTGGAATCTCAGGGTCATTTTGATTTGCATTTCTCTGATGACTAAGGATGTTGCACATTTCTTTAAGTGTTTCTTGGCCATTCGAGATTCTTCTGATGAGAGTTCTCTGTTTAGCTCTGTACCCCATTTTAAAAATTGGGTTTTTTTTTTGTTTTTGTTTTCGAGTCTAACTTCTTGAGTTCGTTGTATATTTTGGATATTAGCCCTCTAGGGTTAGTGGAAATCTTTTCCCAATCAGTGGGTTGTTTTTTCCTATTCACAGTCCTTTGCCTTATAGGAACTTTTCAGTTTCATGAGGTCCCATTTGTCAATTATTGCTCTTAGAGCCTGAGCCATTGGTGTTCTGTTTTAGAAATTTTCCCCTGTGCCTATAAGCCTATTTCCTACTTTCTCTTCTATTAGATTCAATGTATCTAGATTTATGTGGAGGTCCTTGCTCCACTTGGACTTGAGCTTTGTACAAGGTGATAGATATGAATCAATTTACATCCTTCATGGAGACTGCCAGTTAGACAACCAACATTTGTTGAAGATGCTTTCATTTTCCACTGTAAAGTTTTGACTTCTTTGTCAAAGATCAATTGTCGATTAGGTGTGTGGGTGTTTTAAAAATTATAATTCAATTTAATTTTTAATTAAACCCTATACACTTGTTGCTTTCTTTTTGAAAAGATTTCTAGATTTATGACAATTTTGTCACCACTTATCTCCTTTTATAAGTTGTGTTCTGTACTGGCTGGTTTTGTGTGTCAACATATGCAAGCTAGAGTCATCAGAGAGGAAGGATCTGCAGTTGAGGAAATGCCTCCATGAGAGCCAGATCTAAAGCATTTTCTCAATTAGTGATCAGTGGTGGTGAGCCCAGCCCAGTGTGGGTGTGTCATCCCTGGACCTGTGGTTCTGGGTTCTATAAGAAAGTAGGCTGGACAAGCAGTGAGAAGAAAGTCAGTGAGCAACACCCCTTCAATGGCCTCTGCATCAGCTCCTGCTTCTGGGTTCCTCTCTTGTTCAAGTTCCCATCCTGACTTCCTTTCATGATGTACAGCAATGTGGAAGTATACGCCAAGTAAATCCTTTCCCCGCCAACCTGCCTTTTGGTCATAGTGTTTTATTGAAACAATAAAAACGTTAACTAAGACATCTTCGAAAGGATGGCCTATTTGAGGTTGTTTGATGCATTTGTGAGTATAATCGTTCACAATTGTTCATCATTATCTTTTAAATGTTTATATAATCAGTAGTTACAATCCTTCATTTATTCCAGATAATAAAAATCTGTGTCTTCTTTTTCTTGGTTGCTTAATTCATGTTTTGTTGTTGTGGTTAATCTTTTGAAAGAACTAGCAATTGGCCTCATTAATTTTCTTTATGGTCTTACTCATTTCAATATTATTAATATTAATTCTGCTATAAATTCTATTATTTATTTTCTATAGATTCATTCATGCTTATTATTAATTCTTTTTTTAACTTAGATAATTGATGTTAACACCCTCCCCTATGGCTTTTCTCAATGTCAACTAGACTGACTTGGATAGTAGAACTGTTAGGCCAATAATCTTATTTTTAACTTCTTTATCAGTTAGAGATAAAAAGAGGCAGAGACTCAGATGTAATTGTTTATTTCTCCTTCTGTTCGCATTAGTCCGGTGTCCCATATCTTTCTGCTTTCTTGTTAGATACAGATATAGTCATTACTGTTATCTCAGAAGGTGTTCACTTCTTCTGTCATTATGTCATAATATCTGTCCCTTACAATAGTTCTTGACCTAAACTCTAATTCACCTAAAATTAACATAGGTACTGGCACTTTACTTTATTACATTATTTATTTGCATTTTGTGTGTGTGTGTGTGTGCATGGAAGCAGAGACAGATATCATGATGCATTTGTTGTGAGTATAGAATGACTTTCAGAAGTTGGATCTGTTCTTGTATCGTATGAGTCCTGGGGCTTGAATTCAGATTGTCAGGCCTGGTAACAGGTGCTTTTATGTGTTGAGCCATCTAGTAGGCCTACCTGCTTGCTTTTGTTGAAAGTACTTTTTAGGTTCCTTTATTTTTCATTTATTTGAAGGTTTGTATTTAAAATGAGTTCTTTTGTAGAGACTATAGAACAAGATCTTAATTTTCTGTTTTTCAGATTGATTCTCTCTCTTGTATCTAATGTGCTGCGAACATTAACATCTGAAGTGATTCCTAAGATAACCAGAGTCAGTTCAAATGTTGTCATTTGTTTTCTATTGGTTCCACTATTTTCACCTTTACTGGGGTTACAATTCTTCTATTTTTCTTTCTTCTGGTATAAAGTATTTTATATGTTTATATTTTGACTTGCTTCTTTTTCTAATAGTTGTGATTCTTTCTACATTTTAAGCTATTTTCTAGAATATACATGTACCTAATTTAAATACACATTACATGTAAAAACATATCATGAGAGAATACTCTTGATCCTTTTCTCTTATCTTTAACAATATACTTGTTACACATTTCTCAAGTTTGTATACCATAATTCCCCAGTATGTTTTACTATTATGCTTTAAAAATGTTTAGATATATTAGAATAAGAAAAATAAAGCATTTATTGGCCTATGTGTATGCCCTCTCCACTGTTTTTTCCCCTGTAGGTTTTATTTATTTGCTTGTTCCATATTATGACCCAGGTGTGCTTATGTTTCCATTTTTCATGAATGAGTTTCCCTACACATTCTTCATACAGAATCTAGGCTGCAAAGCTCTTACAGATCTAATGAATCATTTGCCTACTGTAATTCTGTTAATGTAGTGATAAGGTGTTGGGGAGAGAAGTTGTTCTATGATCTACGTTGTAAGCATCAGATTTATTCGACTACGCATCCCCCTTCAACAGAATTTCCTGCTTTCATGTGCCTCTTTTCAGTCAGGCAGGAAGGGAAGAAGGGCCGGAGATGGACAAATGTCACTTTCTTCAGTGAGATGGTATCCTACAGTTTTCTCTATGTTATAAGATAATATGATACTATATACTTTTGCTATAACATAGAACACATAAGTTACTAAGAAAGCTCTTGACTGATTTCACAGTGTTCCTTCTTTGGATGACAAAGGTACAAAGAAAGTTTCATTGAGTCTTTGCAACCTCCTTGTGGTAACTTTACAATTGTAAAGTTTCTCATCATGAAGCTCTTCCGACTTCAGTCTCTTAAAAGTTGTTAAACGTAATCATTTCAGTCTTACCAGTTTCTTTTTTGTTTGTTTCTTATCTGCCTCAGATAAGCAGCTTTAGGTTTAGTTAATCTTTTTCTCCATATTTTAGGATTATAATTTACAATGTGCTCTTTGTTCTCTAATAAATTCTTGCAAAATTATTTATGTTTAGTATGTTCAGTTTTCCTGGTTTTGAGGGAGTGATAATTTCCAGACTCTACATCTCACAGATAAAAGCAGAATTTCTCGTGCGGGTACATAAAATTGTCAAAAGAGAAATTGATTAGAGAGAAGTTACAAGGCTTTGATACAGTAATAATGTACATATATATCCTACACACACATATACATGTATATAAATATACATGACAAATATGTATATATGTCATGTATGCATGTATGCATATATGTATGTGTATGTATGTATGTATATATGTATGTATGTATGTATGTATATGTGTATGTGTCTATATAGTGTAATGGATAATAAGACAAGGGTAGCTGTTTAGAGACAGACTATGTAGCCCCAGGAGTGTGACATCATGAAGAAAGGAAGGAGTGGTTATATAGTTGAACATAGTTAAAGGTTCTGACACACCAAGTAAGAAAGCCTATAGTCAAAATATGGAGAATGAGAATGGGTGTGATTGTGTGTGTGTGTGTGTGTGTGGGTGTGGGTGTGGGTGTGTGTGCATAGTTAAACTTATTTTCACAATGAAATTTGAACAAACATGTATATTTAAGTCTGAATTACCTAGAAAATCTCTAGAAAAAAATACTAGAAGCCTTTTTATTGCTCATAAATCTAACTTGACAAATAGAGAATAGCAAATGTGAAAAATTATATTTATTTATGTGTCAGTGAAAACATTACAAGGTATACCTGCAGACTAGATTAGGTGAATATGACTTCTGTGAGTAAAATCCTCAGGTATAAATTTACTAATTCTCTTGTAGATAATTAATAATTTTATAGAATGATGTCATCCTCTGTAAAAATGGGGCAAGGAGGCTACAATCCTTCCATGTATCTGGAAGGATTATAAAGCCTCACATGACTTGCCAGTATATACAAAATATTACAAATGCATACATGGCACTGGGGAAATAGCCCTGCTTATGTTCCAGGGCAAGTTATGCTTCCTAGCTGTACTTCTTACCCGGAGGAGAAACAGTTAAGTTACTGCACAAAGTTCTCTTTTGAGACTGGAACCTAATCAGGCATGCTGAGGAGGCAGACCATCAAATCCAAGGTGGTAAGTCTAATTGCTTTTATTTGTGCTGTGTATACTGTGTACATTCTATCCCAGGGTAGAGCAGGCTTCACATGAGGTTTCTCAATTAAAGTGAAACAACTTAGTCTGGCAACTTGAGTTCCATAATGATATTTTGAAGCTCCACGTTAGTGTGAAGCTGATGTATCATATAGAACAGACTCATCATTCATTAACTCCAAATCCAATCAACGTTTCTGTCTAAACCCAGGAGCAATATCTTCTCTAAACTAGCTGTGTGAATGCTACTTCAAGTACAGAAACATTGTGTCGGAATATGCTAAATCTAAAATGTGTGCACTAAGCAACTCAACTGATTTCCAGGGTAAACTCTCACCTCAAATGCCCAACTGGAGATTAAAACACAGCATGACATGATAGGGCAGGTATTAGGTGGTAAAATAAAGTCTCCTGCCTCTGAAGTAGGTCTTCTGAGTAGCGAGTAGAGTAAGTCTGGCAGTGAAGAAATGAGCACACGTGGTTAAGCCATTAATAATACTCTTTTTTGAACTTGTATTCTGACTTTTCTCTTAGAAATATAGATTGAGGTTTTGGTGTGTTTCTATAGTGAGGCATGGCTTTTCTTTGGGTGGTCCTTTCTTCATATTTTAACATGTGGCAGGACAGTCTCTTTGTGTTTTTACTCTTTTACGAATTCTTCATGAAAGAAACTTCCATGAATAGTTGCTATTATTTCTGTGACTTCTATTTTCCCATTTTCTTTATTCATCTCCAAGCTTTATGAGTGCTTTATGATCATGCATAGCTCTTCCTTCAGTATGTAGCAGTGAAGAGACACTAACACAAGGACTGTATTTCTTAAGAGATTAAAAAATCTATACAAGTAATTCTTCCATCTAAAACATAACTCTGACACAGCTAGATTTTATTTTCCTTTGGATGCACAAGAGATAAAAACTCCACACAATTCCAAAGAAAGGATTATTAAATTTTTATCAGCTAAAATCAATAGCAGAAATAACACCCAGAGCCCAGGGGTGGGAGAAAGTGGCTAATTCACTAGGGAAAAGCAGATCATTTGATTTAAAGAAATTTGACTGACTCAGTTGCATTTTAAATTAATTTGCTATAGAATTAATTATTGCTCTCCAAATATAGTACAGAAAAAAATTCCTTTACTATCCATCTTTCTGTCTCTGTATGACCAGAGTGCTTTGTGCCTTACACATGTTTTATTACTTCAGTCTCTTAAAATACAAAGCAAAACATTCAAATTCAAAACAAATATTCACTTTTAAGAAAAAGAAAACCAGAAGGAAATATAAACAGCCACGTGTGTGTTAGATCTTTCTTTCTTACACTGAACTCTCATTAATCAGAGTGGTATATTTAATCCATCCCATTTTATAAAGATATGCCTTCAAAAGAGAACTTCATACTCATTTCTATATGTATCTTATCAGTAAACTTATCAAATGATATTTCCTTTATAGAAAGTTAAATGTCAACAATACAGAAAGGAGCTAAAATTCCACAATTCTGACAAATAGCATGAAAAACAAAGAAGCAAACTTCCACTATTTTATAAAGAGACATGAAAAATATTTCTCCTAAAACCATCTTTAATTTGAATGCTCTTTGGTGTTGAATAGCACGGCCTCAGTATCAAAGCTTCATCCTAGCATTCGCGAGCACATTTGTGGTGCCATTGGATTTTGCTTTACAGCTCCAGGACTTTGTTTGTTAACCAATCTTGTATAATTATAGGGGTTGGCAATCATCCATCTATCCAACCTTATTTTGCACTGATTTATTTTTGTGATTGTTCTCTGTTGTAGGTGCAATATTGTAGCTTTGGGTTGGAGAAATCTGTTTTAAATCAACATATAAATTCACAGATAGAATCCTTTAATCAGTGAGGATACCTGAATAAGAACACAGGAACTCAAAGTGTGGGTGCAAGGCTAGGTTGTTTATGTTAGACAGAAAAAAAATGTGTATCTCATGAAGCATGAATAGACAAAAATATTTATTAACTAATCAAATATAGTGAGAAGTGTTACAAATATATGTTTGCTCAAAAGGTTCTCAAATAGCTCATTGATAATTTTCTTGCCACCCCTGGGTTTAGTTGCCACTCTTCTTTCCAGTTTTTTTCATTTTCCCAACTTATTTTTTTTTTATTTTTATTTTTTGGTGTTGCTGTTTGCCAGCATGTATGTACTTGCATTCCCCTACATCCGTGGTTGCTGTACATGCCAGAATAGGACAGTGTAGTCATGAACTGGAAAAAAAATGATTATGATTACTATAATTTGTGATTATAGGAAACCAACCTTCCAAGGTTCCCTGCAAGATCATCAACTGCTATTAACAGCTGAGCTACCTCTCCAGTCCACTATTCCAGTTTCTCTTCCATTGTAATAGGTTTGTTATCATTTTATAAATATCTTAAGTCTATAAGTTATTTCAAATAGAATATTAGTCCAACACTTATTGTAATCCCTGAGACTAGTGGAGAACAAGCACATAAATGCACAGATATACAAATTAATAAGTACACCAGCACTAGAAATAAGAAACTCACCTTGATGCATGCTCTCAATAGAACAGGCTGTGATTTAAGGAAACTACTTGCTTATTATTTTCTCATATTCCTTTCAGGAATCTATGAATTGGTGCACTGGCATACCTTTGACAGATACAATTTTGAAAGGTTACAAATCAAAAGGCTCAAATTACTTTGTGAAACCTAACAGCCCATGAACCAATAATCATGGTCCACTTTGACAAGCCAAAGTTCATGCATCCATATCAGACATAATACCTTGTAAAAAGGATGAACACTGTCTCTTCAATTACCTAAAAAATAGTTACCCAGAAAACATATTATATCTTCTTTTATAGAACTTCCAAAGAAGCAGATGCTATTCTTATCACAGTCTTATAGATTATGAAGCAAAGATTTACAAAGATGAAGCATCTCCTTTCAAGTCATGTAGGTTATAAATGTCAAACTGGGATGAGAATGTGGTAGTGCTGCAGTGTACTCTTTTGCCCATGATTTCAGCACTGTGGTCATGGACAGTTCCGCATTCTTTTAGGACTCTCCTTTGTCAAATACCATAAAGCCCGCACAGTCTGAAGCCATGATTTGCTAAGCATGTCTGAATTAACTTTTTCTGTGGTAAACGTTGAATAATGGATGTAAGAGTCTGGGAGTGTCAACTCCTACTCTGAAGCTCTTTCCCTCTCTCAAGGAGCTCTTTGTAGAACTGAGCTGAGCAACTCTCCAGAATGGGAAATAGCTCATGTACACTTCTTTTCTTGTCTCCTCTCCCTTCCCTTTGATATCTCAATTATCCTGTTCCTTCATTCCTTCACTCAATAAAATCCTAACAAACTAACTACACTTAAAACTTTATTCTTTTTTTTTTTTTTTTTTTTTTTGCTTGGGGTAAGGAGAATAACTTCAATTAAAATATTTTATAGTTTATTCACATATAGAAATATATTTTACACTATAAACAAATAAAATTATGCATATATGTGTATAGATAACACACATATAGATGATGTAGATACATAAAGTCATGGGCTATCTTGATTAGACTTCTACTAATTTTTGAGAAGGAGCATTTGAGTCACTGCCTGTCAATATCAGGAAATGTGTTATTAATTGTATTTGAAGAAGTATTTAGAAAAAATAAACCAAATTGTTCTTTTTGTGGCCATTTTGTCATTAGCAGGGCTTATTTAAGGCAACTAGAATCATTTTTTCAAATATAGATACATATGTTCTTTGAGAAATTTTATTTTTAAAATTAATAAAGGAAAAAGTAGTTTAGACATCCATAAGCTGTGACCAAACACTATTTTTGCTATAATTTACTTCATGCTATAAAGAAAATGTCAATCTAAACAGCGCTACTAGTGAAAAGAGAATGGGAAGATAGAGGGAGAACTAGCTTTGGTAAAATTTCTATATGGACAGTGTGATTAATGTGATGATTCTTATGCTGTGTACATTTAGGCCTCACTACTAAACAGCAGCTTCAAAATCGATACATACTGTGAGAACATCTCAGGTACAAAATGCAAGTCTTAACTCCACACTCTCCACAAAAAAGACCTACCACGCACAATTAAAATCCCCTTCAAACTCTTATATTTTACATTCTTTAATAATTGGCAACTTTATAACTACATTCTCCTAATCCAAACCTCTCCAGCACATCTTCTATTTATAAGCTAGCCTCTAGTCTATGAATAGGTTACAATTTCTTCTTTGCTTTTAATAATCTTCTTGGTCCTTGTTGCTTCACACCTGTTTTAGACTTGATAACACATTCTTGGCACCTCTTCCATGATGTTTTCCCATCAGTACTTTAAAAAGTGTGATTGGCAAATTACAAATAATTATAATTACTTGTAATTGAGCATGATATAATTTTTTGCCTTTAAAAAATAAATAATAGGCTGCTACACAGAAAGAATACTTAATGTACAATACCATTTTTGCTTTTTCAATATTTTTATATTCTAGAGAAAAGTGGCAAAGTAGGATTTATTTGGTATGGTTTCAAGTTTGAGCCCATTATGGCAGTCATGTCAAGACAGCAGGAGTATGAAGCTACTGGTTGTATTGTGTCCACAGTCAGGAAGAAGAAATCAATACATGTTTTGTTTAGCTAGCTTTGTCTGTTTTGTGTAGTCTGAGAACCAAGACCAAAAATGTTGCTACCCTTTTTTAGAGTGAGCTTTCCACTTCAATAACTTAATCAAGATAATCCCTTACAGGCATGCTACTCTAGTTTAAATAATCCCTCACGGGTGATCCAGAAGGGTTGCTTATCTCCTGTGTGGTTTAAAATCCCATCAAGGTCACAAACACAGAGCTTCGCAATCTATTTTACATTTCCTGATATATTTTTATAAATCATTAAAACACTATAAACCTTAAAATTAATTATATAACTATAGAATTCTGGTTACTCTTATAGGTCTAATTTTCATCTTGAGTTTTTGGGTGATAAACATATCTAAATATACATTTATTGAGAATTTCTGCAATGTGTTGCAAAAAAAGCATAGTAATATTAATTAATAAGTTCTAAATCTCATTAATGAAGTACTCATATATGTTAAACATTGTGATAATTGTTTTATTCATGTCACTTCACTCAAATCTCATTATTTTTATATTTGAGGAAGTGGAATTTCGGAGAGCAAAATGGCTTGCCTAATTCCACCAAGTAATTAGCAGATAGCTGAAGGGTAGGAGTGGGGTCTTAACCCAATGTCTTTAAAGTTCAAAGCCTTGCTCTTAACTGCAAATCTAAAGATAAAGGTGATAAGTACTGAAGAAAAAGAATGAAATGACAGTTTCTTCGGACTGAAAATAACTAGCTCTCTGATCATAATTCTGAGCTGAAGAATTTTGTCAAACCCTAAATATGACTCAATTATTGTTATGCACAATAACAGATGGGCATAGAAGTCCAATACTGAGTCCGAATCTGTGTCTCTATAAACAGTCTTTCTGTTTACATAAAGCTACCCCACAGAGCAATTTATTTTGAAAGTGCATGGCCATGATTATTCACTTTACACCTGACCGGGCAGAGAATTCAGTCGAGGTAAATTGAAAGAGCCATGTTCAGAATAGATAATCAGCTAGCAGGAAATTGCAGCTATTAGTTTTAAAAAGTGAAATAACCACTGTGAACTGTAGAAGTCATTTTGGCTGAAATTGCCCATACATTTTCATAAGCTTCAAATAAAATCATTAATTTGGAAACTAGAACAATGCTTACTGTTTCTGTATCTGTTTCAATTAAATTAACAAAATGTTTTATGCATTTGTTTTTCAAAATTCTTTAAGTATAATTGTGAAATTTTTGTATTTGTTTTCACGGTAAGATGCCTAAATTGCCTTGGGTAACATACACAGTGCCTCATAGATGTAGCGTTTTTAGGGCAAGATGTGTATGAGAACACTCAAGATTTCTTAGCAATAATTAAATCTGAATAGAATTTGGTGTTACCATGGTGTGCAATTAATATCTTGACATGTATTTCATGTAATTGAAGCTACACATATTAGTGTCTTTTACCCTTTATTCATATAAAATTAACTTTTCCAGATTCAACACGTGAGCAACATCATGGCATTTTTGTCTTTTTGCACCTGGCTAATTTTCTTAAGTATAAAGTCGTTAACTTTCTCTATGCTGTTTTGGATCACAGAACACTGTATATGACTTATCCTGTGCTTCTTTTCCTTAGACAGACATTTAACTTCATTTACACTGACTACTGTGAATGTAGTTATTTTTTCAATGTATTACTTTCATTTCTAGTTGCCACTTGGTTCCACGCATCAACAACTGGGAGGGCAGATATCATTTCAACAAGTTACTTTCATTTCTGTTTGTCATTTGCCCACCAATTAGATTGCTAAATGATGTGGAAGCCTTGTTTTCATTTTTTTTTTTTACAAAGTCATTTTTGATGTTTTCCATAACAATCTTACTGAAATTTCTATCAGTAGTGTCTAAACATTCCTATTTTTTTTGTTGGCTTTTTAAGGCAGGGTTTCTCTGTGTAGCCCTGGCCCCTGGCTGTCCTGGAACTCACTCTGTAGACCAGGCTCATCTCAAACTCAGAAATCTGCCTGCCTCTGCCTCCCAAGTGCTGGGATTAAAGACGTGCACCACCATGGTCCGCCCAACATTCCTTTCTTAAGAATCTTTATTACTTATTCTTTTTTGCCTAATATTTAAAAGAAATTCAAAACTTTTTAATGAACATTACTTAAGAAAACTAAATGAGATAAAATATATTGATAAACTATTCAAGCATTTTTGACAACTTTTCTTTCATTTTGAGATTATGTGATTCCATTGTTCTCCCTTCTCCTTACTCCCCTCAAAAGCCTTCCATATGCCCCTCCTCACTCTCTCTCAAATTCATGGCTTCCTTACATTAATTGCTGTTGCACATGAACACATATACACAAACATATACACAGATACAAACACACACACACACAAACACACCCAGTCCAAAATATCAGCTTCTTGGTCTGTAAATGTTACTTGTATGTACATGTATATCTTCAGGGATGGCCATTTGGTATTGGACAACCAATTGGCATGCTCCTTGGTGAAGACTGTTTCTCTTGTTTTCAGCATTTCTTTGTGGCCTGCAGTTCTTTGTGTAGGGTAAAGGCTACACAGTCATCCCCCCTGCCCCCCATCTACTTTGGCGTGTCCATAATTCTTGTTCTTGTTCATCTCATAAGGATGAGTATAACAATGATGAGACCAAATCTCATAGTGGATTAAAGACTCAAATAATAGTTTAATAATTAATAATTGATAATTGGCCACATTCAAATATGTTTGCATACACCTGTTAGCTGTTTTTAAATTTTTGGGGGGGACCTATTCATTTGGTCACTGATAATCACACTATTTGTTTTTTGCTGTTGAGTTTCTCATTCATTTTTGACATTATTCTTTATCAAATGTGTAGTCTACAAATATTTTCCAGCACCCTATAGGCTTGTACTGCAGTGGTCATTTCCTTTGCTCCTTAGATCCCTTTTAGTCTGAGACAATCTCACTTGCTGTTTTTGCTGCCCATACTATTGGGTTCAGGTCCAAAAGTATTCGTGCCCACAAAACATCAAGGACCTTCTTCCTGCACTGTCCTCTAACATTTTTACCTTTCCAGATTCATGCCAAGAAGCTTTTAAACCCTTTGAAGTTGACTTTTATATGTGATGTGACATGAAGGTTTATTTGTCTTTTCTTGCATAAGTGCACATCAACTTTTGGCAACACGTTTATTAAAGGTATCCTTCCCCCAAGGATTTCTTGCCAGTCTTGTTAATTACGTGACAAAAAATGGTCATATTTATTTCTTGTTTTTTTTTTCATTCCTAAGTATCAAGCTCTTTTGATTATTATAACTTTCAATGTGTTTTGAAATTATGTACTACCTGCCCACTGCTTTGCTTAATTTTCCTCAAATAGCTTTGGGTATTTGGAGCTTTTCTAGGTACAAAGGTATATTAATATGAACAAAACATGAAATTTTTTCTTCTGTGTATGTGAACACAGCCACTACAACTTTGATAGGAATGACATTTGATATAAATATGACTTTGGGTAGCACTGATACTGGAAAAATATACTTTATTCCAAGTCATAGATATGGAATATCTTCCCATTTTTTAATGTTTTCTATTTTTTTTCAACAGTACATGTGCTGGTTAGTTTTTGTCAACTTCTAGAGTCACCTGAAAAGACGGATCTTCAATAGAAGAGTTGCCTTCATTAGCTATACATGGTTATGTGCATTGTCATCCATGGGAAGGTCATCCTGGGCAGTATAAGGAATCCCACAAGCAGTGGAGGAATGTTCCTCTCTCTCCACATTCTTGCCAGTACTTCAGTTTTTGATGTTAACCATTCTTACTTGTCAGGGAAATACAAATCAAAACAACACTGAGATTCCACCTCTCTCCAGTCAGAATGGCTAAGATCAAAAGCTCAGGTGACAGTAGATGCTGGTGAGGATGTGGAGAAAGAGGAACACTCCACCATTGTTGGTGAGATGGCAAGCTGGTACAACCACTCTGGAAATCAGTCTGGAGGTTCATCAGAAAATTGGACATAGTAATACCTGAGGACCCAGCTATACCACTCCTGAGCATATACCCAAAAGATGCTCCAACATATAACAAGGACACATGCTCCACTATGTTCATAGCAGCCTTATAGTAGCCAGAAGATGGAAAGAACCCAGATGTCTTTCAACAGAGAAATGGATACAGAAAATGTGGTACATTTACACAATGGAGTACTACTCAGTTATTTAAAACAATGAATTTATGAAATTCTTAGGCAAATGAATGGAACTAGAAAATATCATCCTGAGTGAGGTAACCCAGTTACAAAAGAACACACATGGTATACACTCAATGATAAGTGGATATTAGTCCAAAAGCTTAGAATACCCAAGATACTATTCACAGACCATATGAAGCTCAAGAAGAAGAATGACCAAAGTGTGCATGCTTCAGTCCTTCTTAGTAGGAGGAACAAAATATTCACAGGAGGAAATACAGGGGCAAAGTGTGGAGCAGAGACTGACGGAAAAGCCATCCAGAGACTGCCCCACCTACAGATCCATCCAATATACAGACACCAAGCCCAGACACTATTGTGGATGCCAAGAAGTGCTGACAGGAGCCTGATATAACTGTCTCCCGAGAGGCTTTGCCAGAGCCTGACAAATACAGAGGCAGATGCTCACAGGCAACCATTGGACTGAGCACGGTGTCCCTGATGGATGAGTTGAGGAAGGGACTGAAGGAGCTGAGGTGGTTTACAGCCCCATGGAGGGAGCAACAGTGTCAACTGGCCAGGACCCCGCCCCCCCAGAGCTCCCGGGGTCTGGACCACCAAACAAAGAATACAAATGGAGGGACCCATGGCTGCATATGTGGCAGAGGATGGCCTTGTTAAACATCAGTGGGAGCAGATACCCTTGAGCCTGAGGGTGTTCGATGCCCCAGTACAGGGGAATGCCAGGGAGGGAAGATGGGAATGGGTAGGTGGGTGAGGGAGCACCCTTATAGAGGCATGGGGGGCACCAAAGAGGAGACCTGGAGGGGAAAACGTTTGAAATGTAAATAAAGAAAATATTCAAAAACAAAAAAGGAAAGAAAGAAAAGAAAGAAAGGAGAGAAAGAGAGCAAGAGAGAGAAAGAGAAAGAAAGAAAGAAAAAAAGAAAGAAAGAAGGAAGGAAGGAAGGGAAGAAGACAGGCTGAATATTCCATGGGAAGCAGGCCAAGTAAACAATAATTCCTCTATGGTTTTTGCTTCAAGGTCCTGCCTTGAATTTCTGTCTTTACTTCCATTGGTGAGGGACTATAGCCTATAAAGTTAAATAACCCCTTTTCTCTCCAGGTTTGATTTGGTCAACTTTCATCACACGAACAGAAAGCAAACTATTACAGTGCATTATGCCTTTTGTTGTACAGATCTTTTGCTTCCTTAATTAAATTTATTCCTCAGCATGATATTTTATTTGGTGATAACTGAATTTTCTCTTTTGAATTTTTTTTTTTTTGAGACAAGGATTTTCTGTGTAGTCCTGGCTGTCCTGGAACTTGTGCATAGACCAGGCTGGGTGAACTCATATATCTGCCTACTTCTGCTTCCCAAGTGCTAGGATTATTACCACATTCAGCTTAAATGAGGGGTTTTCTTGTTGTTGTTGTTGTTTTCTCTTTAATTTTATTTTTTGTCCTAATTCTTGAATAGACCTAGAATCTCATACAATGGGAGGAGTTTATAGTTCATATTCATGTCAGCTATCCTGTTGTTGATGACGGCCTAGAGATTGCATCTAAGACTTAGTCCACAGGGGCTACTTTAGAGCCTGAATTCTCAGGTGCTATCCTACAAGCTGAGTCAATAAAGTCCCTGCTTTACTGGGTTGAGATGGAGTCTGCATGAGTCCTAGGATCACTTTGGACTAGAAACATGTAGACTAGACTGGCTGTGGAGCTAATCTGCTTGTGACAATCATGAAGCCTGAGTGTACTGGGCAGACTAAAAATCCCAGTTTGTCATTTCTGGCTGATCTGGTGACTGGGACCATAAAGGTCCCTGGTCAATCTTGTGGTGATCTAGGGGCCAGGATCATCAGGGGTCAGTTCAGTTTCTGAATCTACTGAGTATGCCTTCGCCTGAGGTCTGGGATGGGCCTGATATCTGAGCATATGGGGTTTAGTATTAGAGCTTCTGAGAATGATTTGTATATTAACACAGATCAGTGCATAGGACTCCAGGCATTCACCTGGAGACTGTGGCTATGAGGCTCTGTGGCAGGATACACCGGTCACTGGGACATAATGATGCAAGTATAGGATCTAGCCTATTTCTAGTGTAGGTACTGCGTCTGCCATGGCCATCCTGGAGACATGAGCAACGGCCTGACATTGGCTTTGATCAGATTGAGTACTCTATAACTGCTGTGCTTGAATCTGGACTCTGACAACAGATTACTCCGGGTCAGGCTTGAAGCTAAGTCCAAGGCAAGACCAACTGCTCATATCATCCTCTTGCCTTATGTATTGGCTTTGATTTCTTTCCTGTTCCATGTTGTCCAGATTTGGAGGATGGATAATGTAGAGCTATGGTTTGGCTATTGTTTGACTGTGTCTTCCAGTGTTTCATGTATTGGGAGCATGGTATGGATTGTGTGATCTTAAGAATTCGGCATGTCATAACAGACATTGGTCTCTGATGTGATTAAGGTAGCTTTCATGGAATCTTGGGTTAATTCTCCTACAAGGGAGTTGTTCCTTGTTTCTGTCCTTCCTTCTGATTTCCAGTCTTCCTATGTGATCTGTCCCTCACAAAAAACATTTACACTGAGGATACCAGCCATCCCAAACTGTGTCCAAACCTATGGAGCCACCTATTTTGGACACAATGATTTCCAAAGCTATGAGTTAAATAAAGTTCTTTTTTCAAGAACGCTTAGACTGAGGAAGTTTATTGTAGCAACAGTGACAGAATAATACATGCCAGTATCTGAATGCATCCTTAACCTTCTCAGTGTGTCTCTCATTATCATCTGATAGCCAGATAGATCCTGGTGCTGTCTTTAGGTTTGCAAAGATATTTTTAGACATGGATGGCTGTTGAAATTCATATGTCTGTGAAGGGGCAAGTGTTGAAAAGTCTTACTCTGCTACCTTGCTGACAAAACTCTTGCAGATCCAGGTTGGTATTTTTAAATAAAGACATCACCTGTTTTCAGAGCCAGGTTACATTTTCTATAATTAAAGCTACTCTTCTCTATCACTTAAGGGCCATAGTATTCACTGAACACATTTAAATATCAGTGTAAAGAAAATGTTTTCAAATAGATTATGGTGAGCTGTGTATTTACTAGAAAGACTAAGTGTTTATTATGTGCCAAGTTTATTTAAGATAAGAATAAGGATATTTAATGTGACAGAACTAATTTTATGTAGAAAGTTTAAGCAAGGTTTTCTCATGTTGTTTTTTAGTATGTATTTTATAAGCCTGTGTCTATGTTAGTATGTATTTTATAAGCCTGTGTCTATGTACACATATGAGGTTTTATAAGAAAATAATTGTCATGTTAGTACTTCTATGGGAAACAAGCTTGGCTATTTATAGGTATAGTGTCCCTAATTAAATGTAACAATATATTTAAAATTATTACAAAATTAATATATTGTATTAATTATTATAAAATTAATATATTATAAACATATTAAAATTAAAATTAACTTGAGAATAATTTTCTTTTTGGAGTACCTTTCAGAAGTAAAGTAAAGTATTTGCCCCCTGGTAAAAAGAATTCGTGGATTTGAAACATTCCAAATGCATGTTATTTCATGTGCTTTTTACCCCCAATGACTTTTATGTAACTTATTCACAAACTGGTTCTTTATAAAATCAGTACACAAAACTAAAGAATTAAAGTTTGAGTGTTATTTAGAAAATTGAAATTATTCCCTCATTGTCATGTTATTTGAGGTGATGGGGTTTCTTTTATCAGCAACTGCCTGATTTAGATTGTCTATGTATTCAGGTTACCACATTAGCCTAAGATTATTAATTGTCTCTTTATTTTAACAACTGATTTTTCTTCTTTTAATTCCTTTAAATTTTTCTTTTATGGTTATTTATTAGGTCTTTAAGGATTTCTTTAATCATATACAACCCCTGTCCTTACTGTCTCTTCCCTATAACTTTGTTTACTCTTTTTCCTATTACGGGGAATTTGTGATGTCCAAATATTCTTTGATGTGTGGCCTTCCACTGGAGTGTGATCGACTTTCAGCACTACACATGCTATTAGAGAAATCTTAGCCATCTTCTCTTGGCAGCTACCAATTGTCAAAAGCTCCACTTCTATGGAGGAAGAGCTTTATGCCCAACTCCTCTCTTCATGCTGCCATTTTGTCTGGATTGGTTTTGTATAGGTCATATATATACAGTGGTTTGTGATAGGATTTTTGGAAAGAAAATCTGGTATTCTGTATTATATTTAAAGTCAAAATTTATCACTGCTAGAAGTGTTTTCTTTGGTACACGGTAAATTTATATTGTATATTAGTTACTCTTCTCAGTTTTTTTTGTGTGTGATATAATGTCTAACAGAGAATAACATAAGGGAGGAAGTTTATTTGTACTCGTAGTGCAAAGAGAAAGATTTCAGCATTGTAGGTAATTAGTGGCAGAAGGACAATAAGGCAAGTATTGTTATTACATCCAACCATATAGCAGAGAGAGATGGGGCTTGCTTTCTCTTTTTCAGTCATTCCAGAGCCCAGTTCTGGGTGAGTCTTGTTCTGGGTGAGTCTTCCTACTTCTCTTATCCCAATCTAGGAAACTCTTCATAGAAGTTTGTTTCATAGGAGTCAATAGATCCTGTCAGGTCAAAAGTCAACACCAAACATCAGTGTATATCAGTATACGGTCATTTATAAATGTCATTCAAGTCCCTTTTTTTGGCAGTCATATATTTTTCAAAATTTCCTTTAAGTACAAATGATCATATACCACATCTGTGTCATCTTTGTGTGTAATGGTGAGGACTGTTTCAAATGATTTGATTTCATTTTCATAAGTGACACTTTATTGAGATGTAACAGCTCTTAACATGTAACATGTAACAATCTCTTGTTGAACTTGGGCCAAATAAGACCTCTAAAATCTTTTTATCAAGTAGCGTACCCTGTTCTTTCCCAAGTCATATTAATACTTTATCTATTTTTATATAAAAATTGAGTACTTTGTTTCTTGTTATGTTTTACTTGAACTTTTAAACATATTTCTACTAGAATAAGCATGTCATAATATAAAAAAATTACTGATAATTATGCCAAAGATACAAGTTAAATATTTTTCCTCTCTGTTGCTTTTAATCATGAAGTCATTGAATATGTTGGATAGCACATTTTACCAAGTAGCTTATTGTTAGTATCACTATTTTCCAATTTAGGAAAATTTAATATTGTCTCTATTTTATTTATATGAAACCTAAGACTTAGAATTTGACTGTTTCATGGTTTAATTATGTGAATACTACAATTCTAATTTCAATCAAGGATTACTTTCTTATAAACCTATATGAACTTTCCTTTTATTTATTATTAAATTTATTTATATAATTATATCCCAAATGCTGCCTCCCTTCCTGGTCTCCCCTTACAGGATTCCTCCCCTTCTTATCTGAGAGGATTCCACCCCCAAATATCATCCTACCATGGTGCATCAAGTCTTTGTAGGATTAGGCCCATCCCCTTCCACTTAGACCAGACAAGGCAACCCTCTGTTGCATATGTGTCTAGGGCCTTGGACCAACACATGCATGTTCTCTGATTGATGGATCACGCTCTGGGAGCTCCCAGGGGTCCAGAATATTTGACTCTGTTGGTCCTCCTATAGAATTGCCATTGTTTTCAGAGTCATCAATCTTTACCCTATCTCTTCTATAGGGTCCTCAGCCTCCATCCAACGTTTGTGTATCAGTACCTGCATCTGTCTCAGCCAGCTGATAGGTAGAGCATCTCAGAGGAAAGATAAGCTAGGCTCTGCAAGGATAGCTTAGCATCAGTAGTAGTGTCAGGGATTCATGCTTATCCATGGGATAGGTCTCAAGTTGAGTCATTCATTCATTGGCTGGCCATTCCTTCAGTATCTGCTCCTTCTTTGTCCCTGCATCTCTTATACACAGAAATAATTTTGGCTCAAAAGTTTTGTAGGTGGGTTAGTATCCCTAACCCTCCACTTGGGGGTCCCGTCTGGTTACTGGAGGTAGTCTGATTGGGTTCCATATTTCAACTGTTGGGAATTTCAGCAAAGGTCGCTCACCTTGACTCCTGGGAGGCTCCTCCATCACAGGTCTTTGGAAATTCCAAGAGATTACCCCCATCACCTACCCCCAGTGCTCCATATTTCCAATCATTCTCCAGACCCTCTGTGCCTCTTTCCTGCCTTTTCCCACATCTGATAAACTTACTTTTTAAAAACTCAAAAAGTACTTTAGTATGCAAATCATGTCTATAAAACAGCAGTTTGGAAGTTGCCTAAGTTGCCTGCTAAACATTATTATATATGAAATATTGCTTTTATTTCAGAGGATCATTATAATAATTGACACCCAATGTTCTTTCAGCTTAAATACTGGATTATCTTAATACCCATTTGCCATATTAACCTATTTTCCCTCAGAAATTCCCATCAGTGCACCTGATTTCAGAATACATAGTGTTTATCTTAAAAAGATAAACTATTGTTCTTCCACCCAGTGTAATCTATATTTTATCAATGGACACATTAGTCAAAAGAATCTAAGTCAAGTGATAGTTTCCATGTCTACTGATGGGCTAATAAACAAAAGAGCTCAAGTGAACTCCTCTTAGGAGCACCACATCCTTCATCCTCCTTCAGAAGGTTCCGAGTGGTGATTCTGCCCAACCTCCCATAATTAATACGAACTTTGGCTGAACACTTTACAGGCTAGTCTCTAAGTAATACATGCACAAACACAATCCATGATCCCTAGTTAAAAATCTGCTTGTGAAAAGCAACATGCTAAAAATCAAATGAATTACTTTCCTACTAGATTTTGAGAGGGGGTGGGGAGGAGAAGGGAATGCATTATAAGGATAGGATTATTTGTTCTCCATTCACCATTTTATTGGAAAGGAAAGCTGCACCTACACTACTTTTCTGGAAGTATTGTGCAACTCAACCATCAAACAGAGCTGTGCATGTCAGTAGATGCCGAGTGCGTGCTCTTCTCTAAGAAGTCCTTAAAATGAGTATGATTTGAAATCTCTTTTATTAACAAGCACCAACCGTTTATTGTTTGTGCGTTTGTAAAACAGAAACAATTCAGTCTCAGTGACCAGAGATCAGCTTTAATGGGATGTTCCATGAATCTTATTTACCTCTCTGGTTGGCCACAGGAACCTGGAAGAGCAGGGCATAAAATTGAGGCATACTAAAGTCTCATGCTATAGCCAGCTTTGTTCAGAGGACCAGAACCTATACTATTAGAATTAAGAAGTCACCCTAGAAAGGTATACAATCACAAAGACAAGCCACACATGGCAAAATGTTTTTCCATAAAGGCATATGAATAACAATAGCTGAGGCAAACTCACTTGTATGCACTACACTTGGGATGAGAATAAAAAGACATTTCAAAAACAATTCT
>NW_022196909.1:16148665-16159461 GCF_008632895.1 Mastomys coucha
GAATTCTCACATGACTCCATTTTTGGATGGTGTTCTGGCAGATCACATTTCATGAAGGGAAGAATGTTAAAGAATTTCTAAGTTAGCTTAAAAATGTCTGAAATGTATTTACAGTTACTCTACACTATTACAATACCTCCCATCCAGTATCTTCTTACAAGAGCAACAAGTGAAGTAATGGAGAACAGAATTTCTTCATCCCATTTCATTCTGAACAGATAAACATCTGCAGGTTCAATAGTCTTTGTCATGAAGGTGGGTTTTGTTTGTTTGTTTGTTTGTTTTATCAGAAGGTCTGTAAACTAAGTGATCTACCTATATCCCACCCCATACCTAAAATGCAATATTAAGACATAGATTATTATTCCTGAATTAGAAAACTAAATTCAAGAGTTGAAAGCAATTGGTACCCAGCAGCCACTGATCTGATGGAAACCTAGAATCTAAGTAATCTTAATTCTTGACTTTGGCTAGAGATACTTTTTGAGGAAAATTCCCTAGGACTCCCATCTCTGTCCTTGTTCAAAGTAGATCCGTTGTTTGTTTAATGGAGAGGTACACGCAGAGGATGCCCCTTCTGAGGGGATCTGGGAGAAATTTGAGGTCTGAGGGTTTGACAAAGGACAGTCACCCCAAGCACATGTTGTTATCTGATTGGAGCTAGTGCCCACTCTTAGAGCACTTGCCAACGGTATTTTGTTACAAGAGGAACCTTTTTAATGCATATAGTTTTACTTGTGGGCATAGTGATCCCTATTTCCTTTATATGAGAAAGTTATTTTTGAGTTCCTCTCTTTTCTCTCACATTTTAACAGCAGGGAGAAAGCAAGAGGCGACTGCAATATTGTTTGAAAATCTCACAGTTAAATAAATTTCCTGTATTGTATATTACTGCAAGCAACTGCTGGGGCAAATTCCTGACATTACAGAATAAGGATCTTCCATCTTTCAGTTATTTATTTACTGAAACATTACTTTACCTACTCAGAGCTCCTAGCAGGAACATCAGTGAAGTTGTTTTGTCCCTTTATTTTTGGATACTGATATTTTGGGAAAATGTTTACCGGCTCTAAATGTCTTCTAGTGAATTCCCCAACAGTCTTTTAAGGATTATATAATATGAATAAAGTGATAATTTGACTCAACCTTTCCTATTTGTGTAAGCATCATGCTGAAGTTGATTACACTACTGGAGCACCCTCCTTTCCTGTTTGTGTATCTTTTATTTATTTATTTTAATATTGCTTCACCTAAGACTTTGAGCACTTAATGATTAGGAACAGAGAGAATGGGAACCTTTCTTTTGTTATGATTTTAGATGAAGTGTTTTCATTTTTTTTTTTTTTACTGGATTTAAGTTATCTTTCCAATAGGTCTTTATAGGAATAGTTGTCTTTAGGATGTTGTACTCACTGGCTCAGCAACTCTTGTTACCTATTCAAGACCTATACAAGATAAAGCCTGTCCACATGTCAGCCTGATTAGGGGACATCATCTCAGTTTGTTGGTATTATTGATTGATTTGTTTCATAAACACACACATATATTTTTATGTATTATCCTAGTTTTTAATATTAGAACTCATAATAGCACCTTGTCAATTTCACTTTTGTTCTTTGTCATATTGATTTCATGCAATATAAAATTGTATTAAATTTATTTTGTAGGTGAAGATGTTGAGCATGAGAGTTTTACTAACTTGCCAAAGAATCATGCAAATAAACATTGGAACTTATATCCCCTGATTTACTTGTAATAATAATATACTGTGCCATTTTATCTTGAAAATTATCTATATTATATATATTACATTTATATATATGAATTTGTAAAATGAATTATGTATATGAAATGTAAATCTAGTTTTGAACATAGGTAATTTACTAGTATGTCATGTTTTCAAAATTTCCCAGTAATATTGAAGCCAGATACATTTTCATTTAAACATGGTTGGTCTAACATACTCTAACACTACAGGAAATGAGTAGTGACTAGCAATTTAGTTCTCTTGATCATTTCAGTAAATCCTGAAGATTCCTTTGGGGAAAAATTGCAATTTCATCTAGATAGACATGCACATACTATCTTGTCATTTCTGGAGATATTTTCCTTCACTAAAACCGTTCATAAAGGACACTATGTTGATGTGGTCTTGAAGTGGAATTTTTGTTGCCATCAATGTATCTGTTTTGAAAAGTAACTTTGAAGAGTTTCAAGGGCTGTCTAAGATCAGTTTTGTGTTTGATTAATGCGGCAACAAACCTCAGCCCAGCCAATAGAAATGCATGCTATAAATAACCTGCAGCCACATTATCATTTCATTATGAGTCTAATGAAATATTGTCTTAAGGAGGGAGCTGCTGCTGACAGCAGTGCAAAGCAAGACATCAGAGATTCCATTTAAGTGCCGGGGGCAGTGTTATTTACTGCCATCCACTCATGTTACTGCCAGGCTTTTTAAATTTACAAAGAGGGAATATATCTTCTCAGCTCATGACAGCTGAGGGGGAAGCCATATTGGTGGAAATACAATCTAATGAATGACCAAATAAGACTTTGCTGTTTCTTCCGTTGAAGTTACATAAAATTGTAAAAGCAGTGCACTATCTATTCCAGAGAAATCAGAATCCAGAAACTCCAAAAAAGACCTCTTAGTAGTACTAGTTTCAAATCCAATTATACCTCCCTTCTCATCATTTTCCTCATCTTAGCTTTTAAAAATCCCTGCCACTAACAAAATCAAATTATCACAAATCAAATTTCTATTTCTGTATTTTAATTCTACTTAGACACACATATGCAAGCATCATGTAGGCATTCATACACATGCATACACACATGTGACACACATGGACACACACACACACACACACACACACAAATCTAATCAGGAAAAGATCACATGGTCTTCCTGGGAAAATTCTAATCAGGCTTGATCTTGCTTAGCTTCCAAGATTAGATTGGGTGTATTTGGGTAGTATGGCCATAGATCAAAGGTTCTCCCTCTCTCCCTCTCTTCCTCCTTCCCTCTCCCACTCTTCTTTTGTCTCTCCCTCCCTCACTCCTCCCCTTTCTCTACAACCTTTATTAATTACCTTTCTTAATCCAAATTTAGATTTAAGATATTTTTCCACATTTGAAAAAGTACTTATTTCTTCTTAGTACCATACCTGCTATGCTAAGTAGCCAAGTAGACACACTAGTAATTTTTTATGATGGCAGATTACCTGCAGACCAGTTCAGAAAGATAAGATGCCCTGAAGATAAAAATATATAGTGTGGTGTTTTCTGAAAAATTTGTTTGATACAAGATAGCAATGGTTTCTTGTACGGAAAGAAGCCATGTTTTGATCTACTGTTTATCTTACTGCAGGGACACAGGAAAGTGTTAGATACACTACGTCCATTCAAGCTATCAACTTTAGAGATAGGGAATGAATGTATCAATTAAAGGGAGGGAATCTGCAAGTGGAGTAACTGTTGTTTGTGGCAGAGGTTAGAAATTGGGGTCACTGTGGATCATGTGGAAGAGTTAAAGGCCATTTAGCAGAGCTATGTGGAACTTGGCTTGCCTCATAGTCTGACAGTCCACGCATGAAGCTTTGACCCACAGGTGACTCAGATAGTAGTTAAATTCTGAAACCAAGCATTTTCTCTTGAGCTACAAGGCTAGCTGAGAACAGTGGTTCTCCAGGCATCAGTGGGAGGGCCTATTAAAACAGGCAGAAAATGCGATTCTGATTCAGTAGACCTAGGGATGGAAGGCTGAGAACTTACACTTCTAATAAGGTCACAGATGTTACTGGACTGTGCTAACACTTGAATAGCACTAGACTAGTCTTTCTAATGTGCTTTTCAGTAGACCCACTTCCACAGGGTCAAAATTTGCTTTCACATGTTGCCATATAATAACAGCCTGTTTTACTTTGAATAAGAAATGTCTTCCATGTGTATTTTAACACTTGGTCCACAATTCTTAGCATTCCTTAGGGAGGTTATGAAACTTTTGATTGTGGGGCCTTGCTGATGGAAGCACATCACTGGGGATGGGTTTCGGGAGTTCATAGCCATGTTTCTCTTGCAGTTTGTTCTCTCTGCTTCTTATGTACAGCAAAATATGATCATTCTGTTTCTCATCCCTGCCCCTCACTGTCCCTATTATTATAGACCCTATCATTCTGGAACTATAAGTCAAAATATATTGTGTTCCTCAAGTTCCTTCAAGTCACACTATTTTCTGACAGCAACAGAAAAACAACCTCTATAGCAATTATGCCTGTATGCTGTAGCTGTGGTGGAGGCGGTGGTGATAGGGGTTGTTCTGGTTGGTTTTGCCTCAGAAGGGATTAAACCCAGGGTTGTACACAGACAAATATTTTAACAGTGAGCTACATGAAGCAGTCAAGGAAGAGAGAGGTGTGGAGGGAGAGGAGACTTTGTCTTGTCGGAGATTAAGGTTGCTTTCTAAAATAACCTTTACCTGCCTTGACTCTAAGTTACTCTGAAACCAGAAGCTGCCTCTGTGTGAAATAACACCAGCTGGGACTAACAGCAGGGGATTAAGTAAAGGATTAATTGGTAGGACTTCTGTCTATCTTGCCCAAGAAGCCTCACCTCTTTTTGCCAGGTTTGGAACAATAAACTTTTTTTGAACCAGGAGAAGAGAGTCCTGCTCACAGAACAAAAACCAAACCAAAACAAAACAAAAAAAAAACATTTACACGAGCAAATATGGATAAACCCACAGACATTCATACGCATATTCATCATCATCACACGCTTATTTGTTGGCCCCAACAATCTGTCTAATGAACTTACGTACTCATATAAACATACCTATCCTTACACACAAATGGATCTTGAGCAAATAGCCCAAGCGCCAGAGCAGAAAGAACTCACTCATTCTGCATGAGAGATAAGCTTCAACCTTTATTACATAGAGAAAGAAAAGGGTTTTCTTGCTAAATGAACTAAACCTAAGTTTGCTGGAAAACATCGCTGTCTTTAGCAATGCTAAGCCTGCCTTGCTGTTAAGAGACCTGCTCTGTCCCATGGTAAGGGGGAGGAGCCTGGCTGTGCTTTTTGCTCTCTCTGTAGCTCCTTCCTTGTCTTTCTCTCTACATTCTGTGTACTGCCCTCTTCTCCTAATTCTGTTCTTTCCTTTGCCACCTAATGCCTTCATTCCCAGTTTTTTGTACTTTTTTTTTTTTAAAAGGAGAATAGAGTACATAGTATCCTTTTCAAAAGTTCATCATAGGTTTAAACGTGAGTTCAAATAATACATTGAATAAGAAGTTTATCACAGAGATGTTTACATGCGTCTCCATTAAGACTAGTTATTTAGCTAGTCTTCATTCTCTGTCACTAGCTCCACAGGTTCACTGAGAGTCTGAAACTATAAGTCTTGTGTCTACGTTAACATTTAAGTTTTACGTAGACAAACCCAGCGAATATTTGCTCTCTGTCCTTCTGCCTACAATAAATCACTCATTCTGAGCTTATGGCCTTTAGTCAATTTCTTTGCAGCCTGAAGGAATATATTCCTAAATTACACGTGCCTGCTTTCTATCTCAGAAGAAATTAACGCATGACACATGAAGACTGGCGGAGATTTAATTGCCATTTAGAGAGAGCTCTAATTGCAGCCCTAATTATAAAGGGCTTAAATAATTTTAGAAATTCTTATAGAATCATCATTAGGGATTAAGAAATCACCTACGCGTACAGCACCACTACAAGACAGTATATCTTTGTGGATTACACAATTGTGTGATTGCTGCTGGTCATTGGAGGTTGGAGTATCAAATGTTTCACCATTGTGTACCCCCTTCTGTGCTTTATGAAGATAATGGGTACTTGTGACCTGGTGTTAAGGGATTACATTCAATTAATATTAGATCAATATCTTTGAGGTGAAATACTATCAAGTGTCTTTTATTAGTTTCAGTATACAGAAACTATGATCCAAGTGAGACAAGGCCTCACTTCAAGCTAGCAGACAAATCAGACACTATTTAAGAGTCTCCCACAAAGTACTCATTTTAAAGACATCCAAGTTGAAAGATTAAGGGGGTGAGGCATGGAGAATTGCTGAAGCCTGGCATCATGTAGTAGAGACAGAGTCCCCGAAGAGAGGCTGGGAGAGGCCATTGTTGAGGGCATCTCAGTTGCAGTGGATTAGAGATGCCAGATCCAAGGGATATTTACCAAGGACTGTGGTAGATGTGAAAATGGAGCTGGCCTGAGATAAGCTGTGTATGCTAAAGACAGCCAAGCTAGAGAAATGTAGCCAATCAAGCCCTGTTGACTGCCTGTTGACTGAAAGATTTATACTTATACAATTAAATGTTGTTTTTGATTGTTTTGTGTCTTGGTTCTTCCATTCTTTTCATTTTTTTTTCTTTTTACAGGCAATCATAGTTAAAAGAATGAATTTTCAAAGAGACTTTTGACTTTTAAAATATTGAAAACTTAAAGACTGTAGTCCTATTAAAGATTGGACTGTGTATTAGGATATTAATATGAGATCTTAGGAACAAGAAAAGACAGGTTATGGCTTAACAGTCATATGCTTGTACATCAAGCTAACACAGGGTATATGGTGTTTTATTAGTTTTTTTCTTTGTCAACTGACACAACCTAGATTTCACCTGAGAACAAATCTCAGTAGAAGAAATGCCTAGATCAGCTATGCCTGTGGCCAGGTCTTGACTGATGATCATTGTGAGCTGTAGCTGCTTGTATTCTCATGCTAATTAGATTACTCAAAAACCTGTTTGCACTGTCTCCCAGGTAAGACTGGGGGAAGCCTGCACCCTATTGGTTTTGACTGGTAGATACAGTTGCTGGAGGCCAATGGAGGGCAGGGAGACAGGTGGGACTTTTAGGATTCCTAGGCCAAGGGACTAAGGAAGGAGCAGGAAGAGGATTAGCCACCATGCTGGGAAGGAAGAGAGACACCAGGCCTAAGACATGTAGAAGAGAGATAGTTGTCATGTAGGTGCCCGGGAACACAACTAAGGGGACTGCCAAGTATGGGTCTGGGGCAGCCAAAATGGAATATAGATTTTATTAAGTAATAACTTGGGAATATCGGAGGGGAGGGTACATCCACGTGATGTTTGGGAAGTGGCCCAGCCATTGATCTGTTTAAGGCATATTAAAATATAAAGGCTGTGTGTGTGTATCGTTCATTCAGGAACCCAGAACATTGGGGCGAGTAGTGAGGAGCACTGCCATCGACACTTGGTAAATTTGAGAAGGGATAATTGGATACCACTACATTGAGCAAACCCACGCCATTGAAGGCAATACCATCTCTATGCTGGTGTGCCTGTTATGTATAAGAAAGCTAGCTGAGCTCGGCCCTGTGAAAGTTCTGTGCCCCAGTGTAGGGGAATGCCAGGGCCAATAAGTGGGAGAGGGTGGGGTGGCAGGCATGGGGAGGGGGGAGGCAACAGGGGTTTGTTTTTGTTGTTTTTGTTTGTTTCTTTGTTTTTTGGAGGGGAAACTGGGAATGGAGAAATTTACATGTAAATAAAGAAAATATCTAATAAAAAGGAAAAAAAAAAAAAAGAAAGAAAGCTGAGCACATGTGAATGAGCAAGCCAGTAAAGGAGCAATCCTCCATGGTCTCTATGTTTTTATCTATCTGAAGCTTCCCTCTTGAATTCCTGCCCTGACTTCTCTCAGCGATGGAATATTAACCTGGAAATACAAGCAATCAATTCTATAGACCAACAACAGTAATTTACTTAGAACCTTGACGTTTTTCATGAGTGATGTATTAAAAAAAAACTTCAATGCTTTCAGGCCCAAGTTCTATAAACAATGAAGATGGTTCGAACATGGCTATTTAACAAAATATTTTCACATGAATGATGAATTATTATTGAAAGAATTAAGGTGAAATCACATAGCACGATGGATAGAACATAACAGACACCCCAATAGTGTTAACTAAGTTCTCAAATCTACTAGTCAAGGTGAAAGGAGTCCTCTTTCCTTGCTCAGCTAGTCTGTGTGCTGACAGCTTCTGAGAGCACAGATGTGCTGCTTCTGCTGCACGAGTGGCTGGTGTCTACCTTGTTATCTTAGTGGATTTAACCTGCTCGGTTTTTTGTTTGTGTTTTTCGTGGCTGATATCTGGAGATTGCACCATCATCTTTTTCTTTTCTAGTATGTTTAGTTATATTTTATTTTTCTTCAGGATTGCTTCGTTGCTTGTGGTAGGGGGCTATGCCCCTGTTTGACTACTGTCATATTGATTAATGTTCAGTTTGTTAATAAAAGCAATGCTATTGTAAGATGTTGTATTTACTTGATTGCTTAGATTCATGGACTACATTCTGTGAACTAGAATTCCTGATTCAAAGATGAAGACACTTTATAGAATTTTTACATTTAACAAGAAAATATCTTCATGAGAGGGTGCAACAATTTACTTTCACATGCAACTTTTAGTTTCTTTTCCCTCACATTTATACCAATTTTGTATATGAAAAAACCCTCAAAGTTTTCCAATTAGGTAAAATTCACAAAAAGTAGCACATATTCTCTGTATTTCTAGATTCATGAAGGAAAATGGATATAATTCATCTATTCAGTATTTTCAACACTATATATTACTTAGGTTCACATTCCTGTTCTTATGGGGTCAGAATCCATGTATGTATAGCATGAAGTAAGTATGAGTCATTATATGTATAACATATTACCAATGATAACATATAAGACATAAATCTTCAATACCATAAGAATCCAGCAAGGCAAAGACATCATGGCTGAATTTGCTCAGTGAGACATTATGGTAATCACAATGAGAAGTAATGGTAAAGGCAAGAGGAGGCAAGACCAACATGTCTAGAGCTAGGTATAACCAGGCCTGCATGGTAGACAGCACAGAGGTCTGATAGTTCCCTCTTTTCCTAGAGAAATACTGTCATTTTCCTATGAAGTTTTCTGATGATGATAAAGGAGCAGTCTCACTGGTTCCTTAAGTTTGGCTTTCAGAACTTCAGTATTTACATTTGGGAGCCTGGCATTTCATTAATTCACATGAGTGAGGGAGAGAAGTGTTGGAATCTGCCACCAACTATAAATGAGAGCTTGGGTGACAGGCAGCCAGCACACATCCGTCATGATTCAGCCCCAAGCTGTGGTTGCTGTGTCTCAGAAGCAGCTGTAACACTTCTGTTCTGATGAGTACCTGAAGCAAACAACAACAGAACCTTGAGAGCATCCCATGTGTGGAGAAACATAACCATAGGCAGTGCTGAATGCAAGCAGCGTATTTGGATCAAGAGTTTGGAAATCATACCTGGGGGTCACTAATTCTGAGGGATGCCTGAAAGCAAAGAGATAAGAACTTGGAAAATAAGCTTGGTGTGAAATGCCCAGAGAGAAAGGCATAAAGACATCTCTTTCCTCGGGCTCCAAACAAATCAGCCAAGAAACACCCTGCATCATAAAAAGGACAGATGCTCTGAACTCTAGAAAGAAAATACACACGAATAAGAGTTGTAGCTCCCAGAACCATATTCTGTATCTTGCAAACAACTCTCTCTGTTGAAGAAAGAGAAAGGTAGTTTGCTAGTTTGGGAGAATGTTTAAATAAGTGTCCTCAATCTTCCTAATGCTGAAACCCTTTAATATAGCTACTTATACTGTGGCTTTCATTGCTGTTTCATAACTGTAATTTTGCTACTCTTTTGAATCTTAATGTAAATATTTTTGGAGATGAGAGGTTTGTCAAAGGAGTTGTGACCCACAAGTTGAGGACCACTGGCTTAAATAGACTCCTTTGTTCATAAATTTGATATATACATACTATATAATATAGCCACTGGCATTTTCCCATGATATATTTGTATAATAAGAAGACTATATTAATCAATAACAGAAGTATTTCTTTCCTTTGCTATTTATTATATGAGTTCTCTTGCTCTCTTTGAGGGTTATAAACTACCTTGTCTCAAGAGTGAATCAACACGTACCTGTTCCTGTTGCATGTATAGCTCCTGTGAAAAAGAATCCCTTAAACATTCGAAAAACCAGAAAGAAATCTCTAGCTGAATGTTAATCCTTTAGTTTAGGTCTCTACTAATGTTATCAAAGGGAAGACCATCTTTGACACGCTTCTGGGTCAGGGGTGCTTCTTACTGTGGATGACAGAAATAACGAAGCTTTAGGCACAATCACAATATGTCAAACTAGATCCAAGTATAAGAAAACAAAAGGGCTGGTCTGAGGGATATCGTTCAGTTGTAAAGCACTTGCCTACCATTAGGAAGGCTAATTTCTAACAACAACAACAAACAGCACACACACACACACACACACACACACACACATATACACATACACAGACACACACACACACACACACACACACACATACACACACACTGCAATCCATTCTTTAACAACATAGGACACCTTGTGATTAAAGTGTATCAGAAAAGAATGGGGATAAAACAGGAAAACACGGACACACACTCTACCTGAAAGTTACTACTCCTGAGCAGTCAGGTTTAGTAGCGATCAAAAGACCTAAACCATTGGCATGTGAAAGCTATTACATTATTTATTCTTAGAACAAATGAAAAAAAAAAACATATGACAAAGATGTGAAGTGCTTGTTTAAAGAGAATAGGACCTGTCTGGCTTACAACAAGGTCACCCACTTAAGTTTTTTGATTCATATTCCCCCCAGAAATCATAGTATAAGAAACTGGACATAGTACTACCAGAGGACCCGGCTATACCACTCCTGGGCATATACCCAAAAAATACTG
>NW_022196909.1:16162166-16207715 GCF_008632895.1 Mastomys coucha
GTAAAAAAAAAAAAAAAGAAATCATAACTAACGTTTTTCAGGGACATTGGAATTAGTGCCCATATAGCAGGCAGACAGAGGCCAGAGCTGGTGGCATTCCTGAGTCTTGCCCTATTCTGACCTTGCTAGAATATTGTGATGGCACGGCACTAGGTAAGAGGCAACCTGCCTAATGTGTTCCATCTATCAAGTGGCAATAATAACACCTTCTGTAGTTTTGCAGATTACATTGGCAAACACTAGATAAAGAATTTAGGCATGATTTATCAGGGAGCAATTGCTTAATGATACATCATAATTATTCTTACCATTCCAGGCATCTACTCAGCTTATTCCAAAGGTAGGTCCATGAATATAAATGAGTGAATATAAATAGTCATTTTGTTACAAAATCTATGACCAAATTTCTTTCTTACACAGATTAGAAAACAGAATTCTTCGGCATTGGAATTGCAGATCACCTTTAACTGACTGTTAATCATCCAGGGGAAGACAACCCCTCACCCGTACCTTTAACAAACCGCTTTCAATGAATTCATTTTCTTCTTATAATTTTGTTGGATCCGATTCCATTTTCCTTCTTTTCATTAAAAAAAAAAAGAGGTCTATTTTATGTTGGTCACTTGATCAGAATTATTAAGAGGTTAACAATAGCTATTGATGCTTGCGGTATCCTTGAAAACTTGGTCTCTTCCTAGAAGAAGCCGTTTGTTGGCAAGGAAGTATAAGGAGGTTTTTTTGTTTTGTTTTGTTTTGTTTTTGTTTTTGTTTTTGTTTTTTTTTGTTTTTTACTTTTACATATGCCTTAATTGATTACTCAATGAAACCATTGTCTATCCCTTACAAATGAGTACTAAAGTGAAATCAAGTCACTTTCCAACTATTCCTACGTTCTTAGTGGGACTGAAGGCTAGCAGGGGTCTTGGATTGCCTTTTTCTCCCTTCTCATGCTCCCATCCCTCAGAAGAAGGAGAAAGCATAGCTTTCTCGTGGGCTTCCTTTGACTTCTGCTCTCTTAAGCATCAGCCATTTTGTCTATCTCTTTTCTCCAGGATCTCCCTGTTTGAATTTCTGTCCCCTTAATGATCTTTTTTCATTAGCGAAAATGTATCGCACCGTGACGGTTGTTCTGAAGGTGCAGGAAGTACTCTGGTCCAGGCCATTGAGGCACGTGGCTCTTGGCGAGTAAGTCTTTAGGCTTCCTCCTATGCACACTGCATTCCCAGCTACTGCTTCTCTTCTATCAAAACTGTAGGCCATACTGCACTTCAGGGAAACTAACGATCATGGGCGATGTCTTTTAAACTTTTGCGAACCTTTTAGAAAAGATGAATATGTCAGAGTAGTGTACTAACATGTTTGCTGCGTCAATCACAGGACTTATTTCTCTTTAATTTTCTGATATCACTCCTTAAAGCAGATGCAGTTTCAAATCTGTGCTATTTTGTGCATGGTATGTTTTCCCAAACCTTCTCTGTGAACCTTTTCAAATCATTTTGAATTTTTTGAATTCAAAAAAATTATTCACGTAGGAAAGCTTTTCTACATTTGTTATTTAGTCTACAGACATTTTTACAGCAATTTGGTATTTTTTAAATTAAGGGATCTAACATTCTGCATGATAATTATGTATTCATTTACTTAGTTCAAATAGATTGGGAAGGATAATTTCTACCTCTTTAACACTACGTGACTTAGAGTAAGTACTCAGCTATTCCTTTTTATAAAAGAATAACAATGTCAATGAAAAAAAAACTCCAGCCGGGCGGTGGTGGCGTACGCCTTTAATCCCAGCACTTGGGAGGCAGAGGCAGGTGGATTTCTGAGTTCGAGGCTAGCCTGGTCTACAGAGTAAGTTCCAGGACAGCCAGGGCTACTCAGAGAAACCCTGTCTCAAAAAAAAAAAAAAAAAGAAAGAAAAAAACTCCAGCTTTACTGTTAATTATATTAATTTTAAAATATTTTCTTTAAGAAATCAGCATTAAACATTTTATATATAGAAACATCTGGAGTAATGTAGTGAAATTTGGGAAATATTTATTATTTTCTTGGAGATGAATGCAAGAATTTTAATCTTGATTTACCAAAATTCTATAAAAGTGGACCCTACATGCTTAGCTTTAAGTCTTTAATTTGATTTGGATTTTTTGGAGCCTTAGTTCCCTACTGGAGTCTATTCATCTGTTAAGCAGGTGATGCAACATTATATTTTAAATAACATGTTCAAATTATCCAAACATCAATGAATCATTTTTTTCCAGGTGAAGACACAATTTTTATTTTAGTCAATATTTAGGTAGGTCAAAGAGCCTGTTTAAAAAAAAATATGAAATCTCTTTCCTGAAATTGCAGTCATGTTATTTATAAATTTTTTATCCTCTAGCTCATATAATATATATGGATCATTCAGGGGGAAAAACGGTAACTTCTGAGAGAAAACATCTACTTCCTCAATTATTCCTAAACCTCCCCTGTGAAGTGAATCCTAATTCTGCAGGTATTTTCAGTATTCTGGGAAAACTTTAAATCATGGCATTTTAGATTAAAATGTTCTGATTGGCTTCTATTTGCACATTAATAGCTTTCATTAATTGTAGTTGAACAGTTAAATGTCCATGAAGGAAGGACTTCCTTCTCACAGGTGGTTGGTATCCAAGGCCTTTACTTGCCAGCTCTTTGACAGGTCGTTTCAGCTGCAGGGATCCCTTATGTAGTGCCCCACCACTTCATCAAGTCCCTGTATTAGCCATTCTGACTGGGCGAGAAGAAATCTCAAAGCAGTTTTAATTGGCATGTTCCAGATGGCTAGGAATGTTAAACATTAAACAAAAAAATTTAATCAGATATCAGTAACATTTCTTCTGGGAATTCTGTTTTCTTCCATGGCTCTTTTTTTGTTTGTTTGTTCTTTGAGTTTTTGTTGTTGTTTGTTTTCTTGTTTTTGTTTGTTTGTTTTGATATTTAGGCTTTTGAGCTCTTTCTATATCCTAGATATTAACCCCTTGTCAGATTTCTTTCTGGCAATTATTTTTTCCCACTTAGAAGTCTGTCTCTTCACTAGAATATGCTGTGCTTGGCTATACAGAGGCCTAAGGTTCCACGAGGCTCCAGTTGCCAGTTGTTGGTTTTAATGCCTGATTAAGTGGGAGCCCTATTCCCGAAGTCCTCACCTGTGCCAATCAGTTAAGCATATACCATGCTATCTCCTGTATCAGATTCAGGGTACCAATTCTTAGGGTGAAGTCTTTGATTTAGTCACAGTTTAGATATGTACAGGATGGAATATAAGAATTTTCACTCTTTTATGTGTTTTCTTGTTAGACCATTACTATTTAACAAAAGTTATTATTATTATTGCTATTGTTATTATTATGATATTATTTACATAATTGTGTATTTTTTTACCTTTTTATTACAAAAAAATAAGTGGCTGTAGGAATACAAGCTTTCCTCTGGGTTCTCAGTTCTGATCCATTAATCATTGTATCTGTTTTTAAGGCTAGTACCTGGCTCCTTTTTTTATTACTATAGATCTGAAGTATTACATAAAATCAGAATTGCTTATAACCCCAAGTAGTGTTTGTGTTGTTCTAGATTGTTTTGCCTAGTCTGTCTCTTTTGCGTTTCCATATACATTTTGAGTTTTTTTTTTCAACTTAGGTGAAGAATTACATTGGAATTTTGATAGGGATTCCATTGAGTCTGTATGTTGATTTTGGTAGAATGGCCATTTTCACAATATTAAGTTTAAATTCATGAACACACGAGTGTCGCTTTTATTCTTTATTCACTTCTTAGTTTGTGGTTTCTTCATGGGTTCTTATCCTAACTGTCTCCTAGCAATATCTTCTCTGGTTCAGTTCTGCTTCTCCTGGCTTAACTCTTACCAACTGTCTGTTCTAATCCTACTCTCTGACCCTACTCTTCTGTTTCCCGGACTTCCCCCCCTGCTATTCCCCAATCCTATTCCCCAGAATACAGTCTCTGCATATCATTCCCAGAATTCCCAGAGGCAACCACCAATGAAAGGCATAAGATCCTTTAAAGGGCCAGGCATGCAAAACAAATCATGCTACATACATGTGCAGTCTTTCTGTCTTCTGGTATCGTCTTCAATGTCCTTCTTCATTGGTGGAAAATGCTTTTTCTAGTTACCACAAGCTGCCAAATAAAAATCTCAGTGTTAGGTATGGATTATTATAGGAATTGGTCTCTATTGAGACTTTATAAACTTCCTCCCAAATAATAAAGATATGGCTATTGTACTTGTTCACCCTCCAGAACTTACTGATTGCCCCCATTGCTAGACAAGAACATATACTACTTGAGTAACAAAAGATGGAGAATTCAAGCTGGTACTGACCTGGAAGCATCATCCCAACTGCCTAATTTTCTCAGTGCTGGCAGTTGTGATGCATACTACTTTGAGGGAAAGGAACCAGCAGTCTTACACGGCTTTGAACCCTGCAAGTTACAATAACAGATGTGCAGTGGTGGCCTTATTGTTAGGAAGATAATCAACTACTTTCTGTTTAAATGAAGCAACACCCATGCCCGCTGTCTTTAACTGGGCCTGACCTAAGAGCTATTCTTTCGGTAACCACCCATCTCACTAATTATGCTTTTATGAGAAAGTTAATGAGTCCCTACGACATTGCTTCCTGAGCTGTCACACCCTAAGCCTGCCACTCACAGATTCCCCCCTTTAACTTCAACAAACCAAGACCAAACCTAAACCATACAAAGCACATCCAGACATAACAGTAAGAGAGATGTTTACAATGGTCAAACTAGCTTATGAGCGCTTCCTGTTTCTACAGTAGCAGCACAGTCTTCAGGTTTTAATTAGAACATTGATTCTGTAGCTTTTAGACTGGCTATCCTCCAAAATTGTGTAAAACAATTCTTTTTAGTAGGCACACACACACTCACACACACACACCCCTCAGTACACATGATCTTATTTGCTTTGTTTCTCTTGGGGGGGTTAGATAATAGCTTGACATTTTATATATGCTAGTTTATTACTTGAACCTCAAGTCTGTTTCCTGGAATGAGAATATAATGAATAGTGGATAGGAGCAGAGAGTACTCTATAGTGCATTGTTTAACAAGTACTTCCCTATAAAGAGCATTCAAAAATATTTAAGTAAAAGTGATCTCTCTAATAAAATATTGTCAAAGTTTGGATTCCACATTTACATTCACATTTATAGCATGATATGAAGAACCCATGTCCCTTTATTTTCCCATGTGTCTATCTCTTACTTTACACTATAACCACACTATAGCTCAACCACAGGGTTGGAGAGATGGCTCAGGTAACCACATAGTGGCCCACAATCAAACCATAAAAGGATGTGATGCCCTTTCCTGGAATGCTGGTGTACATGCAGATAGAACTCATATACACAAAATAAATAGATAAGTCTTTAAAAGAAGAACTACATGATTGTCTCTTCTCTCCTCTGATCATGTTTTGACTCTCGTTTCTTCCAAGAAAGCCTTCCTTACAGAAAACAGAATCCTGGGTGAGAGAAGGACTTTTGGTTTGCTGAGTAGGCCAGCGCTCTTGTTTTCTCAGAATACTTGGGACTTCAGAGATTAATAAACACCTTGAAGAAGGAAATCAGAGTGTCCTCTCCTGTTTAAAGAGTTAACTCATAGCAAAGAGATGGACTGACAGAATCTAACATCACTGTAGGAACTAATCTCTGGCATGTTTGGAGTAATCATAGAGATTCGTTACTGAGGGGGTAGGACCTATCCTAAATATAGTTGGCATTCTTTTCTGTACTAGAGTCTTGAATTTCACGTACAGGGGAAAGTTGGCTGAGCACCAGTATTCATCTCTCTCTCTGCCATTTGACATTGGATGCAACGTACACATCTACTTCCTACTTCCTGCACTAAGCTACACCTTCTCTGACAGATTGTAACGTGATCCCTGGGCTGGAAACCAAAATAAATCTGCCCTTGCTTCTGTAAGCTGCACTTGTCAGATACTTTATCACAGCAGTGGAAAAGTAACTGATGCATTTGGCATATAAGAAAATCACGGAATTGTAGGAAAATAAATTTTCATGAGTGAAGAGATTTCGTTTGTTAATTCTTTTGTGGGATATTTAAATTAGGAGCTAGATTTTTATGATATGGTAAGAACTTCAATCTGAGGTTCTTTTAGTAAAAAGTATTAAGGGCCAAATTTAGAAAAGAGGCAAGAAAATCAGGTTAAGAAAGACATTCATTAAGCAAATACATCTCTCAGAAATCTAAATTACTGAATCATGTGAATTTTAGTGGTTTTTAATAGCATATCCAAAAAATAAAAATAAAAACCCATATATCTTTCTAGGTCAAGCACTACTTTTGTGATGGGACATATTCCTTTGCAAAGAAGCATGGTCTTAAATTTGAGTTTTATACATAATTCTTAGACTAATGTATTTTTTAATCTTCCACCTTGGAGCTGCGGAAATGGCTCAGTGTAAGCATGAAGGCGTGAGTTCAGATTCCCCAGGATCCACATAAAATCTAAGCACAACAATGCATATATGTAACCCCAACTTTGAGTTTAGAAGACACATGATGTGGACAACTAGCCTCCACATTTCCATGCATGGAAGAGCTCACATGCATATCCATGCATAACACACACACACACACACACACACACACACACATACACACACACACCATAGCCTTTCCTGTCACAAATACTTTGCTTAAGTTAGAAAATAAATTAAACATGTTTCTGTCTCATTTTTTTCTTTTTTAAATACGGAATGAAGAATAATAAGGCAAGAAAATCATTACATTGTTCTGCTTCTTAGTAATCAAAAACATGTAGAGAGAATTTTCTCAAATAATTCATTTTTTTATAGTACAATCAAAGCATCTATCAGCATACCTAATAATTTACTTTTAGCTTTCAGGTAAAATATGAACTTCCGAAGTTGCAGATTCATATCTTAAATAATAATCCCTATTAATTAATGCAATTACAGCATACAATCATCTTAGCTTTGTGCTTGTCTCCCAACTCTTTTTTTGCATGTGTTATAATTACTTATCAAAGCCAGTCTTCTATTAACACAGATACATTTTAGTACAAGAGTTATTAGGAAAGAGATAAATTACTGTTTTATCTATCTCCCAAGAAATATATATCTAGTTTCTCATATATCTTTTCAGTTACTTAAGATCCTTTGAAGACTTCAGACTGCAGATATTTGAACTCTGACATATACTGCAAGACTGGGTCACACCCTTTTTTAAAGATCCTTAAATTTCTACTCGTTAAAAAAAAACCTTTTAACCTATGTCCTTAAGATGCTTGAATGCAATATGTAAATCAAGAAGAGGCACTTTATCATTTCTACTGACACTTTAAAGTATTTAACTCAATTGAGTTCACCAGTTCATAGAAGGGACCTGAGTGTTATGTCATCATCCCACCCCTCACCAGAAAATCCCGTCTTTGAAATCTGTTACTTTAAAGTCAGTGCAAATAAAGTTACTTACATAATTTGTGTCAGTTAATGCAGTTTCCTTCCCCCTGCCTCTAAAATTCTGTGAAAAGACGCAGGTATATCTGTGTCTTTTTCTCTACACACTCACAAAGGCACACATGTGGGTTCATGCTCTGTTCATAGCTGGGTGTGTGAACTCCACTTGGGTAGACAAAAATGCAGAGCACTAGGCTGCATTCATCCTACACTGCTATTGGGTGAAGAAGGGCTTGCAGGAAGCACAGATGCACCACTGCTCATGGGTGGGAGAACAATGCAGCCTAATAAGATGGGGACCTCAGTCAATGTGAGAAACAGCATAAGGGGAGGCCAAAGAGTCAGAGGTTCCCAAACCATGTGGTGGAGTGGGCCGCGGGCCTATGATGAGGCCAGCACAGGGGTGGAGGGGTCTGGCTTAGCTCAGGGGGTGAGTGTCCCTGAGTGCAGAGGGACTTTCTGCAGGAGACTTAAGGCTGCACAGGTTGGTAACAAAGGCTTCCCACCAGGGTGGTTCTGGATGAGAAAGACAGTTCTTGTGGTCCACACTGTTTATTCACTGTTCATCATGGAAAATGGGTACATACACCTTCCTCAGGCTGGACCAGAGATTAAGTACATTTTGTAGGAAGGGATGTCTGGGAAGAGAAGTTTATTGGTTAAACCTTCATGGCCCATCTAGATACCTCATCAGCATGGAGAACTCTGTGTTCTGTACTACATGATCAGTGGTCACCTTCTTTATGTAAGAAGTTGTAGTCACATGTGCCAGACCAGGAATCTGGTCAGAAGTAGGTGAAACACCTATCATGCTCAGGTGGCTGCTGGAGTTTCTGAGCCTACTCCATCTTTGCAAGTTCCTGGCGAGGTCCACTGTCTCCCATACACCTGTGCATTTTGAGGGCTCAGCATGTAAAGCTCTGATGTGAAGTGTGAAGACCTAGGTTCAGATCCTTGGTTCCCACATCAAAGATATGCAGGTATGGAAATGAGCAGACTGAGATAGCCGAGGACCTGGTACCTGAGGCAAGGTGGCTGACAAGACTAGACAAATTGGGTAGGTTCAGCATCCATGAGAGACCCTGCCTCTGCACGTAAAGTGAAAAGTGAGGAAAAACTCTCATGCCTACATACAAGCATACACTATATACACAAACACACACATTCAAAATATAAAAACAAAGGCCAAAGATACTAACAAGAAAACCATCACACACACACACACATACTCACACGTATAAATGTGTGTGTATATATATATATATATATATATATATACACACACATACACACATACATATACACATGCAACTGCATATGCATATATATATCCATATATGTGGATATGTATGTATTTATATATTCATATATAAATATGTATTTATATATTTATGTGTATATAAATATATATGTCTATGTATTTTTTTACTGTAGGGAGAGACCAAGTGTCATTGTTTTTATCCCACTTGTGTGTTTCCAAGGACAACAGGGTCTTCCCAGTCCAACAACATTTAGTTATGGTTAATAAGGACTTTTATCCATGATTAGTCATGTCCGGAGCACTGAAATCCTTATGAATTCCCAGAGGGCTCTCTCTCTCTGATCTAGGTGACATTCACCTAACCATGAAATGTAATTCTCACTTTTCCTCCTAGAACGTAATCGCCTAAAAGCACTTTCAGCTCTAACAGACGCTATGTAAAATTTAGAGGTTTTAGAAATGAACACTTTCTACTTTTTAACTAATTACACTTTTTCAAATTTAACTAATTTAACTTTCTACAAATTCTCAACTGATAATTTTGTTCCTAAAAGTACTTTTGTTGACCTAGCCTCCAACCATCTTGTTGCTACTCCTTTAATCTGTCTTGCTGTCCTTCCTTCTTTGTTTCCCTCTAATCCCAATGAGTCAATCATAGGCAAGTGGGTGTTTAATGTATCAAGCTCATAACAGAGAATTCTGAAGTTTCAAGGAGAGAAAATATTTTTAATTAACTTAAAATTAGTGATGTAAAGATGAAGTGACTGAGCAAATGAATGATTAATCTATAAAAGTTTATGAAAGATTTTTTGTTAAAGAAATTGGGGAGAGTATTCATTCACGCCTCAAACAATCTTGAAAGAGTAACATGTACTGAAATATCTTGTGTGGTGGCTAGTTTTGCTTCTAAGATTCCTCCATATTCTAAACAGGTAACACCTCTACGGTTTCTACGTTGCATATTTATTTCTATAATCAGAAACTGAGAAGCTAAAACCAGATGAGACATTTCAGAGATAATGTTACCAAAGAAAGCATTAGGTTTCTGTTTTTCTCTTTTGCTATTCCTGGTGATTCTTATTGTGAGAAATGTCTACCCTTTATGCTCTCTATGCTAAAACACCTTTGCAATGCACTATCATTTTGAAGACACTTGTTTTGGAGATTCATGTCCATAATGATTGGCAGAGCTACCTGGCAGAGAAACCCAATGTTTCTTCACTCTGATGGTTGACTCTGTTTCTGAGAAAAACATCATGGAATGAAAGACCCAAGTGAACCAGGTTCTGGGGCTGAAGATATTACCTAAATTTCAACCAAGACTGTAAAGTAGCTATCTTGGAAAATTGCCCATGGAAAATATTACATATTTCAGTGTATTATTGTCGATGGGACATTTCATTTAGAGAAAGAAAAAATAAGTTGATTAAAATTAAGAGTGTGTTAATTAAGCCTTATATTTTATATCATTATACTAAATTCCTAAATGTGGTTCTGATAATATTGGGAAATTCAAGAAACGACTACAGCAGTTGGGACGTTATTAAGCCGCTTATGACTGTAATGAGGCTTCATCAGTGCACCAGACATTTACTGACAGTATGAATCTTAAACTGAAGTAGCTACTTATGGCCGGTAGATGGGATGTGGTCACTGTTGCTATACTGAAATTAGGACCTTGTCCTTTCTTAATTTCTTACCAGTGATGGCAGTAGCCAAACCTCACTAAGGTCTCTTCATTCCAGGTAAAATGAAAAGCAGAAAATATATATTCATGCATGTTTGATTGCAAAGAACTAAGTCAGATGACTATTTTAACCATGATAGGGTGTGGTGAAGTAAAGACAAGTATTGTAGCTTTTAAGACATATATTACATAGGACACAGGGAAATCATGGGAATGGATTTCCAATGAGATTGCTTATAGCACCTGCCACCCATTTGCATGAAGCATTTTGATAAACATTTATATATACATATATATTCTATAAGTATTATTTAAAATGATAGACTATATTAGGATACCATTTATCACAGTAACTGTAATATCTAGCCTGTAATTAAAACATTATTTTGGTTAAACATGTATATCTGTGTATTTCTTGGATATAGGATTAAGGAAAAATTTGAAAAGAAAGCCAACAGTTGAAGTCGAAGCAACTCACTCTGAAATTCCAGTCTTGGGTTGTCTTTTCCTAGCCGTCTTTGGAGACATGGATGTTGAAACTCTGAGTTTTAGTTTTTGTGTGTTGAAGTTAGAGATCATGATGCTGGGGAGATGGCTTGGGTGCTAAGACTATTGGGTCCAAAATCAAAAGGGCCTGAGTTCTAGTACTCAGAATCCACATAAAAGCTAGTTACAGAAACATGCTGTGCCTGTAACCCCGGAGTGAGAATGGAGACTAGTAGTCCTCAAGAGCTTACTGACCAGTCAGACTAGACAAGATGGCCACAATCAGGCTCAGCAAGAGTGTCTCAAAATATACAGTATCAAGAGACAGCGAAAGACAACTGATTTCCTTCTCTGTTATGCAAGAGCATACTTAATCGCACACACCAACACATACTATATGTATATACTACACACAAACCACACAGAAACAGCCACAAACACAGGCACACACAGACACACAATTAGAATACTAGGGACAACGGAAATATAATAAGGTCGTAGCCTGCAGCTCCAAGAAAAACTATCTGAAGTTCTTAGAATGAAGGCAGCTGAGTAACTGTCAGTTACTTTTTTAATCACCTCCCCATTTGCTAAGATATTGTTGGCTTACATACCATTTACATATCTGTTTTCTTTTGTTATCTCATCTAAAATTCTCCATCTATTTTAAATATGATCACTATCCAAGTTGGAGATATACCAAAACAAGCTTTATAAAAATTTTCCTCAATATTTCTACAAAACTGCAACTTTAAAAAAGTACAGAACTCAGTGGTATGTATCTGATCAGGTTCAACAAAATACTTCTCCATCTACTTGAAAGTAAACTCATAGCTTAACATTCAATTTTCTAGTTCATGGAGTGTGATCAATGCAATTTTAGTGCATATTGCTTACTTGTAAGACAATTCACCGAAATATATTTCTGGATATGGTAGTTCACATTCAGAATCCTAGTATTTGGGAAGCTGACACAGAGGGATTGACATGAGGTTCAAGTCAGTTTGGTCTAAAGAATAAGATCTTGTCTCAACAACTAAATGATATAAAAAAAAAGCTTGATAATTTGTCATAGAGCTCACAGAGACATTTCATAGGAGTCATTCACACAAATCATTTATTTATTTATTCATTTATTTTTACAATATATAAAATGTCTATGAAGAAACTGTAGCAGTGAGAGGCACGATGCAATTATTTTTGTAAAAAAAGACTTTCTTCAATTTCTGAAGCTGTGATGCACTAGTCCTGGCTGTTTATGAAGCACCAAGTATGTGCTCTTTGACCTCTGCATAATTTATTTAAACACAAGCTCAATAACTTTAAACGCAACTATCATCACAATGCTTCAAACCATGGTCAGCGATCTGTGAAGATTCGCCGTGCTGTCTCATTAAACCAAAAACTCCTGACAGTCTGACATAAGCACAGCCTAACTGCCTTACAATTAGACATACTATCTTACAAAAATATTCACAGCATGGCCTTGACCTCTGTGCTAATTAAACCTCCCTGGCTGTCAAAGCTTCTTCCACACGCACACCCCTCCTTAAATAGGCCCAGATGTCAAATAACTCATTATTTACAAAGGCAGTACTGTCAAATACCCACAAGTGTGCTATTTTCATCCCAGAAGACCTGGCTGTTTTCCCTAGCAAGCTTTGTGCGCTCACAAATTTCAAATCGTTAAGGAAGATGTCAGAGTCAGGTAAAAGTGGGGAAATTGGAAATGAGATAGTCGAAGAATGGAGCCTATCAGGAAAAGAGGAATAGGGGCTCTCAAAGGAGCCAGTGGGCTAGAGAACGTGCAGGAAAGAGTGATGCGCTGTATATCTGGGGCCATGTGGGTATATAAGCCAGAAGGGAAAATGGCACCCTGAGGGTGGGGATTTGCGGTCTAAGGATGAGAAAGCATGTAAATGGTTACCAATGGTTCTCAACTGTTCCATGATCATTCTTCCACTTACATATATGACAAATGTTTATTTACAGATGAGCTTATACTCTGGGTGCTGAAGGACTAGAAGGAAGCATAATGCATATGCTTCCTCCCAAGTAGAGGTTACTGTTAAGAACCCTAAGCTGCAGCCTCATTGTAGAATCCTTTCCCCAATAGGACTGCCTTGTCTGGCCTCAGTGGGAGAGGATGTGCCTAACCTTGCCGAGGATTGATGGGCCAGAAGGGAGAATCACCCTCTCAAATGAGAATGGGAGGGAGAATAGGAGGAGGGACTTTGAGACAGAGCAGGGCAGGAAATGGGAGGAGGCAATGTTTGGGATGAAAATTAATAAGTAAATTAATTAATTTTTTTTTAAAAAAAGAGAACCTTTAAAACAAAACAGTATCTGTTCAGGATGAGCACAGTAAGTGGGAATATCCAGTTACTAGTATTGCTATTCTGTGATGTTTCCCCCTCTTCTTGAAGAAATAGGTCTATTCGAGTAAGATCTTGAATAATAGTCAGGGACCTCTGTACATAACAATACAGCTAGTTCAGAAGAGAAAAACTCCCTGTGGAGATCCTTGCTGTGATTTATACCAAACCACGTTATCCATGGTGTTAAGCATCTTAGGTTATTTAGCCTTATTGTGGTTCTTTAGACCGGGAGCAGTGCTTTGCTCATTCAAGGCATCCAGTGAATAATGACTGTTAAATCATGGAATGAGCAGCCACAACAAAGGTAGATTCCTAAGAAAGCAAGCTCAGTGAGAAACTAGAGAAAAACTCTTGTAGCTTTGTATAGGAGGGAGCCCTTGGGATCTGGGAGACAATGGATCTCCTCTCTGAGAACATGTTCCTCAGCAAACATGTGAGAAAAAAAAAATCAGTGACGCCATGGATAAGTAGATGTGGTGTCCATTTTCCAGAGAGAAGTAGAATAAAAACATTTTTTGTCTCATGCAGTACTGATGTTTCCCCCTCTTCTTGAAGAAATAGGTCTATTCGATATTAAGCTTAATAGCCTGTAAACAGAAGTGATCAGATAATGGAAATATATCATTATTATTCAGATAAGCTCTGTTCTACTTTGCTTTGTGTGATGACTGAAGAGAGTTAAGACTGGGGCACCTTACAATTATAATCAGGTCTAATGTAAGCACAGAATTTTAAAATGATAGAGAAATCAATTTTAGAAAGAAAGAAAGAAAAAAAAGAGTCTATGATTTCCCAGAACTGTGGTCTTTGGACAGTTTTCTGTGAAGTGATCATTTGAGGTTCTTATATCCAGCCAGGAGGTTCCTAAGTGGCTGAGATTGTAAGTTAAATAAAACAGTTGAATCTAGGATTCTGACCCAACTATTCAGAGAAGTTTGACTAATAGCTGCACACACTTGTTCCTCTTACCTGACAGAGGGCAAAGTGCAGACATTCTGACATTTCATGCCTGCTAGGAGTAGTTGGAGCCAGAGGAAATGAAGTGCACCTATAACCCAGATTTTAAGCTGTTAATTTTTCTTTCAATTTTCAAAGCTACTCTGTTTCTCTGGTGCTCCATTTTTCTAGCAAGGAAAGAAAGATACTTTCAAAAGATTCCTGTATATTTCCTTTTCATTGTTTTGTAAGACTGATGAGCCTTAGCTTTAGGGGTAGGGGGTTGGGGGGGGGGACACCTCCGAACCTCCAGTGATTCAGCGAGTTTTTCTATAGTTTCCAGGGGCTGAAAAGAGAGCATCAGTAACTAGGCATAATATAATTGGTGGAACATTGTACCCTTTAAACTGATTGGTGTTTAGAGGATATGGTAGTAGGGCTTAATTAGCCTCTTCTTCTGGCCTACATGCTCTCTGACCTGTCTCTTCCAGGAGGGGAGGGGTGCCTGGTAGAACTTTCCAATGGCTCTGAGCTGATCTCTTCAGTTTAACATTTATTACAACTACTATTTTATCCCAACACTTATGCCAAGTACAGTGTGAGGACCTGTAAAGAAATCACAGTTTAATGAAAATAGCGAAGATACTGCACCTGAGACTGATGTCACAATATCTGACACCTACTAAATGTCGAACTCCTGTTTGGATTGTACTAAAGATAAGCAGAGTTGGAATCTGCTGGTCTAATTTTGAGTCCCAGCTCCGGTTCTTCTTGGTTGCTAGATGAAGTGCCCCTTTTCAAATTTGCCTCAGCTTTCTCATGGAGGCTAGAAAGAAAAGAAAAAAAAAAACCACAAAAGTAAAAGAGACACACACAGTGTATAAACCTGGAAAGTACAAAGCAAAGATAGGGGGATAGCTAGTTATTATAGTTAAAACAACTAATGAAGGTAAGGACTTACTAGGAAAAAACCTATAACTAAAAACTCTAATCCACTTGGGGGCTACCAAAATCACCAACAAATATCCAGAATAAAGAAGGCAACAATTAATAGAATTGCATAAAAAATTTGACAAGTGTACTACCAAAGAGATTTTTTTTTAAAAAAAATTGTGCCTTAAATTGAAAGATGGCAAAAATCAGTTGATTGAACAAAGAGTTGAGTTATAACATTAACAAGTGTGTGCTAATAATTGATCTGATGGTAATTTAATGACAAACCAAATAATTTATAGGTGACTTTTCTTAGTGGAGCCTGTACTTAGTATGTAGAGATAACAGCATAAAATGTGACAGGTCCAAAAGCTAGACATATGGAAACTGCCCTGACACCAACCTGCGTTCCAGCAGTTACTGAAGACACAGCCATCATACACAGAGAGAACACAGTCTACCTTAGCATTTCCTTGGCCACAAGTCAAGCATTAAGTTATTTTTAAAAGCATCACCATAGCATTATATTGTTTTTTTTCTGAAAACTATGTTATTAATTTGGAAATCTCTTGGAGATTAAGTACACGTCTAGAAACTACTCTAAGACAAAAGAGAAATACAGTAAGTCAAAAATAATCATGACTAACTAAAATAAATATGGGAAAAAATATGAGGCATGCATTGAAAGCTACTCTAAAAAAAAATTCTGAAGCTGAGTTTTTAGAAAGAGCTAAAACTTATTGAACCAAGCACAGAAGTCATGTAATTAAGTGCAGAACAGACAGATGAATTCAAAGTGGAAGAAACATAAGAACCAAAGTCATTCAATTATACAAGAGCTTATTCTCTGAATAATTTTAAAATAGACAAACTTTGTAAAAAAGAAAGGATGCAAATAAAACATTAGGAATGTAAAGGTGTCTGTGTGAGAGTTTGGTAGGAGAATCACCTGGCTCGCATATGTGAAGACCTAAAGTTCAAATCCCCAGAGTCCACAGCAAAAAGCCACAAGCAGGAGGCAGAGTCAGGGGTCTCCCTGGAATCTGATAGGTAGGCTAGCCTGGTATACTCAGCAGAAAACCAATGATGAATGAAGGGCCTGTGTCTCAAAGACAAGGTTAAAGGTTGAAGATTGACACTGAGATTATCCGTTTACTTTCATGTGCATAATGTTTCACATACTTGTATCCACATTCACACCACACACACACACACACACACACACACACACACACACACACACACACCACAGACAATACAACACAAATAGATTTTAATGAGGAGAAGGATGCAGTGTAGTCATAGAGGACACAGAACATAACCGGAGCCATTTGAGCTTGATGACACACTTTGAAAATTTAACAAAATGTATAGCTATATACACCAAAATAAATTAAATCTTTTTATCTATCTATAGTAATCCCATTCACTAAAAATAGAAAAAAAAACTCACTAAATATTACCTTAAATTATGTCACAAACTTAAGGGACAAGTTTGAGTTATATAGTCTTTCCTTGCTCAGTATTTGATACAATAAACAGAAATTAGCAAAACTGAAATATCCTATAGATTAATTGTAACTCTAACTATTAAAATTTGCATACTTTTTATTTTCTCCCAAGTGAATTTCGGTGGGTACACATCCCACATTATTCCTGCTTATTCCAGGTTTTCTTTTTTCTTTTTTTCTTTTGGTTTTTCCAGACAGGGTTTCTCTGTGTAGCCCTGGCTGTCCTGGAACTCACTCTGTAGACCAGGCTGGCCTCAAACTCAGAAATCTGCCTGCCTCTGTCTCCCAAGTGCTGGGATTTATTCCAGGTTTTCACTCTTTGAATCCATCTTGTTTTTATGATCATAGATAACAGCTGGAGTCTGTTCATCACTCCCTTGTACGTGGCCCAGAGCAGGATAAAAGAAGAGTGAGAATAACTGCTGTTTGTAAAGACAGTTTTTCAGAGAAGGGAAGGTCAGTAATAGTTGTGTCTATATTTTATTGGCCCACACATGGAGTCATATAGTAGACTTGCACATGACAATGGAAAACACACACACACACACACACACACACACACACACACACACACACCACTACTATTAAAGAAGGGAACACAATACAATGAGTGACAACACACTATTCTCTTGAACAACCAAGTGACAGATTTGCCAGTCCAAACGAGGAACATACCTCAACCCCGTAACACAAACTTTGAGAACAAACTGTTTCTAGTAGGACGTGGTTTATGACTAATTCTTTGCTGCACTTTGAAAATTCAATGGGGAAAGAGGGATTAGTAAGCACATCTTGGGAGTCTGGTGCACAGATCTGACCTTGAAGTAAGTAAAGCAGATTCCAGTAACTAGAAAAAAGTCTTAGGAAACACAACTAAGCTCTCCATCTCTCTGCAGACAAGAAAGACCACCAGGGGTCACTGTGTAGCAGGATAATGATCAAGCCTGCCAGGGCCTTCCACAGGTTGATTTCAGAAGAACAGGCATGGGATGGAATTCTGCTGGAAGCCAGCTCATGCTTCTGGTCTCAGTCTCGGTCTGTTGCAGTTTGTGTCTTTGTCTCTCTCTGTTCTGTCTGTCGTGTTTCTGAGTCTCTGTCTCTGTTTGTCTTTCTCTTTCTGTCTTTGTTTCTCTGTGTCTGTCTCTCATCCCTCCTCATTCACTTGTTGAGCCAGTCTCATTAAGTGACCCGGGTTTACCTGGAAGTTGTCATGGTAGACCAAGGTGGCCTCAGACTTGCAGTATTCCTGCCTCTGGCTTCTAAATGTTGGGATTATAGATGTGTACTACCAAGCCCAGCCTCATTTATCCCAGTTTTAAAGAAATATGAGTTACCTATCGAAAATAGACTACACTCAAACAAAAGGATCCCTTTTCTTGAAAGTGTTCACACCTTTACTCAAAGGTCCACAGAATAGCAAAATTCTAGTTCTCCAACCAACATCCATATATAATATAAGGAGAATCAAAAAAAAAATTCATTTACTTTATGTCAGAGAAACTGAAAAGTCTAAGCAAAGAAAGCAAAGCAATAATAAGGAAATAAGTAACCTAGCACCAGGTAAGTTTAATAAATAAAATAAAGGAAAGGAAAAGACAATGAAGGTCCAGTGTGGCAAGTGGATATTATTTCAATTAAGGAAAGAAAGACATGTGAAAACAATCTTTGCTTTTGACATTCCAAAATAGGCTTTGATGTGAAAGCTCACTCATGAATACAGTAGCCCTGAACGACCTGATTATAGAGTTGGAAAACATATTAGATACATAGAAATGATCTATATTGTTCAAGATTAAATTCACAATACAGATTAAAGCTCAGATATAATGAGAGTAAATGAAGACGATAGAGGCAAAGAAGTAAAACCGTGTAGAGAATAGAGAAGAGTCAAATAATGGTTATCAGAGAGAAAAATGGAGGTGGCGCACGCCTTTAATCCCAGCACTTGGGAGGCAGAGGCAGGCAGATTTCTGAGTTTGAGGCCGGCCTGGTCTACAGAGTGAGTTCCAGGACAGCCAGGGCTACACAGAGAAACCCTGTCTCGAAAAACCAAAACCAAACCAAAACAAAACAAAAAATACACAGCAGGCAAGGTTGGGAAAGAAAGGTATTGAAGAGGATGGGGAGGTTCTAAGAGGAAAACTAAGGAGACTGCAGATTTGATTGGAACTTTTCTCTCAATAAATGGAGAACAGGATGTGAAATTCAAAGAGACCCTGGTATTCGAGGTTATCTTTAGTACTGAGTCTTCAGCACCAACACACACTCTTTCTAAGTTCCTGACACTCTGTGTGGCAGAACTCTTGGGTGTGTGCCTAGCTTTTAACATGAGGCATTGAGTGGGGAGAAATGAGGAGCAATCTAGTGAGTATCTGCCAGAAGACTGACTTCTTTATTCCTCAATTAAAGAGACCCTTCACTGTTGAAGAGTCTGAGAGTGTGTTGGCTGTAAGCCAGACAAGGGGTGGTGGTAGTTTGATCAAGGGGCTAACCGTCAGTGATTGGAATACTGTGAACATAGAGCTTGCAGGGTAGTGACCTCAATGCTTTTGTGTAAGACTCAGGAGTGGTATAACTGAAAAACTATAGGAATAGCAGTTGCATTTTTTTGTGAGGAACTTCCATATTGATCTCTGTCGTGCCTGTACCAGCTTCTTTGAAGAAGGTCATTTCTGCCAACATTGGTTGTCATTGGCTGTCTTGATGACAGATATTCTGGCTGGTGTGAGACAGAATTTTTAAAAAGATTTAATTTACATTTCCCTGATGGGGAAGGATGTTGAATAACTTTTTAAATATTTATTAGTGACTTTTATTTATAAATTAAAATCAACACATATATTATTAAGTTTTGTACACTATTTTGTTTATTCTCGTCCATCATGTTCATCCCTATTGACCTGACCTACCTCTGTATCCTTACATGGCCTCAGAGTTTCTTCCACTTTCCTGTCACGAGCCTATTACCCTTCCCCTTTGTCCCCCTCAACACCACTTTGTCCCTCTCAGGCTCTTCTTACTAGTTTCATTGCTTGTAACCACACTCACTCCATCTTGTCCATTCAATTCATTAGGCCACAAACATGTTAGATGATTTAGTTTCATTTTGTCGTTAATTTTTGCTGTTCTTCATATGTTCTAGATACTAATCTCCTTTTTCATGTATAATTGACATTCCCCCCGCCCCAATTCTATAAGGCTTTCTTTTCACTATGGTGAGTTTTATTCTGTTTAATTTTACTTACTTTTTTTTTTTTTTTTTTTTTTTTTTGGCTATGGAGAACTCTCTTAATTTCATTGTGATTTTGTAATTTAATTGGCCAATTCTCAAGATGATTTCCTGAGCTTTTGGGGTCTATCTTTTTTTTCAGAAACACCTTGCCTAGCTTTACTTCTTAAAATGCTTTATCTCTGTTCCCATCTTGCAGGTTAAAGGTTTCAGGTCTTACATTAAGATTTTTCATCCCTCCCCTCCCCCCCTTTTTGTTTGAGGGTGAGACACATGGCTCAAACTTCAGGTGTTAAGGGTAGATAGTTTTTCCAACACCATTTGTCGAAGAGGAATATTTTCCTGCTTATCTTTGACATATTTATCAACTATTAGGTGGTTATATTGTATGAGTTGGTTTCTGGGTCCTCTGTTCCATTCTTCTCCCTTACTTGTCTGTTTGTGCGCTATGGCTATGCTAGCTTTGTTATTATAAGGAAAACCCAATAACCTTTGACATATGAGAATTATTTTATAATTTCATATACATTTAAAAATCTATTTTATCATTCTGTAAGTAATGTTGGACTTTGATGTCAATCACATTGAATCTTCAGGTCTCTTTTGGAAATCTGGCCACTTGTACCATCCTAATTTTGCTTTAGAAAGTATGGAATATCCTTCCATCTCCTAAACTTTCTTTTAATTTTATCTTCAGTGTTTTAAAGCTTTGATTGCAGAGATCTTTTGCTTTTGTTAAGTTTACTCATATGTTTATTTTATTGCATTTGAAACTACTGTGAATGGAATTTTCCTAATTTCTTTTTCATCTTTTCCATTATATATAGGTATATAGGAAGGTGATGGATCCATTTTGTATTGTTAATGCTTGCTTCTGACCTACTAAGTGATCTAGAAAGTTCCGTGGGCTAGTTAGAAGAATGTATGTTTGTGTCGGTTCCATGGCTTTGTCTCTTGGTTACATTCCAGACTTCCTAAGCACTGTGCTCATGTTGGTCTGTGTGTATGTGTGTGTGTGTGTTTATGTGTACATGGTACAACATGTGTATGAATGTCAATAGTTATTGGGTGTTTTCCTCAGTCATCTTTTGTCTCATTTTTTTTTGATCCTCTCAATAAACCTTGGCTAAGCCAGTCTCTTCAGGTCTTGGATTAAATTTATCTGCTTGTTTACGTCTTCTTTCAAGTCATTGTTTATTTTAATTAGAAAAATGTTTTAAATTTTTATCTATTATTTTACCTATTTTAATACGACTGGCTGCACTGAGCCTCTAGGTGCATGAACTTTACAACGTATCAGTGGCTATCCCACCTGCTCTCCAGAGCTGCCTCCCAGTACTCTCTCACTCTGGGGCAGTCAGGTTAAAAGACACCTCTTTGCATTTCTGACCAGCAAGTCCTCCGATTTCAAGATGGTGCTGGACTGGTGAGGGTTAAAGATCAGACTGATTCTTCTGTCTCTTTGTCTCTCTGTTTCACTGGCCCAGGAGGCAAACAGGAAAAGGTCTAGGCCGATTATGCACTTTTCACCTAAACATTTAAGATAGACAACTTTCTATTTCTTCTCCTTCTCAAGACAAACTGATGGGCTTTTTCCCATCAGAGGGACAAGCTCTAATAGGGGAATTGGTCCAGACCTTGTAGAAAGAACCAGTTAGCTTCCTTGTCCTTGTCTAAATGATCAAATCCCCATACAATTGATCAGATCAACCAGTTTTGAAGGAGAATGGGAACTCAGCCCATCTCCAAATGTATGTTCTCAGAGGTTGCCAGACAAACTAAGAATCAGAGTCAGGATCAGTTCTCCAGCCCCACCATCAGGATGGGAGTTTTGCTCCTCATCACTCCCCAACCCTAGTGATGAGGCCTTGTCTTACTTTTTATTGTTTTAAATCAGGCAAGAAAGATAATTTGTTCCTACAACCCAAATGATCTCACAGGGGTAAAACGGGATTCCATTCCACTGTTGACCTCTCTACTGAAATGTGCAACTAGACCTGGGTCTTCTGAGGGCATTGGTTCATCTGGTTGGTAGGACTGTCAGTCCCTTTGCAGCAGGGCTGCTAGGCTTTCCTTTGGGGCAAGGGTTCAGCTTGTCTTCTCCATGCCAGAGAAGGAAGGGGTCTGGGACTCTGCCTGCATTGGATGATTTCTTTTCAGCTAATTGCTTGTGGTTTTCTGGGCACTTTTCAGTTGTTCCACCAGTGCCTCTGACCTCTAGAAGCCCTTCCTTTTTCATACTGAGTATTCTCCTTTACTAGCTCATACAAAGTCAGTGTCTAGACCATCATCCTACTCAGATATTTCCGCTTTGTCTAATTGTGCTTTGCTTTGAGACAGTGTCTCTCTGCATGGTTCACAATGGCCTTCTTAATCTTGCAGCCTCCCAGGTTAAAGCCAGAGGTGTGTTCCCACATGCCTGACTAAGTGTATTTTCAATGTTCTTTTTGTTCTTCATAATTTATTATTTAGCTCTAAATTTAATGAAGGATAAGTGTTGTTTATATGAAATTATTAGATACATAATTGCTTAACAAAAGGCTGACAGGAAAACAAGACAGCAAGCACTGCACTGCTATAATTTGGATGTAGTCTGGTCCCCAAAGGTTTGTGTGCTGCAGTTCAAACCCTGAGGGAACTAACAGAGAGGATGTAGATTTGTAAGAGTTGAATCTTGAGAAAGGTAATTAGCTCATGGGGGAAATCACTCTTAGAAGGAATTAATGCAGTTCTTGCAGACCATGTTAGTTATCGAGAGCTTTGTAAAAGTGAGACTATACCGTAAACTGCTACCTGTCTACATTGGTCTGGTCCCTCTTAGACTTCGTAACCACAGAGTGATACAACTAGACATCATATTATTTGGATGTTTTAGACACTAGAATGAAGGCTAAAAGATATCCATTATCCATTTTCAGGTATTTTGTTATAGTCATGAAAGATTGGCTATCATGGAGGAAAATGTATCATATCAAATCTACCTATCAGCCCATAGATGGACTTGCTTCCTAGATCCTGCTTGCATCTTTTTTTTTTTGTCTCTGTATTATGTATGAGTTACAGCACAGGCAGGGCCTTGCTGTGGCTCATTATTGCTAAGTATTGTTTGCTGATGGAGAAGTTCAAAAATTATCACTACTCTTCTCCAAAAAGATCTGATTTCACATTGTGTTTAGTAAACTTTATCGGTGACCCCTAACTCTTCCTGATGTGTTGTAGTTATTAGTAGTTTGTCAGTGGTAAATTAATATTTCTAACAATAAAATCTCTGTAGAAATATTTTGAAAACAGAAGCCAGTAAGGGCATGGTTTGAATTAAACCATTTATGACTGAAGCTCACACTGTTGTCTTTTTCCTTCAGTCTGGGCGGATGCTACTGAACCTTGACACCTTTTCTTGTTGAAAAGCCAGAGTATCCATTTGAACATAAAATTCCATTGTGTTTATGATTTTCTCGAGTGAATTTAAATGTTAATTTAACTCTATTTTTGGAATTATTAAGTACATTAACAATGGTACAGTTTAGATAGAAAGGAGAACTGCTATCAAGCCATAATTAACTAGTTATAAATGGTTGAATTTACACACCAGAGCAGAATTTCACAGAGTTCAAAGGAAATTTTATCCAAAATTTATTTTTAGAATTTCACATAGACAATCACTAAGTCAAAACATATGTTACTATTTAAAGTTTATTTATATGGAACTAAATGTAGAGTCAAAATTTTACTTGAAATTTCTACTGGCCATATGAAAGACAAAAGACCTTGAAATGTGTCATGGATCAGAATAATTTTCTTGGCTTAAAAATGACTTTTAGCAAAACAAAGACTGAAAAATGAGGTTATGCTATAGGAAACATTATCTTTTCTATATTTTGCTTGAATTAATTCAGCTTGTATGCCATTAAAATATTAATTCAGAAGGTACACTTTCAGTTTCAGTTTGTCAATATGGGCACTGAGACATTTAACAACTTGACAAAATAGCTTAAGGATGAGCAGAGCTCTGAACTGGAGGGATGAGGTGAGAAACAAAATTATTTTATAATAGTTTAAAATATCTCATATATTCTTCAAACCTCCACTAAGTATGTTTTCCATTTTTCTTCTACTTTTACAATTCAAATGAAAGGTTAATTTTATGGTCAATTCTAACAATCCTTTTACAGTACAGGTCTGATTATTCTGTCCATTTGGTGAGCTAAGAAATATATCTTGCTTTAAGAAAATACAGCCTGACCTGAGATATACAATTGGGCTTAGTGATTTGCTGAAATGAACACATGGTGAAAGCAGAAGCCTAACTTGCCATTTCACATATGATATAAGAACAGACATGACCTATACTGCTGTGGTTGGCTTTTAATGGCGACAGTATTGGAAATGGAGGCGGGGGGGGTGGTGGTGTAAAGAAAATTAGATGAGTGCGTTAGTGGCATTTAAAAAAAATCTATAAATTGGTGATTTTTTTCCAGTTTATTATGGTGTGTACAATGTTAGTCTCAAAGTCACAAAGACATTATGACATGCTGGAACTGAATTATGGCTCTGATCTCCACTCATGCTGAACTTCTGTGTATTCTTGATCTGCTCAGCCTGGTCATTAAAGCCCTTTCCCAATAGGTTAAGCTAGCTGTAAACAACAGGAGTGAGCAACTGACAAGCTTTTACACATTGTTCAGATGAAGAACATATTTCCATATGTCATAAATTTTGTCAGATAAATGTGTTCTCAGCCTCACTTCCAAACCTAATTAGTGTCACGTATTTCATACTTTTTAGAAGAAAGACAACCCAAAGTCCCCAAAATAATAAGACAGATATTCTGTAAGGGTTTGGTGTTCTAGTCATTGTTAGAGTAACTGTATTCATTGAAATGACAAAGTCTCTAATAACCGTTCCTATATGCACCTGTAAAATTTCCAAAGGACTAGCAGAGGATGTCTGATCATGTACACACTCTCTTATTCAACTGCCTACTTTCCAAATTATTCTCACATTAAATTTTAAGATTCTTATGATTTCTGATAACACAAATCATTTTTATTTAATGTTTACTTTATTCATTAAAGAATGTGTCCTATTGTAAGATGTTAGTATTCCAAATATATCTTATCTGATCAATGCTTATAGCCTTGTGGTTGGAAATTTAGAAACTTAAGGGCCACAATGTCAGGCTAAAAAGTCAGAGAATTTCGGAGCTGTTGGGCCTAACTGGGCCAAAAAATCTATGGTCTCATGGAAAGACCTGAGCCTGGCTTGTGTCTGGGGACCTGTTTCGCTCACTTCCATACTAGAGTGACTCAGCACAACCTACCCACCTGAATGAGACTGCCTCTGCCTAGCTACTGCTGATGCATCAATTTCTTATAGGCCCTGTGAGATCACCCCACACGTCTTGTCATCTCACTTCACCCCATATGTCATCTCACACCACCAAAAATCCCTACCTCCTCCCTCAACCCTATATAAGCAAGAGGCTGATTTAATAAAAGGAGTTCCTGCTTTGATAAGACTCCTGGCCTGGTGTGTTTCTTTTGGGCTGTCCACACTTGCCATCCTGCTTAGCCACGGATAGACCTGGCTGGACTGGCTTATCTCCTCTCACCTGGACCTGCCGGCAAAGAGCTGACATGGAGCAAGTTTTGTTTCACATCCATCAACATAGCCTTGTTTTAAACAAACGGGACATTGGTTTTTATAATATCATTTTGTGTATTAGATTATGTGATATATTCCTTAAATGTTTCTTATGGACAAAGGTATGTAGATATAACTTATTTTCAGCCTACTTTTAATAAGGGTTCAACCTCTGCTCTAGCCCATCACCCAGAAGAGGTAGTTGAAGAGAAAAGTTATTAGGATATTGGGGAAAGTGGGTCTGCTCAGGAATAGCTAGTTGAGGGCAAGCTTGATCTTCTTTGTCAACAGTTCATTTCTGTAGCAAACACCAAATATGATTCAGCAGCTGCAGACCAGTCCTCTAGACAAGCAGACACCAGTCACAAACCAGCAGCTACAGTGCAGTTCTTTCAACAGGCAGATATCAGGCAGCTGTAGTTTAATATTGAAGAAACTACTAGGCTTGACAACTGGCCTGAGGCAAGGCTGCTGAAGTAGTAATCTGCCACAGGAACCTCAGGAGCAGTTGTTTGGCAAATTTCTCTCAATGGCAACGTTATCACAAGTTGAGCTCAACAACACTATGTGAGGTGAACCATTACATGTGTGCTTTTAGCGAATAAGAGTGAGGAGGAGCAAACCAAACCTATGCTCAGTGTTCACCTCCCACTGTCTGTGGGGTCATATTTATACTCCTTCATCAAGCAACCTCTCACATCTTTGCTATATCCAAACATCCTTTCACCTGTATCTGCTTCAGAAAAACATTCTTTCATGTGTTTGCTTTAGCAAGATATTCTTTCACGCATGTGCCACAGCAAAACATCATTTGACATAACTAACTTTCCAAAGAAATTAGAAGTTTCCACTTCAAAGGTATACTTGCATGTATGTGTGTGCATGTATATATATATATGTGCACTTGAATATGAAGGGTCAAAAACAATCCTTAAGTTTGGTAACTTTTTAGGTGCTGGTCACCTCATAGAGATAAGGTTTCACATGGCCCTGAAATTGCTGGGTAGGTGGGGCTATCTGGGTATTGTGGCCCAGGGATTTACTGGTTTCTACTTCTCTAACATCATAACTACAAGTTTAAGCCATTATTACACTAAACTTACTTTAAAATGTGGATTCCTGGGTGGAGACTAAGGTCCGTATGTTTGTATGACTAGTACTTTCCTTACTGAACCACCTCCTTTGCCCATAGATGAAGGATTTCCCCAAATAATAAAATGAAAATTGATGGAGAGTTATGATTATGATTATTGATGATGATGATGATGATGATGATGATGATGATGATATATTTCTTTTTGAAAGAAAACCTTACAGAGTCCTGTGGTTTCCACAGGAGAAATTTTCTAATAATCCCATGATAGAAATCTTATTTCTTATAGACTCATTTTAATTGATTCTAAGAGGGATTAAGAAAAATATGACTTATTAAAATCATCTCTGTTAGTAAGTCATTGTGGCTTGGCATCAGAAAAGCTGAAGATTATTCGTATGTATTCAGGTTATAAGGATCATTGACGTTGAATTACGGGATCCATCTTCCCCTTTTAAAAGGAATTAACACTAGAAGAAATTATAACATGCATACAACACCTGTGTTTATCTATTAGGCTGTATTGGCTGATCTCTTATATACTGTGGTGATTTGAGTACTTTTGGCCCAGGGAGTGGCACTATTGGAGGGGTAGCCTTGTTGGAGTGGGTATGGCCTTTTTGGAGGAAGTATGTCACTGTGCATGAGGACTTTAAGACCCTCACAGTAGCTGCCTGGGAGCCAATAATCTCCTAACAGCCTTCTGATGAAATTCTCAGCTCCTCCTGCACCATGGTAGCCTGGATGCTACCTTGCTCCTGCCTTGATGATAATGGACTGAACCATTGGACCTGAAAGTCAACCCCAATTAAATATTGTCCTAATAAGAGTTGCATTGATCATGGTGTCTGTTCACAGTAGTAAAACCCTAACTAAGACATGTAGTAATTTCTATTTCAAAAATTATCTGAATGATTTCTATCCAATTTTTTACTTTTTAAAAAAATGCAGGTATTTATTTACCACTGTTGTGTGTTTGTCAGTATGAGCTTAGGCATGTATCCACAGCAACTGTGGAGGTCAGAGCATACCTTGTCAGGGTCATATCTCTCCTTTCACCTCCTGTGTTACATGATTGAGTTCAGGTTTTCATACTTGGTGGCAGAAGTTTTACCAATGAACAAGACATCATAAACACAAATATGGATAAAATAATGCTAATGTGTGAGTCTCACATTAAGTTAAAATGTACAAATTAAAAAAGTAAGAGATTACTGGAGCAAGGAAGATTAACATCAAAAAGCATTAAAGGAATTATGATGTAAGTATGAACAAATAACTGGAGTTAAAAGAATGTTACCAAGGCATTAGTGTTTTGATTGTGGGATATTAAGATATATATCCTCAAATAATACCATTCAAAGGCATCTGAATTTGAGCTGTCATAAGCTTCCAGAGCAAAGCCCAGCTCAGAAACAGACCAGAAATGTTTGGAACTAAAGCATCATGTTGGCTGATGGAAAAGACTTCTTTGACTCTGTGCTTTCTTATAAAACTTTAAAAATCTTATATTAGATAATTTATGTGACTCACATAAGAATGTTGATTACAGGGGAGATGTTCAATGCAAGGATCCTTTTTTTTTTACAATATTAAAAGAGATGTAGAAATATTTTGAGATTCTATTAGAAAAGGAAAAGCTTTAAAGTTTTGTCTTATCCTTCAGGAAGTAGAATATGGTGTGTTGATCAAAGAATAGGCATGTACAAACCAGGACTCAGGGAAAGAATCGATTCTCACCCTGGCCTTGATTACAGTAGACAAGTCTGTACTGAGATGACAGCACAGGAGACATTAGAGTTGTGACAATGCAAAGCTGGGGCTTAGGGGACATTAAGATTATGACTGAGGTAGCCTGGAGTGCTGTGTGGGCAGGGATGAGCAAGGATGACCATTGTAAGAAATATCAACTCAATCCCATCTAGAAGGCATGTGTTTTCTATATCCTGGAAATAAAATGATAGATGATAGACAGAACTCTTTCCAAAGTGAGCATGGAAATATAATTATGTGTTCGCTGGGGTAATTTGCTTCTTCATAGTCCAGTTTCTCCCTCAGTAAAATAAAAATGAATGGCTCTTCCTTATACAGTTACTGCAAGATTCAATAAATTATGCTGTGAAAGAAGCCCTTTGATATTGCCAAATAACTGTATTGTGGGCTATTATTTTTATTGTTGCACCATAATTTTACAGTGAAGAAAAGTTGTCCATGTCCACATAAGACCCAACCAAATCATAATGATAGATTTCACTGAGAGATGATAAGCAAACACGGTTTATATATGCGTCAGTGTAACTTTTATATGAGTAGACCTGTATTTGAATTTCAATGCTACCAACTTTTAGTGAGTTCCCTATGTTTCCACAAAGAATGCATAGTGCGTATTTGGCTAGACTATCCTGGGGACTTAATGCATGGGTGAGTATACACTTAGCTAAGCCCATGCTGAGTGCTTCAACAGAATGGAGCCATTTCCACTAACACAACTTTGAAAAATTAGTAAGGTATAGACACAAAGGATAGAGTGTGTTCTGAGTGGAGGAGGAGCCCGTGTGAAGGCACAGAGCTAAGGGAGCTACAGACCATGTGTCACCCTCCCAGGCTGTGAGGCTAGGGACAAATAAAAAACAGTCTAGCTATTTTGAAGAAAGAGTCAGCTCATGAGGTATGTTCATGTGTCTTTGTTCAAAGTCTTGTTTTATCTGAACCGGTAGACACGTAGTTATGAGATTTATTTGGACAGTGATATGAAATAGACCAGCTTCAACATGTTCCTATAGGATGAGGGCCTTGTACATGAGTACCAGGACAGCACTTTGAGATTGGGAGAGTCTATCAGAAAAGATGATGATTTTTAGGGAAGTTTTCCTTTTGTTGTTATGGTTTTTCCTGCATATTTCAACTATGAGAAGATAGAAACCTGAATTAAGGCTAGAGATGGATTAGTGATTTTAAAAGTATCATAGATGAGTCAAGGAGGGATTGGATTGAAGGAAATCATGTGGTTTGTCATTATTCTTGTTATTATTATTCTTTTATCTATTATTATGGTCCAGTTATTACCCTGATCCTGGTGCCCCCCCACAGTTCCTCATTCCATTCCTCTCCCCTTATCCAAGAGGTCCCCATCCCACCATTACCCCACCAGACTTCCCCATTCCCTGGGGCCTCAAGTCTCTCAAGAGTTAGGTACATCTCTCATTCAGGCCAGACCTCTGCTGTATATGTGTCAGGGGCTTCATATCAGCTAGTGTATGCTGCCTGGTTGGTGGCTCAGTGTCTGAGAGATCTTGGGGGTCCAGGTAGTTAAGACTGTTGGTCTTCTCATGGGGTGCTCTTCTCCTCAACTTCTTCCAGCTTTTCCCTAATTAAATAACAGGGGTACCCAGCTTTTGTCTATTGGTTGGCTTTAAATATCTACATCTGACTCTTTAAGATGCTTGTTGAGCTTCTTGGAGAGCAGCCTGTAGGAGCCTTCTAGCCTCCTGTCTGTAAGCACACCATAGCATCAGTAATAGTGTCAGGCCTTGAAGCCTCCCCTTGAGCTGGATCCTAATTTAGGCTGGTCACTGAACCTCCTTTCCCTCAATCCCTTCTCCAATTTTGTCTTTGAAGTTCTTTTAGACAGGAATAATTCTGGGTCAGAGACTTTAGAATTTGGTACACAGTAGTTTCCCCACGAACTTGGGAATTTGAAAAGGTTTTAGGAGGATAAAATGATAGGTTTATTAATGCAAGGCCTGAAATATCTATAAGGCATGAGATCTGGTACAGATATTAAAATAGACAAGATTGTATGAAGCATTTTGTGGATAGGGATGACTGTAAGCCAAGGAAGACCTGTGTAGATGAAATTTATTGACATGAGCACAGCTAGGTCAAGTTCCCCAATCTCTCAGATCCATGGAAATGGAAAAGTCTTCCCTGGGTCAGGCTTAGAGGAGTGGCAAAGCCTTTCTCTCATCTGTGCATGGATGTTATAAACAGCTGGCCTTTTGGTGAAACCATTGAATGGAAAAACCATCACCCATGGCTTTCTTTTCCCAGGTGACTGCAACCTGAAACTGTTCCCTTTCAAAGATCTCATTTAGAGATTAGCTATAGAGATTGCTTCCTCCTCCTCATCAGTCATGTACAATAAAACCACTTTCCTCTTACCTGTATGCAGTAAACTTGCCTCCTTCCTCAAAACAAACCTTGCCTCTTGCTCACCAGTATATAATTAATGTGTTGAATTTCCAGGCCACTGATGAATCTCCATCAGAATGCATGGCCTGTTCAATCCCAGCTTCTTCATATGTGTGTCTGTATGTCCTTCATTTACTATAGGTCCCTGTCACATCAAATACAAAGCAGTAAACATTATGGCAGAAGGCAGTTGGTTTTGTTTTGGCAAATACCCACAGCAAGCATTTGGCATTAATAAAATTTGAAATTTAGGGAAAGAAACAAATCATAGTTAAAGCTCGACCATGAAATGTTTTACATTCCTGTTGGTGAGACTTCACAGAGAGTAACAGACATCTGAGGACTAACTGAAGCTGCGGCCTTCAGATAAAATGAAGGAAACAGATTGCTAAGGAGAGCAAAAATGAAAGGGAATAGCCAAGTTGGGGGAGCAGATACAGGTGGGCTGGCACAGTGATGCAGGTGAAGTGCAGAGATGTCAGAATGCAAATTTATCCAACCTCTCTGTCTTTTCTTCTCTTTTTAATCTCCAAGGACTCATGAGAAACTGAGGAGTAAAGCTGAACACAGATATTAAGGTGCGAAATAGGTACCAGTTCCAAAGCTTATGTTTTATATACAGATCTCAACTGCGTAGCATTCTGTCAGTATCACTGGGCCAAATGGCAGCAGGCAATGTTAGCCATGTGCTTTTCTGAGTTATTATTATTATTATTATTATTATTATTATTATTATTATTATTATTAATTCCATTTGTTTACATCCCAAAGATTTCCCACTTCCCAGTTACCCCTCCACCAATCTCCCATCCCACATCAACCCTCCTGGCTCCCCTTTGCCTTTATGAAGGTTCTCCCCTATCCACCCACACTCTCCTGCCCTACTGCTCTAGCATCTCCTTACACTGGGGCATCAAACCTCCCCAGGACCAAAGGTCTCCCCTCCCATTGATGTCAGATAATGCCATCATCTGCTACATATATATCTGGAGCCATAGATCCCTCCAGGTATACTCCTTGGTTGGTGGTCTAGTCTCTGGGAGAACTAAGTGGTCAGGCCAGCCTATATTGTTCTTCCAATGGGGTTGCAATCTCCCTCCACTCTTCCAGTACTTCCACCAGCTTCCGCACCAGGTTTCCTGAGCTCAGTCTGATTGTTAGCTCCAAGCATCCATATCTGCATTGGTCAGTTGCCAGCCAGACCCCCCAAAGGAACCTCCACACCAGGCTCCTGTCAGCAAGCACCTCTTGACCACAGCAGCAGTGTTGGTTTAGTGTCTGTACACCTGATGGGTCCCCAGGTGGGACAGTCCCCAGTTGGCACTTCCTTCAGTCTCTGTTCCACTTTTTGTTCCTGTTCTTTGTTCTGGGTTATAAACTTTGAGATTGGTATGTGGACCCATCCCTCGACTGAGGGCTGTCCTATTTACTGGATGTGGTCTCTACAGGTTCTGTCTTGCCCTTCTCTGTGCATTTCGGCTAAAGTCATCCCCACTGGGTCCTAGGAGCCTCATATTTCCCTGGTGTCTAGAACCCTCCAGTGGCTATTTCCAGTTCCTCCTCCCCCTTGCTACATTTTTTTTTGTTCAATTTCCTGACCCTTTGTACCTCTCTCACATCTCCTCCAGTTCCTGATACTGCCCCTTTATTTCCTCCAGCCTCCTCTCTCCCTCCCAGGTCCCCCTTTCCCTCCACCTCCCAGATTCATCCTGTTTCCAACTCAATGCAGGACTGAAGCATCCACACTCTGGTCTTCCTTCCTTCAAAGCTCCATATGTTCTGTGGGTTGTATCATGGGCATTGTGAGCCTTTGGGCTAAGATCCACGTATCAGTGAGTACATACCATGGGTGTTCTTTTGTGACTGGATTACCTCACTCAGGATGTTATTTTCTAGTTTTGTCCATTTGTCTGCACTTTTCATGAAGTCATTGTTTTTAATTGGTCAGTAGTACTCTATTGTGCAAATGTACCACATTTTATGTATGTATTCTTCTGTTGAGGTACATCTGGGTTGTTTTCCAGCTTCAGACTATTATAAATAAGGCTGCTATGAACATAGTGGAGCATGTGTCCTTGTTATATGTGCCCAGTAGTGGTATAGCTGGGTCTTTAGTTAGAACTATTTCCAATTTTCTCAGGAACCACCAGACTGATTTCCAAAGGGGCTGTACCAGCATGCAGTCCTACCAGCAAACCCACAGACTGGGAAAAGATCTTTAACAAACCTTCATCCGACAGAGGGCTAATATCCAAAATATACAAGAACTCAAGAAGGTAGACTCCAGGGAACCAAATAGCCCTTTTAAAAAGTGGAGTACAGAGCTAGACAGAGAATTCTCAACCGAGGGATCTTGAATGGCTGAGAAACATTTAAAGAAATACTCAACATCTTTAGTCATCAGGGAAATGCAAATCAAAGTTACCTTGAGATTCCACCTCACACCAATCAGAATGGCTAAGATCAAAAATACAGGTGGCAACAGATGTTGGCAAGGATATGGAGAAAGAGGAACACTCTTCCATTGCTACTGAATTGTTTTTAAAAGCAATGAAACTAAACACTTCCAAATGACAGCTCCCCAGATAAGAAAACTTTATGCTCTCACTGGAGCTTCAACAGGGTAAAACTGCTGACCAGCTGTGATATAGAGAGCTCAAAGAGATAAGGTTGAAAGCAAAGGCCACTGTCTTTCAAGACCAGGAATTCAGTGGTGAACTTTTAAAGGGCATTTGAAAGAATGGGACCACGCATCTGAAGCAATGGATTAAAGAGTAGGTGGGAAAGAGGCAGAAGTGAGGCTGCAGAGTGTTGCACATCTAACAAGAAGATGAACAAGGTAGTACTTTGTGGATAGGTGACAGGCAAAAAGGAGTTAGAGATTCAGACATTTTGAGTATGTTGAGGGATAGAAAGAAAGGAGACCCCAACCACAAACTACAAACACAGGATCAGAATAACAAACAGAATGTTGTGCATGAGGTCTCTCACTCAATGTTAAAAAATAAAATAAAAGAAAAGAGTAAATATGGAAACAATAGGAAGGGAACAATATGAACGTAATGTTTGGGGTACCACACCTCTTAACTATAACTGATTCTGTTCTCAGAATATGATCATTTCCCAGTGTCATTCTAATAACCTCAACACTCCATGCACTAGCTATGTGTTGAGCATCTTCCATAATGTCCAAGCTTGCTGAAAATAATCCACCCACGTTAGTATAATAAAGATAGTATCATGTTGGCCTTAATACTATCAAGTCTATATTGATGTTTGAATTTTGGGAACAAATGAGCATAGGAATTTGAAGATAAACATACCATGCTGGCCAGGTGGCAGCCAAATTGCTTTTCATTTTCATTAGTGACTCCTTCTGTTCATGAAGTTCATTGGTCTATCAGAAAACCAATTTCTAATCTCATGTTTCTATAAAGATCATTTGCCCTGTTTATAATTTTGGTGTAATGGCTAATCCTTGGAAATTATTCTCAACGTCAGGTGATTGATTATAGAAGTGGGAAATGGGAAGCAGAAAGGGACCATTTGTACTCAGTCGTATCTCAGATTGAGGGATTCAAATGGACAGATTTCAGTGTGTTCCTAAAGGAATGGCAGAAGAGCTCTGCAGAGTGAGTTTAAGTAGCAAGATGGAGGCTACAAATAGTCTTGAAGAACATGTCATTCCTCAGTGGACTGCTCAGTTTTTGAAATATTTTCTGCAACGGCACAACCCTGCTTTCAAAATGGAGTCAGGACGTGGTGCTAAGGGCCTGCAGGGAGCCATCTTTACTTTCTTAGAGATTTGAGAGCCTTAGCTTGGAGCATATTTGGATTTGATAACATTTTCTCTCTCTGATCAAAAGCCATTGATTAACATTTGCTTCTCAGCTTGTTGTATGTTAGTCTTCTCTCCAGCACTTGGATTTCTCAAGACAGTGTCAACATCGTCTCAGCTGGACCAATCTTCAGACAAGTCTCTGTCTGGCTGTAAACAGCAGGATCATTTCGTTAGGGCATCTACTTCAGAAAGCCTTAAAAGAAAGAATTCTCTCTCTCTCTCTCTCTCTCTCTCTCTCTCTCTCTCTCTCTTTCTCTCTCTCTCTGTCTGTCTCTCTCTCTCTGTCTCTCTCTCTCTCTCTGTCTCTCTGCCCCATCCCTCCCTCCCCCCTCTCCCTCTCTCTCTTTCTCTCTCCCTCTGTGTGTGTGTGTGTGTGTGTGTGTGTGTGTGTGTGTGTTTTCCTTAAGGATTTGTAAGCACCGAGTCTCTTACCGGTGTAATCCATCTTCCAGTTTCTTTAGGAGGCCAGGAACCTAACTCACTAAGTAAGTTCCTTGTTCTATGCTGTGAAACTCCAACACACCATGAAGTACCAGCAAGTTCTGGCAAAGCCATCTAGTAACATGGACAGCTTTTGCTCCTCCTTTCACACCAGTGGTCACTATCCTTCTGATGTCAGTCTCAGCGAAGCTGAAATCAAAGTTTGGTATATTTTCTCTGCTTCATTGCAGAGATCTCCAATCAAGTTTCTCCTGGAGGCTTAGCTTTGGCCGGAACAGATTTTTCTTCTGAGGAACCTTGTGCCTCCAACTACTTTGACATTGAGAACAGCAAGTACATTTCAGTCAAGACTTAAACTCTTTATACAAAATTTTAATGACAAGGATTGGTAGCAATAAACTCTGCATCTTGTATCTCTAATCTTTTGAAACATTCCTGTTATTTAGAAAACATAATTATATCCCAAGGCTCACTGCCTTCATATTTATTCTAATCGTTCTTCTTCAAGTTACTTTTTGTTGTCTAGTTCTCTTTGTGTTTGAATTTTTAATTAATTTATTTATGTATTTACAACCGAAATGCTACACCCCACTGTCTAATTCTTTATAGTGTGACTTTGCACATACAGAACCACATGGATGCACACACAGATGTACACATAGATGAACACACATATGGGGGCCTTTCTACTTTTGATTTTTCTGTATCTTGTCTTTAGTTGACACACCCTTTAGTAAATCTCTTAGTCTGCATCATTTATACAGAAAATTCATTTACTTGTTGAAGTTTTCATTTTTCCCAGTGCTTGAAAATTTTCTCTGATAGTTTGTCCTAAAACAAAGAGTGAATATTGTTAGATTGTGTTTGACTATGGGTTTTGCTCATTTTCTTGATAGTTGGTATTATAGTGGTATATGAATTTATGGACTGTAATTCCATAAAAAATAGAATCCATATTTATGCAGCATTTTCACACTTTCTCAGAGGGTTCCTTCTCTTTTAGATCTTTCTTTTTATTAGATATTTCCTTTATTTACATTTCAAATGATATCTCCTTTCCTGGTTTCCCCTCTGGGAAAAAACAAACAAACAAGCAAACATATTCCCTCTCCCCTCCCCCTGCTCACCAACCCACTCTCTCCCACTTCCCTGGCATTCCCCTACACTGGGGCATAGAACCTTCACAGGACCAAGGGCCTCTCCTCCCATTGATGACTGACTAGGCCATCCTTTGCTGCATATGCAGCTGGAACATGAGTCCCACCATGTGTACTTGTTGGTTGGTGGTTTAGTCCCTGGGAGTTCTGAGGCTACTAATTAGTTCATATTGTTGTAAAGTGCTGCAAACCCTTCAGCTCCTTGGGTCCTTTCTCTAGCTCCTCCAATGGGGACCCTGTGCTCAATCCAATGAATGGCTGTGAGCCTCTACATCTGTATTAGTCAGGCACTGTCAGAGCATCTCAGGAGACAGCTATACCAGGCTCCTGTCAGCCAGCACTTGCTGGCATGCACAATAGTGTCTGGGTTTGGTGATTGAATACTGGAAGAATTTCCAAGTGGAGCAGTCTCTGGATTGTCCTTCTTTCAGTCTCTGTTCCATAGTTTGTCTCTGTAACTCCTTCTATTGGTATTTTGTTCCCCCTTCTAAGATGGATCAAAGTGACCACACTTTGGTCTTCCTTCTTCTTGAGTTTCTTGTGGTTGGTGGATTGTATTTTGGGTATTCCGAGCTTCTTGGCTAATCTCCACTTATCAGTGAGTGCATACCATGTGTGTTCTTTTGTGATTGGGTTATCTCATTCAGGATGATATCCTCCAGATCCATCCATTTCCCTAGGAATTTCATAAGTTCATTGTTTTTAATAGCTGAGTAGATCCATTGTGTAGATGTACCACATTTTCGTATCCATTCCTCTGCTGAGGGACATCTGGGTTGTTTCCAGTTTCTGGCTTTTATAAATAAGGCTGCTATGAACATAGTGGAGCATGTGTCCTTATTGCATGTTGGAGCATCTTCTGGGTATATGCCCAGGAGTGGGATAGCTGGGTCCTCTGGTAGTACTATGTACAATTTCTGGAGAAACTTCCAAACTGATTTCCAGAGTGGTTGTACCAGCTTGCAATCCCACCAGCAATGAAGGAGTGTTCCTCTTTCTCCACAACCTCTCCAGCATCTGCTGTCACCTGAGATTTTATCCTAGCCATTCTGACTGGTATGAGGTGGAATCTCAGGCTTGTTTTGATTTGCATTTCTCTGATAACTAAGGATGTTGAACATTTCTTTAGGTGTTTCTCAGTCATTTGGTATTCCTCAGTTGAGAATTCTTTGTTTAGCTCTGTACCCCATATTTAATAGTGTTATTTGTTTCTCTGTAGTCTAACTTCTTGAGTTCTTTGTATATATTTGATATTAGCCCTCTATCAGATATAGGATTGGTAAAGGCCCTTTCCTAATCTGTTGGTTGCTGTTTTGTCCTATTGACAGTGTCTTTTGCCTTACAGAAGCTTTGCAACTTTATGAAGTCCCATTTGTCAATTGTTGATCTTAGAGCATAAGCTACTGGTGTTCTGTTCAGGAAATTTTGGAAGAATGTACAGAAGCTAGAAGCTTTCAAGCTAAATCTAAGGATAGTTAAAACAGAGAAACAAATACTCTGGGCTCAGCGCAAGCCGTGTATTCACCCAAGTTGAGTACTGCTCTCACCATTTCTTCATCTAAGAAAATAAAAGTTACCTTTAGAACTGCCATCATTCACCACATACAGAGCATTCTGAACTCAGTTTCTAGTTGGTATAACTGTCTACATGTGCTTTATTTATTTATTTATTTATTTATTTATTTATTTTCTGTTGTCATGATTTTGAAATGTAGAGCTAATCTCCAGCCACTGGCTGCTTCTATCTATTCACAGAACTGGAAAATGGAGGGCCTATCTTCCTCTTTATTAGCTTCATGAACTTGATCCTTTTATAAAAGGTAGATCTATAAGGCTTGAGGCTCGTAGGAGGCTTACTGATATTTTTTGATGGCAGAAAAAGAATGTGACATTGTCATTCTTTTTTTTTTCTTTTTTTCTTTTTTTCTTTTTTTCTTTTTTTTTTTTGAGACAGGGTTTCACTGTATAGCTCTGGCTGTTCTGGAGCTCACTTTGTAGACCAGGCTGGCCTCGAACTCAGAAATCCACCTGCCTCTGCCTCCCAAGTGCTGGGGATAAAGGCATGCGCCACCACCGCCCGGCTGTCATTCTTATAAGAAACATTTTGAGAAAGAGAAGATGAAGTGTCTTCCTTTGGTTTTGGCAGGATCTCTTCTCTGATGCCTATGCTGTGCTTACCAGCACCATCACCATGATTTCCCTTCCACGACAACAACATTTGACTTAGAATCATTGGTTCTACCTTTCTCTGTGTAAGTTGTGGCTGTCAAAATATTTAGGAAGTCTATACCAAGGCAATGATACCCAGCCAAGCAAAGTTAATAGCAAGGAAAATCCCATGGCTGGGTGATTATCAGGATTACCTCCATATTACAGAATTATAGATTCTTTTTAAACTTCAGCAAGTTATTTTTACTTAGAGGAAGTACCTCAGGACATGTACCAGTGGAATGAGTAATCAAATCTAATACCTGAGTAGCGATACATAAAAGTTGTCTCGCTCATATAACAATTATAAGACTGCAATGACATCAATATAACATATAGTTTCAAATTAATACATACCTAAATATATTTATCACTGTTAGTTCCTCACGAAACCTTGCCTAACCACAGCCTAAAGAGAGCTTATCTGTCTATATGTTTATATTGCACCAACTGAACTTTACCATACTTAAATTACTATTACTCGTACCAGTTTGTATCTTCGTTACTTTCACTTTGTTTTCTAAGCAAATTAGTAAAGATTGTTCATTGCATCAGGATGATGGCGATGATGACAGGTTACACTGACTGTCGTATTTTGTGTTTTGTAATATGGTCATCCTCAAGACCCTGCCATGCTTCCTCCACGAAAGGATCCAGACCTGTTGGCTGGATTCCATGCAGCAACCAGTGTATAAGCTAACACTATGTGTGCTGCTATAAGCAAACACTTCCTTTGGAAACCCTTGCAGTGTCCTAAGGTGAGGAAACAAATAGTCCTTTAGATGGGTACTAACAGCTGGTTAGAAAGACATATGAATGAGTAAGAGTCCTTTGTGTCTACTCAGCGTTGATGGTTTTGCTGATGACTCATATAAGACTGATTTTCCTTCTCTTGAGAGAATAAAAGTGTAATTACATGACAAGTTTCCTTCCTCGTGTTGACATTCATCAGATTAAAACTGTTTGTTTGGGTTTTCCAACTGATTAGTGCTCCTATTCTTCATCTTGCTGTCTTTGCACCAAGGCATAATCATTTATCCAAGCCCTCAATTATTGTCTGATCAGGTTTCATTTTCATGCCTACATTTTTTATCTATGGGGATAAAAAATGGGATTATCTGTGGGGATTAAAAAAAAATGGGATTCTTGGAGGGAGAATCTGGTCTAAGATAAGAAGAAAATGCAGAGTTGAGGCACGGGGGACAAGTTTGAAACCCGAAGCAGCAGGTAACTCATTACCAGTTAAGAAGTTGTATCTTCATTCATTTTTTTTTTCAAAAGCACCTACTGATAACAGAAAATGTCCTTGTCTAAGGATTATCTCCTGCCCTTTCTCTCAAATAAATTGAAACAAAGCAGGATAAAGCTGTGGGTGGGAGACAAGCAGTATAGAACCAAAGACACAGGTTTCTGTGACAAGAAAATGCCTTAATTCCATCTGTGTCTCTCTCTTTCATTTTTCTTGATATTTTCATGTGCCAATCCAGATAATTTTTTTATTTTAAACTTATTCAGAGTGACAGTCATCTCACAAATAATACGTTTCTTTGCTCTGGAAGCCTAGTAGCTTCTACAAATATATTACTTTAACCAAATCAAACTAACTACCTTTTGGTCACTCAAGACTGGAATCACATAAACCCACTCGTTTTAAGGATGACACAAAGAAGGGAACGTTATTAGCTAGCATTATAAAGGAAAAAAAGGCAGGGGGACATTATAACTGAGCATCTCTTTCTTGACTGCTAGCGTGGTCACACGTCTTCAGTTGACTCAGTTCAGACTGCCATGTGTGTCAGGCCACTGGCAATGACATGCGGTTATACATGTTAAGCACTCTCTCTTTTCATTTCCTGGAATATTGGCCCCTCCTAAGACACTCTCATCTGTGTGGAAGCCATCACTAATTATATCATACATTATTGCAAACACACTCCCCCCCCCCCAAAAAAAAACGACGCTGGTAAACTGCCCTTTAATCTTATCACTAATTCTAATAATCATTTTAGTACAGGCTCTTGAGGGAGACATTTTTTTCTGAAATTAGCTAGGTGGCTGGATACATGCTCTCTAAAGTGTCTGTCTCTTTCAACATGGTTAGGCCATTTGGCCCTACCCCTGCATCAGGAGCAGAAGGGTAATGTGGTCAAGTCGCTTAGCATCCTTCTGCCAGGGAGCCATATGCCCACATGAAAACTCATGTTTTGCTTTTGCTTCCTTTTTGCTAAAAGTGAGTGACAGAGCTGGAGAGGTTGCTCAGTGGGAAAGAGAAAACTCTACAGAGTTTGAATCTTCAATAATAGTAAAGGAAACTGGGTCTGGCTGAGCATGGACATAACCCCAACTCTGGGGAGTGAGCTAGGCAGAGCTTGAGGCAACAAGGCAGAGAACAATATAAGAAAACCAAATCCTGCTATCGTTTCCTTATATTGCACAAAGTTAACCCTATACACATTCATATGCATGTACCACACACACACTCATACACACACATACACACATACACACACACACATGCACACAAACTAAATATTTAAAAAAAGAGTGACAATTCAATTCTTATTTCTCTAGCTTGGTTGAAGACTGTAGCTTGATGATGATGTAGAAATTTTGTTTTGGTTTGTTTTCGTTTTTTATGAAAGAATAATATTCTTTCTGTTAATAAACCTCTCAGAACTGAGATAAGAAATTTTGTAAAAACCTTCCACAATGTGAAGGATGTATGATCTTGCTAAGGCTTCTCTTAAAAGTTAGACTTAAGGGCTGGTGAGATGGCTCAGTGGTTAAGAGCACTGACTGCTCTTCCAAAGGTCCTTGAGTTCAAATCCCAGCAACCACATACATGGTGGCTCACGACCATCTGTAATGAGATCTGACGCCCTCTTCTGGGATGTTTAAAGACAGCTACAGTGTACTTACATATAATAAAAAGAAATATCTTATAAAAGACTTCTCTTAAAAAAAGTTAGACTTATGTCTGTTTACATATATATAGAACATTAATCCAATAAAGCCATTTACATATCAGTATTTAGATGTTTTAAAAAGCCAACTTACTCAAGGGTCTTGAGATTTTTATTCCTTTTGTTTTCTTTCGACTAATCCCTGAGCACTGCAAAGGAAAGCCTGACATCATCCACAATTACTATAAATTAAGCAAACAATGTGGACCTTATTTTTTACATGGTGGCCTTGAAAATGGGCAAAACAGCTGTGCCTGAAATAAGTCGCAGAACCCCTTATGGTCCTGTGGCAGAGAGCAATAGAAGACGGCATCCTCTTATTTACAGATCACATTTTTTCATTTGGCATATTTTTGTTTAGTAACTAAAGCAACTAAACTTTGTTGGGAAAGAACACCAATCTCACTTTCTGTGGCAGACGAATAACTCACTACAAATCATAGAGACCCATGCACATTTGTATTCACTACAACATTAATCACAAAAACCAAGTAAAGGAATTGGTGTAGGTGTCTGTTAAGAAGTGAATGGCTAAAGAAAACATGGTCTATGCACAGCCGTGTTTCATTCAGCCATGAAGAATGCTGTTGACATGAAAATAGATGCAATTACAGATCATCATATTAAATGAAATAAGTCGGACTTGGAAAGACAAATATTATGGCTGTCTTGCTCTGGGGCACTAAATATTACAAAGATTAATAGAACTTTTTGTGTGTAGTTCAAGTGTAGAAGCAAAATTAGGAGGCTAAAGGAGACTAGCTGGAGAAGGGGGCAGTAAGAGTAGAGGAAGAGTGTGAATATATCTAAGTACACTTGCGCGTTTATCATTATCAAAGCCATTACTAGCTACAGTGAACACGTGCAAATGAGAGAAAAGACAGCATTCTTAATTCTGGCTCTTAAGCTAAAATAGAAATTCCAATGAAACTGAGCAACTACATTTTTGTTATAACTTACTTTTCAAAAGGGCTAGATTGGCAGCCATCCATGCACTGAATAAATAGTTGCACCTCCTGAGAGGCATTCAGGCTAGCCATGGTTCTTGCCCACATAGTCAATGAATATTTCAAATTAAAGCAGCCGGCTCTGAAGCTAGGTTAAGTGGGGATCAATTTATACTCTTTCACTTGTCTACTCCTGCAGTTCTTAAATGTGGAAGCAAAATGGCTCGATCTCTTACTATAAATAGAACCATCTGCTTATTGGGAGTGAGACAATTTCAAAGGAACTCTGCATACTTTCCTCTTCTTACACTGGTTTTCTACACTATACTTTATAAACTATATACTATACTATATCAATTGGTTCATAATTCATTTTCTCTTAGAGTTTATGTGTGTGTGTGTGTGTGTGTGTGTATCTATCTGTGTGAATGGGAGGAATAGAACTCACTCATATCTACTTTTGTAGTAGTTTTTCCTAACCACGTCTTTGAAAAAATTACAGTGGCTCTTCGATGTATTCATCCCCTCATCTAACTCTTTTGCTTACCGCCTTTCCTCCCCTCCTTTCCATTCTTCCCAACACACTTCAGATAGCTTTCCTTCTCTTACATTTTATTTCCACATGTCAAGTTCGTTTTGCATTGCACAGCTAGCCTTGGGACTGGCATGGCGTGTAGTCAGCCTACCAGGGGTCACATCATTAAACAAGCATGACTCCCTCCCCTAGCAACTGTCAATGCCAACAGTTCCTCCTCCCCTTTCCATGGAGTTATTTTCTATCTCTCAAAAAAACAGTTTCATATGTTTAGAAAATACCAGTTTCCCAGGTTTAGAAAATAAATTATTCTTTCATAGTATGTCTTTCATTTATTCTATACTCATTTCACTTGCTTACATATGTCTGTTTATAAGTGGGTTTGCAGGATAGCCAGGGAGAATTCTAAACATTCAATTTAACATTAAATGATGGTCATGAAACACAATAGCATAGAACTCTTTGACTTAGCTTCATAGCTTTTGAAGAATATCGAATTACATGAGACTACAATCTAGCAAGTAAGTAGGTAAGCAAATGTAGTAGGTTTTTTTTTTTTTCCATGTTGCTGTGACAAAATACTCTGACTATGGTAAATTAAGAAAGGGTTTATTTTGTCTGGGAACCCAGGGTGTCCTCTACTGAGGGGAAGTAATGGCTCAAGAGTCTGAAGATGTTTTGTCCATTGTGTGTTGCCTTCTTTCTGCATCATAGCTTCTCCTCCATCGACTTGAAAATAGCAGCTGACCTTCTTTCTTTTCTCCATGGACTATCCAATCCTAAGAAATTTTTCTTGATGCCTTTGTTATGAAAGTTGTCTCAATAGAGTTGCTAAGTATCCATTTCCCGGAGATCTGGGGACTAGAAGGATGGGAACAGGAGTCTAAAGGAAATGCTTCAAGGGAGGCCACAGTCTGAGTACTTACCATATTTCAAAATTGAGTATCACAGGGTGGACTTGACTAGTGGGGTCCAGGGCTTTCTCTTCAGATCCACAATGCCCCAAATCCACAGTTGCTTTATGTGCATCACTCCATTAATTTCTTCCTGAATCATGGTGCTCCTTCTAATATAATATGTTATGTGTTACAAAAGTACCACAGTCATAAAAGATACATCAAAATACTGGCTATGTTACTTCTTTAGTACTTTCCCGTTGCTTTCAATGAAAAAAAAAGGAAACTTTTCAAATTAAAGTTTGTCAGTTTTTAAGTCAGATAATTATGAGAATATCAGATTGTCCTTGTATTCCAACTTACAGTAAATTGAATTCAGGGCTGATAATGACTTTCTGCATAGAAGGCTGCGTCTTGGAAACAAACAACTTTAGAAGCTGTCTATCATCAGAGAAAACACAGCCTTACACTTTGCCTCACTCCTGACAAATCAACATACTGTCCATGTACCACATCGTCTTGTAGTCTAAGACTTATTACATTCATGTCCAAGAAAATAAAGTTACCTAATGAAAGCCAGTCCTTAAGAGCTCAATATATTCAATTCATTCTGCTTAGAGGAGAGAAGGGTATAAACAAGGCATGGAGGGAGAAAGGTGTAGGTAAGCAGAGTGAGTTGTTTGTCTTGCCTTGGATTGAAAGGAAATATTTTGACAACAGGTCATTATAAATAAACAACCTCAATCGATTGGAATGGTGCCAACTACTAAGGAATCATCACAATAAACTTTCCAACATGAGCTGGATAAACAGAATCTTAGCTCTAGTTAAGTAAAGGCTAAGTCTTTTTTATTATTTGAACATGCTTGTCCCATGCTTCAAAGCAGAGTATTCATCTCCCAGTTTGTGGAAAATAATTTTATTTTGGCCGGATCCTTTTTTCCCTTGGTTTTCAAGACAGTTTCTTTGTGCAGTGCTCGCTGTGCTGGAACTCACTCTGTAAGCAGCCTGGCCTCAAACTCAGAAATCCCTCTGCCTCTGCCGCCAGAGTAAAGTCATGCACCATCATGTTCAGCTCAGACACTTTTTTTTTTTTTTAAATCCAGGTCTATGAAGAATAATAACCGTGAACACACTAAGCCCCCAAACATTGCTGAGTGGTTTTATTTCTCTGGAAAAACACAGTAAATGTAATAAATGTACAAGAGCATTTCTTTCCAAACTATGAGTTCTGGGAGACTCTTGCACACTTCAAGTATATTCTCACAAAAATACTGTTTAAACTATTAACTGTCCTATCAAAGACTGGACCCTTATCTAACAATAGCACACAAATCAACACAAAACTGATGGAAGATCTAAACATAAAATCATGAACTGTAAAGAAAGAACAGAAGGGGAACCACCATGGCCTTGGTCTTCAGAATGATTTTTATGGATCTGTCACCAAAAAGGTGAAGGCATTGGGAAGATAACCAAGGGAAACTTTGTCAAATAAGAAGTCTGTGCAGACTAGGGAGCCTGGATAAAAATGCTTTCAAATCATATTGCTACTGCTAAGTAACCTTCTCAAATCTATAAACAACTCTTATAAATCCACAATGTAGACAAACAAAACCAAAAGCTTCACTCATAAGCTGAAGAGACCCAGATTCCGGCCTCTATCAGGCCGAGGCCGTGCACTGAAGGACGACGAGACCAGGCG
>NW_022196909.1:16208078-16210355 GCF_008632895.1 Mastomys coucha
CTTGGTAATTTTCCAGCCTTGTTTAAGCGCGCATTTCGGGGAAGGGTCTCTGGGTTCGGGTCTTTCAAAGCCAAGTGAAAATGAGCTAGGTATTTAGACTAAACAATTCTTTCAAGAAAATACTTAATGTCTAATAGGTATAGGAAAAGAAGTCTTCCTAATTCTAACCATCTGAAAAATGGAAATTAAAGTCCTAACACTCTATACATGTCATGCTGTTTGCCTAATTTTTAAAAAGGCAACAAGAGTTAGTGGTGATGGGTAGACTGAAACGCTGTACATGGTTTTGGAAGATTCATTGCTGTAGTTGCTGTGGAATCTATATTGGAAATGTGTCAAAAGCTTCAAAATAGAAAGCAATTCCACGTTGGGATATTAAAACATAGTGAGTTTTTAAGACACATTAATTCTCCTCTGCAGGACAGCATTATTCATAGCAGCCATGGTGTTGTGAGTAATTTTAAAAAGGCCCACGCTTGGTCCAGCTAGGCTCTGGGACCAGCAGCTGCCCACCTGCTGGCCAACGCCTTTCTCATAAGCACTGGCTTTGCCTCCCCAGAGCTCCAAGATCGCTTTCCTGCCAGCCTGTGCTCCACTGTGGTTACCTCTCCCCAGGAGCACTGCCCTTTGTCCAATCTTCCCACTCCAAAGCCTGGCTGAATTCAACCCTGGCTGTGTTCTTTCTCTTCTGCCCACCTGAGTCACCTCAGAAAACACCAGCTAGCCTTAATAGTTAATACCAGTCGGATTTTGTATAGGTAAATCTCCAAGCCCAATATGCCTGTGCAAAGGACACACAACTCAGTTGTAATATTTATAAGATGCACACCTAGTTCGGGCAGACATACCACTACACTACTCTATTCCCCATCTATGAGATCCCTTGTCACTTGTGGCTCCTTCAGACCAAGTGGCTCTGCTCCATCTTTCACCTCCTCTTCTTCCATCTTCCTTTCTCTTTGTCCCTCCGTCTCATCTCAGTGTCTCATCTCAGTCTCTACTTCCTCCTTCCCCCCTCCCTTCTCTAAAACTTCCAATCCCACATTTTTCTTCCACTGCCCAATCACAGGCTCTAGCTTTTATTTGACCAATTAAAATGGGAAGCAGGTTCACATGGAAACACCTGAGTACAAGATCCTTTCCTTGTTAAAAGCAGGATTAGCATCAAAATACAAACAGGACCAAGGCAATGCACAACACCGTGGCTATTAAACAAAGTCAAGGCTAACAAACACATCCATGGTTAAAAGCATGCGATGTATATCTACAATGGTCATTTTTGTTTAGCCTTTAAAAAGGAGTAAATACTTCAGTATGCAGCAATAGGGATAAACCTTAGGGGGCATTGGGGTGAGTGCAATAAATCAGACATAAAAAGACATACTGCCCCATCCATTCAAGTTGGTATTTACCACCAGAGTCACAGATATGAAGTAGAATGGCAACTGCCAGTAGCAAGACAGAGTGAATGAGCATGTTACTAAATGTTATTGTTAATTTTTTGTGTCCGCTTGCCAGGGTTGAATGATATTCCCAACATGGTAAAACATTGTTTCAGCATCAGTTGAGAAGAGGATACATCCCCATCAGGGGATTAAATAAAATGACTCACTGAAGTTGATGCTGGCAGACACTGTCTTGGTGTCTGGATAGACAAGAGGTCAGAGCAGATTGGATTCTCGCTCTCTTTGAAGTAGGGGTTCTGCTCCTTCCCTTAGATGTGTCAGTTTCTGCTCCTAGCTGCTGGACCCTGGTATCTTTGGATTGGCACCAGAGTCCTTGCCCTCGCTCAGGCCTTCTTGTCAGATCGGGGTCATACACAGGACTCTGGTTGTCAGACTTCAAGCTTTAGGTTGAATCATGTCACCGTTTTTCTTTGGTGTCCAGTTTGTAGATGGCACATTGTAGGACATCTTAGCCTCCTTAAACACAGGATACCATTTTCAAAATGAACCTTCTCCTCACCTAAGCCTGTGATTTGTCTCATTGGTCTGTGTTTTGGAGGTTGTCGGAGAATACACTAGCCAATAGACCTAGTGGTTCATTTACAAAAGATTCAACCTCTTAAGATCTGTAAGACATCCTCTCAGCTTCCAGCTAACAGAGGTGGATCAGGGACCTTGGCCGCCTCTCCCTTGCACGTGGAGAATCTGCCCCCAGAGACCCGCCAGGACCCGGAGCCTCCAGTGAGAGCTGCCATCCCATCTCCGGTGAGTTCCTAAGCCAGGAGAGCCCACCTGGGGAGGCAAAGGCTCAGAGAGTCGCAGGGGAGCCGCC
>NW_022196909.1:16218454-16232962 GCF_008632895.1 Mastomys coucha
AAAAAAAAAAAAAAAAAGATCTGTAAGACATCATTTGCTGGTAAGCAGTACTAATGCTTGAACCCTGTCCAGAGGGCAGATCCCATGCTGCATCCTTACTGCATTAATACAAAGTAAAGGTATCAGAAAAGCATGTAAGGAATAGTCATGGGCTTCTTCAAATACTACAGGACTTTCCGTGAAACAAGATTAAGTTAAAGGTCAGTATTCTAAATCAAACATAGTTTGTGTATTACAATTTTGTTTAATAATGTTATCTGAGTTGGACTTGTACAATATTTACACTGGAGCTTATTCAGAGAGAAACATCTGTATGTCTTTTTACTTAATCTTGGATGGAAGGCAGAATAAATCTCTCTTTTCCACCTGCCAGTACTGTTCACATGAATTCACCTCTAGTGGATATCCTGTGTTTTACCTTCTACCTACATTGCATGCTGATTATTATTTTAATAGTTATTACTAATGGCTATTGAGAGTTGTTCTATCAGTATGATGCCAGTATATTGATCACATTCATAGGTCTTACATATTATTCCCAATCCCAGCTGCACCTTTCCTATTGTCATCTTTACTACTGATCAAAAACTACATTCAATTATAATATAATCTCTGTGACTGAAAGCCATTATATGCAAGCCCTATACTGTTTATCTTTGGTGTTTAATTAGAATTCAGAATGACTGGGTGAAAATAAACTATAGCATTCTTTTTTTAGATTTCGAAGCAGAATTGGAAAGTTTAACTGATATCCTCAAAGTTGATTAGTTTGCCAGTAGCCATGTGGGTTTAAATGTAATTTTATTTGACTTAGTGACTATGCTATGTTCCCTTGAGTCACTCTATGTTAAAGTTTTGCTATTTTAAATGTTGATTAGTCTTTTTCTCTTTAGTATAGATGATTACATTTTAAGATTTCTAGTAGGTTTTTATAGTAGTAAAACCACTCTGCATCTGAGAGCAGGTAATTTAAAATAGGGAGTGAAATGTCTGCCAAAGTTAGAAATCACAGAAAGTTAAAAGCGCATACCTGAGGAAAGCTGGAGGCACACGCCAGAAAGTTTTAGGGTATTTTTTAAAGCTCAATTTTATAGATTGTTATTTAAATCCATTTTTTTTATTCCGGTTTTCATTCGCCTATGTTGTGCTTGCAATATGCAAAATGTTCCGTTGAACATTTGAATGAGGCAAAAATTGAAATATAGGATTTCTGTCCTGATGTAACACACATTCCTAGGGGAGGGATGAAGCCAGCCAATATGGAAACTATGGTGCAATCAATTCTCTCACACAGATGCAAGACGGGAAGCAGAAATTGGGGCCATCATAAACATGGCTCCGTACTGCATTTATTCATGTTTCTCTCATTTGTTCCACTAAGATGAGAGTTGAGCAAGGAATTGCCAAAAATAAAATATTTCCACTTTGCATACCCAGAGCTTGCAGCTTGTGTGTGTGTGTGTGTGTGTGTGTGTGTGTGTGTAAGACGTACAAGCATACAATAAATAATTAAACACCCAGAAGGTGTTAAGTGAAATGAGAGAGAAGTTACCCACCATATCAGTTATAATTAGAAATAGATTTTGCTTCCCTTTGGTTTGTATGCTGGTAACGTATCTATTTTCCATTGAATGGGCCAGAAGAAAACTCTTCTCTCGTGCCATCAATCAAAAATAAGAGAGAGAATGTGAGTTTTACAGTGAGGAAAGATATTGATCAATTGTTTCTCCCTCTGTGGTCCAGATAGATGACAAAGGCAGAGCAGAGCACATACAAAAAAAGATGGCATTTCGATGAGCTGTCCCCCTCCCATCACTGGGGAGAGTGGCCCAGCTCCAAACCCCACTCTTTTTTTGCCACAGGAAATGCAGTCTATTTCCTTGCAGAACACTTGTTTTTTTTTTTTTTTTTTTTTTTTTTTTGCTACAAACTTGTCTTATTTTCAGTTAAAAAAAATAACTGTCCTCAAATGTAATGTCTGACAGCAAATGAGTTGGAGTAGGGAAAGCAAACAGTATTTTAAAGAGTTATGGGCTCCAATTCTGTCCTGCTAAGTGGATTTCTTTGTGAGGTAGGAAAAAAAAAACTAGTTTGGAATGTTCAGATCTGAGTCATACTTCACAGCTGATGATAATTTCTGCAATGTCACGAGCAGAAAACAAATTGTCTTAAGCATTCCTAAACTTCCTCTGTCCCTGCCGCACCTCTCAGGACATCACCTTCCTTGAATATTAAGCTGCACTGTGGCAATGATCATGCTTGTCTCTCCGAGGCTCTGGTGAGCACAAACTGCACTTAGCTTTTTGCCGAAGCAACTAATAAATAGACCATGTGCCTGTCTGTCTGTATATAGAGGGCTCATAGAGTCTTTATTAACGTTAAGGGAAATTTCTTTATGTAAAACCACACATTTTGTTCTGAGTATTCAAATCTAGAGGGACAATAGGTGTGAATTGTGACCGACTCTGCTGCTCCTCCAAGTGACAGATGGCAGTAGATAACATGGTAGTGTGAAGTTGGCTCTAAATATGAAACAAGGATTTGAATCCTGACTCTTACTTGCCAGATAGAAGGTGAAAAAATCCAATGACTCAACTCATTCACATGGCAGTGTCCTTACTTGTGAAATGGGGAGACCTTAATACCTACCCACAGAATAGTTGTTAAGTTGTAGTGACTTGACATGGGAAACTTTTCTACTTTTCTCATAGTAGTGCTTATTTGAGATGGTTATTCTTGATTGCCAAGTAGATGGAATTTAGAATCATATGGGAATAAATCCCATGTTAGGCTGCTTCTAAAGTATTCTCTAGATCAAGTTAGTTGAGACAAGGACATCTACCTTGAATGTGAGTGATACCATTCAGGTGGCTGGAGTCCCAGAGAGAACAAAAGGGAAAGCTGATTGAGAGCAAGCTTTCCTCATTGAGTCCCAACTGTGGATGATGCCTTCTGCTCCTGCTATCAAACTTCTACTCATGATAGATATTAAAACTTTGTAATAATTTTGATAGAAGAACGACAGTTTTCTAATTTTATGTTACAGACTATTAGTTGTTTATAAGAAACATTTATAGTGAAATGTAGCAATTCATAGAAATTTATTTTAGCTTTGTAAGATTATTTTATTTTTTATTGGTTATTTTATTTATTTACATTCCAAGTGTTATCCTCCTTCCTGGTTTCCCATCCTTAAACCCCTACCCTATTCCTCCACCCCCTTGTTTCTATGAGGGTGCTCCCCCATCCACCCATCTACTCCCACCTCACCGGCTCTAGCCTTCCCATACCTGGAGGCATCAATCCTTCACAGGACCAAGTGCCTCTCCTCCCATTGAGGGCAGATAAGGCCATCCTCTGTTGCATATGCAGCTGGAGCCATGGATCCCTCCATGTGTACTCTTTGGTTGGTGGTATAGTCCCTGGGAGCTTGGGGAGGGGCGGGTTCTGTTTGGTTGATATTGTTGTTCTTCCTATGGGGTTGCGAATCCCTTCAGCTCTTTCAGTCCTTGCCCTAAATCCTCCATTTGAGTCCCTGTGCTCAGTCAGATGATTGGCTTGCAAGCACCAGCATCTGTATTTGTCAGACTCTGGCAGAGCCTCTCAGAAGACAGCTATATCAGGCTCCTGTCAGCAAGCACTTCTTGGCATCAGTAATAGTGTCTGGGTCTGGTGTCTGTATATGGGATGGATCCCCAGGATGGGCAGTCTCTTGGTGGCCTTTCCTTGAGTCTCTGCTCCACTCTTTGTCCCTATATTTCCTTTAGACAGGAGCAATTCTGGGTAAAAATTTTTGACATGGGTGGGTGGACATGCCTAACCTCAGGATATGGTCTCTACAGGTTCCTTCTCTCTTTTGTTGTAAGATTTTTAAATTATTATGAGTTGATGCACGATGCATGTGGAATACATTATTTTTTAGAGTAGCTGATGTTTCCAGATGTTTCTTCCCTCAACATTCTTTCTATATAACATTATTTTAAGCAACGTACATTTATTCAATAAATACTTACGGTTGGTCAGACTAGGTTATTTGAGGTCTGTAAGAGTCTATTAAGTTTTTAAAGTGAGTTCTACACTTTTACTTAAGCTAGCAGCAGCCTTTCTGTTTCTTGCAATCACAGATTTAATAATTAGTTGTTTGCAAGCAAAAGAATCCCCTATCTGAGGGATGTCGTACCCTGTCAGTTAATCCAGATGCCCATTCTACTGGTGGTCAACCTATGCTACTTGAATTATCATTTGCTTTGTATCTCTCTATAATCAGCCAAAGGTTACCCCCAAATTCTTACAAGCTAGTGACTCTTAACTCCCACGATACAAGTCCTGCGTATTATGACCAGTAATAAGGTCCATTCTTAGTAGTTTCAAATTGCCATACAACACTAAAGTTGACTAGTGGTTTATGATTTATTTTCTAGATAGTTTTAAGGTCATTTGTTATGATAGCAGTCTCCTTTACATCTTTATCCATTATCTTAATGGAGAGGAAGCTGCTATAGTCAGAAAATTTGCAATTACACAGAACTCTCTATGTGCACAGGATTATCTTTTCTTTTCTTTTCTTTTCTTTTTTTTTTATTAGATATTTTCTTTATTTACATGTAAATTTCTCCTTTCCCAGTTCCCCCCCAAAAAACAAAGAAACAACCAAAAAACGACAAAAACAAACCCCTGTTGCCTCTCCCCTCCCCATGCCTGCCACCCCACCCTCTCCCACTTATTGGCCCTGGCATTCCCCTACACTGGGGCACAGAACCTTCACAGGGCCGAGGTCTTCTCCTATTGATGATCGAATTTGCAATCCTCTACTATACACATGCTGCTAGAACAGTCAGACCCATCCATGTGCAGTCCTTGGTTGGTGGTGGAGACCCTGGGAGCTCTGAGGGTACTAGATAGTTCATATTGTTGTTCATCCTAAGGGGCTGCAAACCCCTCAGCTCCATAAGTCCTGTCTCTAACTCCTTCATTGAGGACCCTGTACTCAGTTCAATGGATGGTTGTGAGCCTCTACATCTGTATTAGTCAGGTACTGTCAGAGCCTCTCAGGAGATAGCTATATTTAGGTTGGCTTGCCCTTCCTTCAGTCTCTGCTCCATAGTTAATCTCTGCAACTCCTTCCATGGGTATTTGGTTCCCCCTTTTAAGAAAGAATGAAATGTCCACCTTTTGGTCTTCCTTCTTAAGAATTTATCTTATCTTTTCAAAATTTAATCTCGACTTCTTCTCGAGGAAGATGGAAATCCAAGGGTCTTGAAGACTGTCTTGAAAAGAGTTCTAAATATTCACTAAAAACCTAAAAAACTATGACTGCTGCTGCAGATATATTCTCTGTGATATATCATTCTCCACCTTAAGCCTGTACCATTATAGTGGACCATACAAAATGCTTTCATCAGTAATCCAGGCCCTCAGGTTGAAAAGTTTTACCTCAAGCTTAAATGGATGCAAAGATTGGATTAATACAAATGATGAGGCCAAACAAAGAAGAGCGAACAGCTGAGAATATCACTTTGGCTGCATTCCCTCCTGATGGGAAACAAGCCTGTGTGAGGCCCTGGGTTGTGAGATCCTTACAGGACCCTAGTGGTGCAATGATAGGCCCAAAACCAGGCCTGTGACTTGATCAGGGTCAAAAGAATACTACTTAATAAGCTGAATGGAACATTCCTGTATGAGTTTATAGGAAACATTTGTAGAGAGGTGGTGGGTATATGCCATGAATAGAATTGCTATACTGTAGGCAGTGTGTTTATAAGTCTTGTTGTTTAATTTAAATGGCTTTCAGAGCAGGACAAATTCTCTTTGATTTTCAATTTTATTCAAAATTATAACATACATTTTCTATATATTTTTGCACTTTACAGAGAATAGTATACTCAATTACTATCAAAGCTTCTGAGATATTTTTCCTCTGTGTCTAGTATGTTCTATAACTCGGATCATTTAGATTTTCTTTTCTTTCTGTTTCAGTCTCTTCCCTTACTGATCTGTTATGAATTCATGAACATGTGAAAAAGGCAATGGTTCTATCCTCAGAGTGACAATGGCTAAGTGTCATCCTTGTCAATGTATTTACTTAAACCCTCTTGACTCAGGATATAATTTTCCTCTGTTTTTTCCCTTCATGGACATTGCTCGTGTTCAAAGAAGTAAATCCTTACAGAACTCATTTTCTCACTCTTTCAACCAGGTGTCCAGATTAAAGTTTGTCTCTACTATTGTACTATCAGAAATTCCGAGGGTTTTTTTTTTTTTGAGAGACTATGATTCATTTTAATGGATCTATTTAATAGAATAATAATAATAATGACAAACAAGCATAAAGACACCCATACACATGTATACCTAAACACTCCCCCACACACATACGCACAGCCATACAAATGTATACCTATCCACATATGAAATTATACACACACATACACAGACATATACATACAGATACACACACATATATACACATACACACATACACATACAACCATATATGTGTATACCTATACATATATGAAATTACATGTGTACCTATACACAAAAAAATTACACATACACAATACATGCACACAGAAGAAGAAACAGACAGACAAAGAAAGAGAGACAGAGAGAGAGAGAGAGAGAGAGAGAGAGAGAGAGAGAGAGAGAGAGAGAGAGAGAACTTTTACTCTAGAAAACAAACAAAAAAAAGTCAGTTAATTTGTGTTGCCTACCGGAATTGGATTTTACGAGTTCCACTAAGAACTTCGCACTTACCTTCTTTTAACTGGGTATTTGTTGTACTGAAATTTGCCTTATATAAGTCGATTTTCCAGGTTAAACACTCTTTAAGTACTTTTCCCATTCACGTGTTAAAATACATTGAAAAATTAATTTAAGAGAGAAAGGGTTTAATTTGTCTTACAGTTCTGAAGGGACACCATGCATCAACATGGGGCAAGGAGAAGGCAAGGTATTGTGTTTTCTGTGAGGATTGAAACATCCATCCTGCAGGAAAGTAAAAAGCTCAAAAACAGCTTTAGCAAGTTCTTGAAACTAAACAGATTCACAAGACCCCTCCTTGTCGTGGTAAACATAGAAGCTGAGCTACAGAGAAGACTGATACGACACCAGCTCGCTTGGAAAGGCTAACCCAAGCCACACTGTCTGGAGAAGGTTTAGACCAGCCAGGGCACCTCGAAGGGACACTCATCAACTTGTTGAGCTCCCTGCAGGCTGTGCAATGTGCTTCAGGTCCCCAGCTTTTGTGAACTCTCATGCCAGGATGGATCTGGATAAGGCAACTGTCCTTGAGTCATTTCTGCTCTGAAAGTAACCCCGATAAAACTCATTGACTGAATAAAGTAGACGTTGGTGTTATCTGTACTTTGGTCTGTTCATGAATACGTATTAGGGGTAAGTAGATGTATATGGTGCATCTTCCCTGGAAAAGTTTTGTTACACAATCAATGATAGGAGAAGGGAGTAGCCTGATTGGGCACACTGGACTCAGCAGGGAAGGTAACCAGAATGTGAGGTGGGCTGACAGTCTACGCGCTGATTCCCAGTTATCTATTTTCTCTAAACAAGAGTACAAATGCTAAACTTTCCACAACATTCCAAACAACTACAAACCAAGAGTTTAAAGGGGTAGACCTGTTGGGGACATTAACTATTCAAGCCACAACACTGAGTCATCACTTGCTCGCATTGAATCAGGGTCAGATTCAGTGAATAGAACTGCTAGAGTACATAATATTCATTATCCAGGCAGTTGTACATTAAGATTGAAGGAAAATTATAATTAGAAGAATTTTGAGGGAATCTTTGTTAATATAAATGGTTACTTTAGGTAGATGAGGAAAGAATCAGCTCTCCTGTCCTTAGAGTGACCATCCCACATTGACCAGAGTGTTGTCCTTGAATTAACTGTATTAGTTATTTATACCCTCTTCTCTCTGTGTAACTTTTTCAAACAGAAAAGTTCATGACTATGTAAACAAATGTTGTACATAATTCAAGGCAAGATAAAGGTATGGAATAAAAAAATCACTTTCCTTAATCACAGAAGAAAAATGTAAAAGGCATCAAAAATCCATTATACCATTAAGGCTTCAAAGACAAGAACACATAGAAAAAAATTCTGGAATTTTGATAGCTATCAGAGAGTTATTCATAATATGGTGTTCAAATGTGCTTGTCCTTTTAGATTGCAGCATGTGAACAGATGTTACAGGATTCAGACAGTACTATTTAGTTAATAAGAAACTCCTATGGAGCATATTAAGATTTGTAAAAGGTTTGGAGGACTCTGTGGAAGAGATGGAATGCTTGTGAGAGCCACTGGGATGGAGGACACCAAGGAAACGCGGCCTTCTAGACACCACAGGACTGATGCACACAGGAACTCACAGAGCTTGGCATCATGCACAGAGTCTGCATGTGTCTGCACCAGGTGGGATCCCAGGGCTAACAGGGCAGACACAAACTCCCATCCCTCATCCAGGAGATATGTCCTATTGATAATTACTTGCAAAACAAAAATTAGCTTTCTCCGAAAAAAATCCCACCAAGCATACAGATCACACTTAAAGGGAGGGACCATGCCCAGTAGTAGATGACAAACACAGAATGAATTCTTTAGTTGTTGTTGTTGGTATCTTATAATAAATTGTCTGGTTAATTGATTAATTAACTAATTAATTTCCTTTTATTTTTTATTAGATGTTTTCTTTATTTACATGTCATACAATACCTCCTCTCCCAGGTTCCCCTCCAAAAAAAAAAGGAAGAAAAAAATTAAAATAAAATAAAAAAAACAAAAACAAACTCCTGTTCCCTTCCCCCTCCCCCTGCTCACCACACCACCCTCTCCGGCCCTGGCATTCCCCTACACTGGGGCATAGAACCTTCACAGGACCAAGTGCCTCTCCTCCCATTGATGTCCAACTTGGCCATCCTCTGCTATACATATGCTGCTGGAGCTATTACTCCCACCAGGTTTACTCTTTGGTTGGTGGTTTAGTCCCTGGGAGCTCTGAGGGTACTAGTTAGTTCATACTGTTGTTTGCCCTAAGGGGCTGCAAACCCTTCAGCTCCTTGGGTCCTTTCTCTAGCTCCTTCATTGGGGACCCTGTACTCTGTCCAATGGATGGCTGTGAGGCTCTACTTCTGTATTAGTCGGGTACTGTCAGAGCCTCTCAGGAGACAGCTATATCAGGGTCCTATCAGCCAGCACTTGCCGGCATCCACAACAGTGTCTGGATTTGATGACTGAATATGGGAAGTATTCCTAAGTGGAACAGTCTCTGGATTGTCCTTCCTTCAGTCTCTGCTCCATAGTTTGTCTCTGCAACTCCTTACATGGGTATTTTGTTCCCCCTTTTAAGAAGGAAAGAAGTATCCACACTTTGGTCTTCCTTTTTCTTGAGATTCTTGTGGTTTGGGGATTGTACTTTGTGTATTCGGATCTTCTGGACTAATATCAGGATGATATTCTCTAGATCTATTTCCCCAAATTAACTAATTAATTTATTTTTCTTACCTTATCAGTCTTTTGCTTATATATTATGGTTTCTAATTTTGTATTTTTTATGTGATTTTAACATGTGCAAATATGTGTACTTCTATATATGCTTCTTGTACTTCTGCTTTGGTTTTGTTTGTTTTTATCTCATTATTTAATTTATTTTTAGATGTTTTTGTTTTCTGATGAAAGAGAGAAAGAATGTGTGTGGACTTGGATTGGGGGGAGGTAGAAAGGATCTGGGAGGAATTGAGGGGGATAGATAATGAATAGAATATATTATATAAAAAACTATTTTCAATAAAAAATAAATGAAAAAGTTCTGTAAAAATATAAAAAGAGGAAAAACTACAGTAAGTAATTGATGAGTTATTCCTAATGAACTGAAAAAGTCTTGGGCTCCTTTTATAAATTATTAGTTCCCCAGGAGCCTTATTTTTGACATTATTGTTTAGAGGCTTGAAATATAACTGATATGTTATAAGATTCCTAAATAATGTAACCACTTTATATTTTCAAGGCTTCTTAATATGCTTCCTAAATTTGTTTGTAAAATCCTTATTTTATACTTCATTTTTTTTACATTTTATATTTTTCATTCTTTTTAACCACTAATCTAATTAATTATCTTTATTTTAGGAATTCTGAAGTAGCCTAAAGTTAGAACATTCATTAATATGAAAATTAGCAGATTAGAATTATATCAAATAAATTTATAAATACAATTATCCCAATAATAGTATAAATTTTTATTAATACATATTAATTATGCACATTAGTGCAATTTAGATTGATACTTTTCATGTAGCCTATGTAACACTTTCCTAGCTTTCTAGGTATACAGAACTCTTTAGTATGGACAAAATTCTTTGCTTTAAGAAAATCCTTTTTTGATTTCCATCTAATTTCTGTCCTTAAAAGATCAACTGTCACTTTTTAATTATATGTATGTTGGTAGATGCTTAATGACTGAGCCAACTGTCTAGCCCCTCCACCTAATTTTTTGATGAATTCTTTAGTGAAAACTTAATATGCCAACTATAACAAGCAGAACAATCAAATACCACATCAGGGCACAGTTCTTTCATCCCTCTTTCCTCAGGCTCATGAGATTTTCTAAGTGAATATTGCCAAGAATTTGGGCCATGCATACCTTAGTGTTACCTTCTCAATATATTCTATATTATGAACAAGAAGGCACTGTTCATCTTCTAGAGGTGATAAACCACAGTATATAGTGGTCTGATATTACATACACAGTGAAAAGACTCAGTTGGGCTGGCAGTAGGAACCTACTGGTAAAGACGGACTTGAATATCACACAGAAGGAGACATGAGCTTAAATATCTCAATTCTATTGTCCATTATTCTTGAAAAATGAAAGAGTTAAGAACAAAATACAACACAATTCTTTCAACCCAGAATCATCTATAGTATGATGTTAGCTTTAAACAAACAAAAATGTACTCAGCTATTGTTTGTCACTGAAAAAATAATACACTTCATCTGATGACGGCATACATTTCACATTTCCAATAGAAGGAGAAGGACAATGTGCTCAATAAATGTCAAAACAGTTCACATATGTAACACTGAAATGCTGAGCTTGAAAAACATCCATAGTACTTGGGTCAGCTTAAAACATATGAAATACATCACTATGCATGTATCTATGTTTAATGCACAAGCCTTGATTTTATTGTTCAAAGCCTCTATCTGGTCTATCAGTTAATACTTTGAACTTTATTTAGACCAATGAAAAAATGAAGAAACTCTACTAAGAGACTTGATGCTTGCCTTCCTCCCCATGCATAATCAGGAACAAATTTCTTACTGCCATTAAAAGTGTTTACTCCCTCAATCTACATATTTACAAACACAGTCTGGTTTATACATATTCAGATGTTCATATGCTTGGATTGCTGTCTCCATAGTGTTGATTCCCAGGTGTTCTGATAAGGAAATATATGCCCAAATGTAAATCAAAGTAACACACGATTTAAACATCAAATTTTGTTTCTGAGTGCAAGTTTTTTTTTTTTTTTGGTATTAACTTACTTAATAGAAACATATAATTTACAAGATGGCAATGTGCCTGAGAGTTTGTAAAGTTCAATGAAGATTAGGTGACAGATGCATATAGGAATAGAAATGTAATTGAGCTCAACAATCTTGGGGAATCAGTGTCTATACAACACTACAAATAAAACAAACAAACAAAAAAGAAACCCAAAAACAAAAAAAGGAAAACAAAACAAAAAAAAAAAAAAAAAAAAAAAAGCAAAACTAAATCAGTTTGGGATGATTCATAAAATGAACTTTGTTATACAAAATTCACAAAAATGACACAAAAGATTAAGAATGCCCTAAAACCCAGCAAGAGTCAGAAAAAGCATGGGTCCCATCTGTCACCCATGAATGAATGCCATTCTTTTGATTTTTTTACAAACAAAACTTTTCAGAATAAGTAATATTGTCTTACCATCTTAGTGCTGTCCTTGATATATTTCTTCATTTTACATGGTAAATAGTGTCATATTCATCTCTTTTATCTTGCACTATGTGAGTCAAGATCTTGTGAAGCTAAAGATGATCTCAGATTTACTACGTAGCCAAGGATGACTTTGAATTCTTCCTCATGGCTCTACCTCCCAAGCCCAGAAGCACAGGCGTACAACTTGTTCTTCTCGTATCTTATAAATGTAATATCTTCCTTTATTACTTTTCATTATCTTGCCCTTTTCTTCTTTTTTCCTAACAGTCCAATTTAGCTCTGCCCACTCACTCATTCATGACAGTTGGCTCCCAGGGATTGGTTTTTGTTATTGTTGTTTTTCTGCTGTCTAGGCACAATAAGAGGTTTTGAGTAAAAAAAAAAAAATACATTGATTAAACTTGATTTTGGCATTTATATTTTGAATTTAGTTGATAAAAGAATGTACCATGAAATGTTTGGGAAATACTTAAACTAAAAGTAAGCATTCTTTATTGTTCTGAAGTATGGATTTATCTGACTCCCATATTTTACTCACAAAACAAAGTGATCTGCTCTACCATACTCACTCATTTTTTATTATTCTTTAGCACCAGAAGCATCATGATTCTCCCTTAGCTACTTTTTGCTATGAAGCTGGTCCTTAGTGAACAATGGATGTGCACACCATGCCATGTCATCATCCTGGAAGTATATTTTGCCCACAGTAAGACAACTTAATTTTTATTTATGGCAAATATTTGGAGTGAAAGCTGATTTCAGTGTTCCTCTCTGTGTAGCTGTAGTAACTGTCTTACAGTTGACTATTAGTGGGTCAGTAGCCTTTTGCCTTAACACATTGTTTTTACAGACACAATGCTAGGTTTTTGGTCCCATGTATCATTCCACCCCCATCTCATAACTCCATGTTAATGAGGAAAAGCCATTATCTTTTTCTTTTGGTAAACTTCACATATACCATATCACCTTTTCCCACATTCTAAGATTTTCAATATGGATCAGAAACTGTGTTTAAAATGTTTACAATATGTGAATTAAGACTGTGGCTTGGATTTAAGAAGGTTAAGTTGTGTAACTTCAGGGCATTAAGGGAAATTGAGAATTAACCCAAAGATAAAAAAGCACATTATTAAATATATTTACCTGGAACTGTTAACATTTACAGAATTACTAGCTTAAAATTGTAAACCAAGACAATATACTTAAAGACAATCTACCAGCTGAATATTATCATTGGAAACAAAATAAATCAATATTCTGGCTTGTGATTTGACTTAATTACTATGTATATTAATGTCCACAGGTTCATATCCTTCTTTTATAAAGGTAATAAGACATACCATTCACTTTTTTGTGCTTATAAATACCCAAGATACAATACATTTTCTCAGGAAGAGATATTTAGATGAGGGTCATAATGCCAAGAACAAATACTAATTCATTGGTCTTTTATTCCCAGAAAGAAAAAAATCAGCATGTAAAATATTTAACAACGCATTGGTATTCATGGCAGGATGCTGGCATTAACAAAATTTACAATGTTTTTGAAAAGAAGCAACGAGAAGTTCTCTGCTGCTCCAGGAGCTACTTAGAACACTTCACAATGAAATATGGCTCTTTAATTTTTAAGCATCACCTCCACCAGAGGTGTTAATCTCATGCTAAACCATATAATTCTTTAAGTGTTTGGAATGAAAGAAAAATTATATTCCATGACTTTCGTAGATAGATCATATATTTTGGAGAACATAGAGACTTGGAGAATTGTATTCATGTGTTAAAGAGTATGACCATGTGTTATAACATGGCTGTTTTTCAACTGAATGGACACTAAGTAATTGATTTTCTTATTGGTCTCGAAATTTCACAGCTTATTCTGCATATAAAATAGAGTAAAATATTCATGTTTACCTGCAACCATATTTGCTTGAGGCATTATTGCTGTGATTAAATTAATAACATATGTACAATGGCCAAACACCTGATTGCTCAAGTTTTTTTTTTTTTTTTTAAAAATAAAATATTAAAGATGGTATTTAGGAATTTCTGAAAAGACAGGAAGGTGGGTTTTTAAGTAAAGGTGTCAATGAGGAGACACTGAACCTATTGTACTGTTAGGGGCTGTGTGTTTTGTTCCACTATTTTTTCCAAGAACAATAAAATGTTACTTTAGAGACTATTGTAGGTAATCCAATAAACTACAAGATTATTCATTATATCCAGAAATAGGGTGACATGAAGAGTCAAAGGCCATGTGAATGGCACAAGAATAGGATGACCTAATGACTGGGTGGGGGGCAATAAATTAAGATTTTTTTCTTTATTGTTCCTTTGTATATTTCTTGTATTTTATTACTCTTTCCTTCCTTTCTTTTTCCTTCCTTCTTTCCATTCCTCCTTCCTTCCTTCTTTCCATTCCTCCTCCCTTCCTTCCTTCCTTTCTTCCTTCCTTCCTTCCTTCCTTCCTTCCTTCCTCCCTTCCTTCCTTCCTTCCTTCCTTCCTTCCTCC
>NW_022196909.1:16233213-16262671 GCF_008632895.1 Mastomys coucha
CTTCCTTCCTTCCTTCCTTCCTTCCTTCCTTCCTTCCTTCCTTCCTCCCTTCCTCCCTTCCTTCCTTCTTTCTTGTTTGCATGCATGTTACTGGGTTGTGAACAATTCATAGCCTTGCACATGCTAGACATGTTGCACATACTAGACCAGTGCTCTGTCATGTCTCCTTCCCAGGGACAGATGTCAGACTTCTTATGGAAAAAAGGACAAAGGAAAGCATATGATATGCCCCATACACAATAAGTGCATGGATTTGTACTTATTATTTTTTACAAAAACAATGATATTTATTTTTCAGAGTTTTTATTTATGTGAATTATACAGGAAGAATAGTATTTAAGCAATAGACATTTGTTTATGCTATAAATCTTGATATACAGAGAGCAGAGGTATATAATCTAAGCACGTGTCTTCCCTAAGCTGTGTAATAAGTACAGTCTTAGCCTATCCCTAGCATTCACAGAACACAGTAGGCTGTCAATAGGCTGTGCATATTCCTCTTGCTCTTACTTAAACCAAGAGTCTGTTTTATTCCTGTTTGCTGTTTTCATTTTCAGTCAACTTTGCTGTTAACCCTTTCTTGTAAAGTTTATTTTTGGAGTTTTGTCTGCTTTTATAAGTTTAAGAATCAGCTATAGGCATGAAATTTGCTTGTCAGTCCAATAGGTTTACTATGAACCACTATTTTGAATTTTATTTTTGACATTATAATTTAATCACATCATTTTTCACTTCTGCTTTATCCCCTGAACCTTCCTTGCTTTTTTCAAATTTGAAACCCTTTTTACTAATTATATAATATATACATATTATATTTACATATATACATAAATACATGTGTACACATAAATACACCCTTCTCCATTAGTATAATGTTCCTTGTATGTATGTTTTCAGAGTTGATTATTTGGTATTGGATAACCAGTTCTACATGGAGAAGAGTATCTCCTATACTCTTAAGCATTTCTTAGATGTGTGTAGTTCTTTGTGTAGGGTTGAGTCCTCTAGAGCTTCTGTCATCTACTTTAGTAGGTCTGTTATTCTTTCTGTCTCTTCTTCCATGTGTCCCCTGAGACTTTGGTGTGGAAGGTTTTGTAGAGTGCGCTCCACCACCTTGAATTTTGATTCATTATGACATTTTGTAATCACTTATGTAGGTTACAAAAAAAACATTTCCTTGATTAGTGAGAACAGTATTTGTCTGTTGTTATAAGAAATAAGAAAAACATTTATAATGTAGCTAAATAGTATACTGCTTTAGCAAAGTGATGGTTGTAGGTTGTCTTCTGATATCAATGACTTCACTAGCACTCAGTAATTGTTTCCAGTATCATGCATGTTTTCCTTCTTGTTGAATGGTTCTCAAAGTCCAAGCAGAGAACTATTGGTTACTACCCAGATATGTATGTCACCACATTAATTGGTTGCTCCCCTTCTTTGGAAGCTTGCTTGCCACCTTCTGGTACCATGAAGGCTTGTACTAGCGAGATGACATTCAAGTTAATTCCAATCCACTGGCCTCTGAAATAAGTGAGGTCTTTTTCAATAGGGACTTAGCTTTGACATCTGAAGAGTAACCAAGAGTAAAAGCAATAGGATGTATGCTTTCAGAGTCTATTGAACAATTCAAACCAACAACTCAGAAGAAGGCTTCTCCATGTTGGGTATAAGGGCTTTTGCTTATGTAGTTTTTGACTCTTGGAGGATATACTGATAATTTAGATGAGAAAATTTCATTTAAGTTATGTATGTATTTTTATTCATAGATTTTCATGTATAATTGTTTTGCTTCTTTTAGATAAGCATTTACCCACATGGTTTATTTGTTCTCTCCTTTGGATAAACAGATAAGAAAACTATCTTTCTTTAGAGGACTTCTGGATCTATGCAAAGAAAAAATTCTAAATGGCATATCTTCATATTTTCAAATGCAGAGAGAACTTGAATTTTTGGGCCCACATCAGCTTCATGTTTGATTAAGATTAAGAGCTTCAAGGAAGCTTTAATTCTTAGATTTTGCTCTCAAATATTTAGACTTCACAATTTGTCAAGGACCTCAGCCACAAGCTTTTCTGTGAAGCTCTCAAAACACTTCTAATGTTGTGTTAGGATGAAAATCAAAGTTTCCACTGAGGATAAAAATAGAGTGTAAACTGTTAGAATTTGTATTTCAGACATACTTAATGTTTTCTCTGAGGTTGACATATAAACACATAGTAATGTCTTTAATATTCCTTATAAATATCTGTCTTGCTCAGAATGAGTTGTGGCATCAAATCCAGAAGAGAAATGAATCATCGAATCACACATTTGGATCTCCATCCTTCTTATCACAAAGGTGTCCATGTATACATTCCAGATGAAGATGAGAAACTCTAGTACTTTCAATGCAACTTATGAAAATCAGTAAGAATACAACATTCAAATATATAGTGTATTGCCATACCTGAGGGTAACTCTGAGACCTGGAACACACTAGAATCCTTCATGAAGTACATTCACTAGTCATCCCGCACTAGCCATGACCATGTAGGTTGATACCCAGCATTGCTACAGCTTTTGATTTCTGAAAGCATTCAAGAACTTAGAACTTTTGTTGTTGTTAAAAAAATTTAATTATTGAACATTAAAAGCAAAGAAACTATTTGTAGAGTTCCAGACTTTATCTGTGGGCTCTGCCTGGGATGTGAGATGTTTTAGACCAATATTCTAAAATGATGTGGTGGTGGCAGAATGTAGGTCTTTTAAGTGCGTCCAAATGACTCTGACTCTTAGATCAGCAGTTATGACATTATCCTGCTCCTTAAGTCTTCTGTACTGCTTTATATGGTTACAGCTCTTGCTTGGATTACTCAACTGCAACTTTTTGAAAACTGCCATTTATTCAAGTAAGAAAATTTCTTAATGAGAGTTTATCCCAATCTATATATTGGAAGAAAAGATAGCTTAGAGGATACATCATGGAGTTACTCCAAGACCCGAGTTAGGTAAAACAACCACAGCTCAGTAACTGATTGTGAGTTGTGTCTTCACTTGTTTATCTGTGATTTGGTAAAATTAAGTGGATACAGTGAATGTTCAAATTTCAAGGAGAATGAAAACCAATCTATGTTGCCTAAGACTATTAATGCTAAAACTATGAGTATTAAGGAAAAGTACATACTTTCACAGTTGTTTATGTTGAAAACACATGCTAAACATATTTTTTTAAAGCAATAAAATTACCTTTGAATGTTTTCCAATATACTTTTTCATAGTATATAGAAATATAACATTGAATTAAAATGATAATTTCCCTTCCAGGAAATGTAGTTTAATTCAGTTTCTCCTTGGGCATTTCCTAGAGTTAGTGACTCATTTTAACCAAATCAAGAATGGAAAGAAAGCAACACATGTTAGTCTCTGCCTTCCTCAGGATTAAAGTCAACATTGAGACGATTAGTAATATTGATATAATGTTGATACAGTATATTTCTGATATATTAACCATTTATCTCTTCGGTATGTAATCAAGAGAATTGACACATATACCCAAATTGATAACCACTTCAACAAACATGAGTAAATTGCAAAGGTCCAGGAAACAATGAAACATTGAGGTGTTGTGTTGTCACAGACCAGAGCGATAGGGATGCTGTGTTTGAGGGTTAAGGTGGCATCCTGAATTGAAACAGAAACAGAAATATGTGGGGAAACCATGGTGGAATCTGAACAAACTCTCATTTGTCCACCGGTACCCTGCCCCTGCTACTATCCTAATTCTTAATTCGACAAAATAGTAGTGCCTGCCGATGCATCGTTTCATGTTAAGAAAATCGAGAAAAGTGGGTAGTGAAGGAACTCTATGACTTTCCAGGTGTGTACTTCCCAATGATTTCAAATTGAAGAGTTTATTACTGAAGGTCAATAATCTTTCATACTATTCTCAAATGTAGAATTGGATAAAAATGATTACATGACTGGTAGAGGCTAGATTTGGCACATCCTACACCTTCACCTTCAGAGCAGACAGAGCTGGTTCATAGATAGGAGAGTTGCTTTGAATTGCAAATGCAAAGACTCCTTTACTTCAGAGTAGTTACTACATAAACACTGGCTCAAGGAATAAATCAATCGTGTCTGGTTCCTGTTTAGGTTGCAAATTTAGCACCCGGGAGGTTCTACCTGTCATTTGTTTACCTAATTTGGATCACAAAAGCATGGTTCACTGCTAGGAACAAACACTACATCTTCACGTGGCTTGTGCTTTCAGATACACATGCATGCCTTTGGGGGACAAGAGCAAAGCAAACCAGCACTAAGAATATTATCAGAAGTTCATTCTGAAAAAAAATCTCAGAATAGGAATTTGAAAAGTGAAATAAGACTACCGACAAGTTCCTCTGTTGGCTATTCTAAGCACAGCTTTATTCCCAGGCATAAAAGAAGGGATTATTTCTAATTGACTGTAATTCATATTTAGGAGTGAATCCCATTGAAAGTTATCTCTCCCGCAGGCCAGCTTGATTTTTAAAGCATACCTCAGAATCTGGCTTTGGTAGTAACAGCCATGTATTATTACTCAAATATCCAAATCTTAAGCTTTTTTTAGGAAGCCATTTTCTATATGAATGGGGGTATGGGAGCATTTACTAATGTGTAACTGTCACAGCTGGCCCCTTCATCACCTGTTCTCATTGTGGCTGTAACCTATGATCTTACCCTTGTGGAAAGGGTATTGATGGCAATTCTATAGTTTTTAAGGATCTCGGGTTTGTTTCTTTTCTTGTTCTTTGTGAAATGAAATTAGCACTGGGATTTTTGTCTTTGACATGATTTTAAATTAAGAAAAACATTCCCAGAGATTTATATTTTTCAGACACACTAAAATTTTAAACTGTGATGAGGAAATTACTGTTTTGTATACTTTTTTTTCAAAATTTGTTGCATTTTGCCTCATCAAAAAATGTGGTTTTAAATCTGCTGGAAATCCCATGCCTTGGAACAAAAGATGATTTAAGTTGCAGAAACACTAGTCTGGCTGAGAGACTGAAACGAATACCACTCATAAGCAAGGTAGAGGACAGGAGCAGTACTTCACTGTCAGAACACTAATGCTGATGTGCGGACTACAAACATGGGTTCAGTTTAGCCTGAGACTAGTGCTCCAAAGCAACTCACGTAGGGCTGGAAATTAAGATCTATGAGATAGGGATGAAGAAGAGCCATGCTAAGAAGGTCTATGTTGCCAAGAATGATTTTAGTATAGATATATAAAACTGTTCAGGCCCCCAAAGTATTTTTCCATCTATTTTTAATGTTTAAAATGATATATGTACAAGACAAAACTCAAGAATATGAAGAATTATTCCCACATTGTATAATCACTTGAAGGTCAGCTCAGATTCTCTAGATGAGAGGTATAATTAAGGCTCAGGAAAGAGCCCGACCCCAGCTCTCTGGACACAGAGGAGGAGGCTGCTGTTCCCCATTGAATCCTTCAAAGGGTCTTTTGTCTCTTTGGTTCTCAAGACATCAAGGAATGGTTCAGTGGAAGAGTCCACATTGCTTAAAGGAAACAGAGGAGCTATGGAACTCTGAAAGTGTCTCAGGGAGGAATGGCAGACTGATGTTAGATTACTATGGATGTAGAGCTCACTGCCTTTCAAACCCCTGAAAATAACCATTATCGAGTAGGGTGTATATCCCATGCCCATCACAAAAACAAAAACATACAAACATTTTCATCTGCTAGAATGAAAAGATGTAGTAAAGCAAATTATATGTAACCAAAAAAATAGTTGTGGGGGACGACTGAAAGCATGAATAGGATGGACAAATAGGAAAGAAGGGAGGAAGGAAGGAAGAAACAGAAAATAAACAACAATTAGAATTACTTTGGTGACTCAAATCCAAGTACATAACTAAAGTGACTTTTTCAAGCCTACCACATGCTTCCCTACTTAATAACTGACTTTGAGCCCCAATCTGTTGCCTGAATTATTAAGCGTAGAAATTAGCTTTAAGTTCTAAGCCAAAATATGTAGAGTTGACAACTACGGTAAGAATAGGCAATCCTAGGGATGAGAGTTCTCAAAAATGGGATGAAAATATGGATTTTACACACATACAAACAGACACACACACACACAATTAAAGAAAAAGACGGCATGAATTTGAAAGGAAGCAAGTGGAATGTGTATGAAAGCAATTGAGGGAGGAAAAGGAAGGGAAAATGATGTAATTATGTTGTAATTTTAAATAATAGAAAATATATGTTTAAAAAGATTATCTAATTTTTTCTTGCACTCTCTCCCTGTTCTTTCTTACACATACTATTTCTCTTACACGCACACAGAACTCTCAGAACTTTTCTCAAGTAAGAAGTCTAGCTCTCTCAAGGCAGCATTCACATAAAAGTTTCCTCAGGAAGAGGAAGCTACCCAAAGCATGATTCAGTTAGATCCAATTTGACTCCTCCAGTTCTGAATTTCTAACCTTCATCAGGGGTTCATCCTGAACAATTTGGTCCCTGAAAACTGCCTAGGGTGTCAAGGAAATGAAGATAGGGGACACACACACACACACACACACACAGAAAGAGAGAGAGAGAGAGAGAGAGAGAGAGAGAGAGAGAGAGAGAGAGAGAGAGAGAGAGAGAGAGAGAGAGGCTGGGATCAGGTGGGCAAGGATTGCTCAGGTAGAGTGGCAGCAACTTCCAAACCTTGTGCATGTTTATTGCATACCAGCCCAGTAGGAGGGGCTGCCTGTGCTTGGCAAGAGGTGTTTGTAGGTAGTCATCCTGGAGGAGAAAATGTGTTAGCTCTTTTTTACACACTAGCCAGTCATTAGTTCCTACCAATACATATACATACTGCCACTCAGAGCAGAAGGCTTTGCCATTCCCCTGAGCCCCAGTAACGGAAGGCAGGTAAGGGGAGATACCTGTTCATTCCCTGAAGAATATGGTAGTGCAATGTCAATGGATCGACAGAAAATGCACGAATTAACGATAGTCCACTTTGATTGTCAGATTTCTCAAAAACTTCCCCTGTCTAGCTATCTTGTTCTTTGGGAAACATTTTAATAAAACATGCATGATTTCATGTAAGTGACTAGAGATGTGGTATATCCACAGAAACACTGCTCTCCCTTATAGTTAAAGCTATATTGATTCAAGAAAGCCTAAATGTTACCTATGTGGTCACTGAGTTATGGAATGTGTTTCCCATTAAAGATGAATAAGAATCAAAACCAAGTTGTAGAGAAGACATTACCTCACTATTTACAAAAATAATTTTCCAGGAAAAATTATTCATAGCAGGCTTGACTCTTGATTGATGACTCACTAAAACTCCTGGAGCGGTAGGAGCTGATATGATTTGGATGTCTCTCATCCTCTCACTCTCTTCCTCCTTACTCTCTCTCATAGAAAAGGCACAGGAGAGCACCCTAGACTCTGCCAGGATGTACAGAAAGGCATGGTGGGGCACAGGTGGTAGAGGCAGGGAGAGTGCAGAGGCCACATGGCAGAGATCTGTGAGCTTTCTGTCTTTCTGGTGAACAGCGAGGGCTGGGGTGAAATGATCACCGTCATACTTATTTTAAAGTGATGTCTCAGGATTGAAATAGCAATTCCAATCCTGCATGTGACAGAAATGAAAAGACAGGATCAGAGCTACCTTTCACCCACCATAAAGGTCCTTCGGCAAAGGGGGAAAGGGGCATATAACAGAGTGGACTCGGTAGACGTTTCTGGGAATATTACATTGCTTACTGTTGCTAAGCACATGAGTTAAGAATGCTCAATCGACCTGACATGCTTAGTTGCACTCCGTCCTGTGATTTGTCTCTTTGCCTGAAAAGTAAATGTAAAAAGAGCGCTGATTAACTGCAGTCTGGAAAATGGGTTCTAGTGCTTGGAGGTTTTATTGGTTTTAATAAGTAGCAATGGCATCTGCTGTATGGAGATCAATAGCTCACAGAGCCCACGGAGTAAAGTGAGATGCTGGGAAGGATGACCCACAGAGTACATAATGAGAGCTACATAATTTTAGAGGAAAACCCCTCAGTTTTTAAGTGATAATAAAGGTTAGTCAGCGAACTGCACCGATGAGCATCTGTGTGTGTGAAGATACAGCTCTCTCCCAGGCAAGTGGCCCAAATGCAAAACTAGTGTCGAAGGTTTGTTTTATCTGTGGTCTAGCTTCATTTTTATCGCTGAAGCAAAACACCCCAAGGAAAAAGCAGCACTGGGGAGACAGGGTTTACTTTAGCTTGTGATTCCAGGTCACACTCCATTCTTTGGAGGATGTCAAGGTGGCAGCAACTTGAGACAGCTATCCATGTCACATTTCTAATGAAGATCAGAGAGAAAGACGTGCATTCATGATACTTGCTTGTGCTCAGTCTCAGGACCTCCTTGTTTGGAGAATGGCCTACTAGGTAGGCCATTCTCATATGCATTTACTTAGTTAACCATAGTTTCCCACATAGTAACCCACAGACCAACTGAAACTCAACAATTCTTTATTGAGAGTCTCTTCCCAGGTGATTTTAGGTTGTATCAGGACAATGGTTTAAGCTCAACATTACAATCAGCCATCCATTACTCCTTTCTGTACATCCTGGCAGAGTCTAGTACACTCTCCGTGTGTTTGCTGTAAAAGAGAGTAAGGCTACTGAGTATTCAGAAGATCACCGGAATCAAACTGAGACTTTCGAAGAGCAGAGGAAGTGAAATGTATTTTGCACATAGAAAATTTTAAAGAAATATATAAAGTATAGGACATTTAAGGAAAATATACATTTAAAATAGAGCAAACAATATCCACACACAACCAAAATTGAGGTAGGAACCAAAGCGATTAGATCCAGGTTTTGCTCATGGCATCCCAACAGTAGTCTTATGAACTTCATTTACAGATGTAATTACTTATAAGTCCTACCAATTAACTTTTGGAAAAAATTTTAATTGGACGTTAGATCTTCATTTGAGTTCAGTCACGGTGAAATTGTATATACCATAGAAGTTCATGAACACTCTACAGTAATGCTTCCTTCCTCAGAGATTCTGTGGCTATGCATTTGTTATAGCTGGAAAGATTGAGTTCTCTGTCTCTCTCTCTCTCTCTCTCTCTCTCTCTCTCTCTCTCTCTCTCTCTAACACACACACACACACACACACACACACACACACACACACACACACACAAAACACACCAAGCACAAAGAAGTTCCAGGAAAGATCCACTCAGTCTAGATTTTGATGACTGCAGGAGAACCTGTCTTCTGTTACCTGTGGTTTGAAATTGTTTCCAGTGTGGAAGTTAAGATTCCACTGAATGAAGAGATTGCCCATTCCATGGCTAAGCTGTCCCTAAGAAGAGAAGAGTTCATTCCTATGTGAGAGTTTAGGATACCTTACCCTCTCTGCTGTACAATGCCACAGGATTAACATCCTTTTCTTTAAATGAATGTATCATTCAGAAATTCTGTCCTGGCTATGTCACTTGGTGTTTTAAAGCTTTCAATGGTTCTCTTCTCATCTCAAAATCAGGTTTTATTTTTATTTTTTGGTCTTTAAGGATGTGGTTATACTACCATTGAACTTTATTCCTTCTTACTATGTGTCATGTTGCAGAAATGACCTCACTTCTATCTTTGCACCTGTTTCTTGTCTTTCAAGTATCATGGGTCCTTTTCTAGAGTAATTTCTATACATTTTTGATGTTCTAGGCTATATCAAGGAATATTTCAACATATTAAAATATAGTTTATTAGGTATTATATTGTTTATACTTATCATATACTCATATCCATATAGCTTCTTTACTCTATTGTGTAAAAAATTATCAATTTGATAAACAGTAGCAAACATTTCTTTATTCATAACTATTGATTCCAGTGTAGGTAATTTGCATTTTTATTTACTTGTGTCTTTTCTTCCCATTCACCATATATCCACATGCCAAACTGAATTTCAGACAAATGTAAAAAGATGCAATGGTAGGGGAAAATTATTTCCTCCCTCTATTTCCTGAAACTGCATTTCATTTATAATATCGCAGCTTCAAAATCTGGACTTTGAGCCTGAGGTCCATTTTGGCATTTCAATGAAACTGACACTATTATTAAGCAACTGTCTGTGGGATCAAATAAAAGACTAAAATTCCCATTCAATCAACAGAAAAATTATGATGTCCTGTCCAATATCTTCAGTATTTTATACTACGGCTTAGAATGTTCATGGGTCTAAGTGCTCATATTTTAATAAACTGATGTAAAAGACTACTGTAAAGTATATAAATAGATGTTAAATAGCTAGTAAATCAATTTATTTTCACAGAAATTATCTAAATGGCTAAAAGCAGGCCATCAAAGTAAATACAGTGACTTCATAGTTATTTTCATTTTGGTATAGCTATCGAAGAAAGACATAATATGTTGATACCTGGACCTGAAAAGATAAATAGGCAAATGAAATCAATGCCTGGGTCATAATCAGTGGCTGTAATCTGCTTGATGCTTTAGAAATACAATTTTTTTCAATCTGTAAATATCTGAATCATAGATAAATTGTCACACACACACACACACACAACATTTGTAAGAAAGTAAAGAAAACAACAACATTAAAAACTAGAAGACTGATTACCCAGAGGAATACCAACCCATCTGCTATTAAATAAAAGCATCAACAAAAAATTGTGCTTTTATCTCCAAACACAAAGAACTCTTAACTTTGGAGTTATAGAGTACTAAGAAATATCAGGACACTAAAACACTTACATTTTACTACTTACCTTATGCTGAAAAGTGTGAGTGCTGTGGACAGAGGACAGGGTGCTGATTTTAATAGAGAGAAAAAATAAATAGGCAAGAGATCAAAATACATTTGGAAAAAGTGGCAGGATACTCATTTGGCATGCATACTTAGTTTGGGAGATATTTTATCTCCCTTCATATGCAAGATTTTAGTGTTTCTTCTCTTTTTCTGCAAAGCCAACAAACTGTGAAAAAAAAAGTTAGTCAGTATTGAAAAGCCCATTTGAAATTATGGTGGATTTAGAGAGGTTTGATTTGCAGTGGTTGAAATAGCAAAATAGGCTTGCTTACGACCTGTATTCCAGATACAAGAGCTCCATATTATACAAACAAGACTCAGGCAGTTCCTGAGTCTCCGATATTAGCATCTTGCTTCAAACAATGTTACCAAGGGCCCTGAGGTCCAACATAAAAACTAAAGAAGGCCAGATCATAGGAGAGAAGGTACAGCCCAAAATAAGGCAAAGGGTGTTCTTTATCAACGCTGAACTTTGTAACCTGGCAAATTATATGAAGCAATTTTCCATATATCCTCATTGTACTGGCTGGTTTTGTATGTCAACTTTGTGTCAACTGGAGTCATTAGAGACGAAATAGCTTAAGCCTGCCTTTGTCTAGCTACTGCTGACACAGAATAACTTTGTTGGCTCCATACCCTTCCTCACCCTTCTCCTTCCTCTCCCAGTACTTCATCTCACCTAAGCAAAACACCCCACCTCCTCTCTCAGCCCTTTATAAACAAAAGATTGATACAATTAAACCAGTTCTCCTTTGACAGACTCAGGGCTTCGAGTGCTTATTCTCCACACAGCAGGAGATCCTAGCCTCAACACTCCATCCTGCTTCAGCCCCTGAGAGACTTGGCTGGACCCAGCTCTCACCTTTCAGCCTGGACATGCTGGCCGAGAGCAGGCAATATCCAAAATATACAAAGAACTCAAGAAAGTAGACTCCAGAGAATCAAATAACCCTACTAAAAATGGGGTGCAGAGCTAAACAAAGGATTTTCAATTGAGGAATATCGAATGGCTCAGAAGCACCTAAAGAAAAGTTCAACATCCTTAGTCATCAGGGAAATGCAAATCAAAACAACCTTGAGATTCCATCTCACAACAGTCAGAATAGCTAAGATCAAAAACGCAGGTGACAGCAGATGCTGGCAAGGTTGTAGAATAAGAGGAACACTTCTCAGTTGTTGGTGGAATTGCAGGCTCATACAAACCACTCGAATTCAGTCTGTCTGTTCCTCAGAGAATTGGGCATAGTACTACCAGAGGACCCAGCTAAATCACTCCTGGGTATATAACTAAAAGATGTTCCAACATATAACAAGAACACATGTTCCACTGTGTTCATTGCAGTCTTATTTATAATAGCTAGACGCTGGAAAGAACTCAGGTGTCCTTCAACAGAGGAATGGATACAAAAAATGTGATACATTTAAACAATGGCGTACTACTCAGCTATTAAAAACAATGAATTCATGAAATTTGCAGGTAAATGGATGGAAATAGAAAATATCATCATGAGTGAAGTGACCCAGTTACAAAAGAACATACATGGTATGTACTCACTGGTAAGCAGATAATAGCCCCAAAGCTCAGAATACCCAAGATACAATTCACAGACCACATGAAACTCAAGAAGAAGGAAGACCAAAGTGTGGATGCCTCAGTCCTTAGAAGGGCAAACAAAAAACTATTGGGAGAAAATATGGAGACAAAGTATGAAGCAGAGACGGAACGAAAGGCCATCCAGAGACTACCCCACCTGGGGATCCATCCCATATACAGACACCACACTCAGACACTATTGAGGATGCCAAGAAGTGCTTGCTGATAGGACACTAATATAGCTGTCTCCTGAGAGGCTCTGCCAGAGGCTGACAAATACAGAGGTGGATGCTTGCAGCCCCATTGAACTGAGCATGGGGTCCCTAATTGAGGAGTTTGAGAAAGAACTGAAGGAGGTGAAGGGCTTTGCGACCCTATAGGAAGAATAACAATATCAACCAACCAGACTTCCCAGAGCTCCCAGGTACTAAACCACTATACAAAGAGTACACCTGAAGGGACCCATGTCTCCAGCTGCATATGTAGCAGTGGATGACCTTGTCAAGCATCAGTGGGAGGAGAGGCCCTTGGTCCTGTGAAGGCTTCATGCCCCAGTGTAAGGAATGCCAGGGCAGGGAAGATGGAGTGGGTGGGGAAGCACCCTCAGAGAAGCAGGGGAGGGGGGATGGGATAAGGGGTTTTGGGGTGAGGGGTGACTGGGAAAGGGGAAAAAATTGAAATGTAAATAAATAAAATATCCAATAATAGAAAAAAAGAAAGTCAGACATGGTGATCTACACTGTAATGTGAGTATTTGAGGGATGAAGGCAGGAAAACCTAGAGTTCAAGGACTCACCACATTCTGACGTTGAGGCCAAGCTGGGCTACATGAAACCCTCTTTGAAATCAGATAAGTGAATGTATTAGATTTCTCAACAAACTCCAAAGCTTTGGGGACTGAGGAGATGACCCAGTGCATAACATGTTCCTTAGGCTTGAGCATTTTCGTTTGTAGCACCAGTGTTCCCATAGTAAGATGGGAAACCAAAGCAGGAGACACTTCAGTAGCTCATGGACTGGCTAGCTGGGCAAATCCATTGACAAAGCACAAGGGGTTTTGTGCCAAACAAGTTGGAACGGGAAGGGTCATTCTTGTGGTTATCCTCTTCCAGAGGTATGCTTGGTACACTCACAAACATCATGAAAACACACACACACACACACACACACACACACACACACACACACAGAGTGCTCAACCAAATCTTGGAACTACAAATTCACAGCTCCTCTTATTTTTAATATATCATGTTCAAACTAGTTAAGGTTGGAAGCATATAATCATTTCAAACAACTTAAATTCAGTAGAGAATTTCAGCATCTTATGTTCCAAACCAAAAAAATAAAATAAAATAAAATATAAAAAAATAAAAGAAAGCCATTGGGTTGTCAAACAGCAGTAAACCAGTTACAACAGATGGCCTGTTTTGGAAAGCTCTTTTTTATATTTTCTTTGTCTTCAATGATGTCTAAATTAACTTCCATTTTCCTAATATCTCTTTCTTGTTCACATTTGAAAGCTTGAACTGTTCCTTTTCTTCAGTTCACATTTCCTCCCATTTGTGGCACTGTATTACTCTTTTCCTCACTGCTTTTACAGAATCCCTCTTTACACGCTTTTTTCCCAGACCATTATAAACTATTCTAGGACAATTATGAAGTCCTCTGTCTTTGCCTTAGAATCAAACAGAGTATTAAAGACAGAATAAATGCCCAATAAATTACCTTGAATATTAAAGATTAATCAGAAGTAAATATGGTTGATTAAATTAAAATATGATACTTAGGGTGATACTATCAAGGTAGAAAGTAAAATATTGACAGCAGTTGATGCTGCATCTAGAGATTTGTAAGAGGGTCACACTCCAGCCTCACTTGGTTTAATATTTTCTAGTATGATAACATTCCAATTAGAGGTATACATATATATCTCAAACTAGTGCATGTGCACTTCAAATTTTTGTGTCTTGTTGTTTATAATGTTTGTATGAATGTGAAATTGAATTTTCAATGAGTAATGAGGTGTATTTAATGACATTTATGTTAACGGGCTAAAGGGGGGAAGTGTAGAGATGTTAAAAGTTTCATTTGAAATGCAATTAAAATTATTTGAATTATAGATAAATGATTTGATTTATATGCCTGATATAATAAATCTGATAAAATTTTGATAGTAAAACATAAATAGAAAATATATGGATATTTACTCTAAAGTTCTTTTCAATTTGTGTAATGATTAAATTAAATGAACAATATAAATCAACAAAAGATTAGAGATTGTTAAGTCTGAAGCCCCTCTTTGGGGGACATGTTGAACTTGAAGATTTGTAGATCTCATTCTATAATTGAAAGTAAAAAAGATTAACTATATATACATAGGGACAAATTATATATAAAATTTTTGACAGTATACATAAGATACAGTAAGAAGATAAGACTACTCAAAGAAAACCAGCAAGGAAAATTGTTCACCTTCACCATCCATTTGTGAGTAAGTAAACTTAAAACATCAGTTTCTTGTATAACTAAGACTCAAATGTATGTATCGTCTCCAGCATCTGACACTTACAAGAGATATATCCCCAAAGTACAACAAACTGAAACTAAGATTTGGTCTAAAGACAGTGAGAAAAGTTGATAACAAAAAACGATGTTGACCAAATGCCTAAAAGGCTAAGAAAACAAATGACTGCATAGTACACCAAAATATGGGATGAGGCAGATATGAAATCTGGAGAGATGGGTGTGTTTTTCTGGAAATGCTTTCTCTTACTGGGTGAGATAAGCAGAAGTTAATATTCAGTGTGTGGCAGAGTGATGGTTTGGATGAGAAATATTCCACATAGTCTTATGCATTTGAACACTTGGTCCCCAGTTGAAAGTACTGTTTGGGAGGTCTAAAAGTTGTGGACTCATTAAAGGAAGTAGGATTTATGATTTTTTAAAGACCTCTACTATTTGTAATTTACTCTCCATTTTGCACTTCAGATTCTAGATTTAAGCTCTCAGCTCTTCACTCTCAGCTCCGGCTGTAGTGTCTGCTGCCTGCTGTCATGCTAGTCCCACTATTATTGACAAGAATTCTCAGTCATGGTGTTTTATCACAGCCATAGACATGGAGCTAGCCCACCTAGTGATGTTCTGTATCCACCATGCTGTACATCCTTTCCCAGGGTTTGTATGGGGAAATGATGGCTGGCATCATCTAACTGGGACATCAGGTTTTACCTCCAGAAATGTAACAATGATGTACGTGTGTGATGTTGCCAGTGATTTGAAAAAAATCAAATGAAACTACTTTCTGGAAGAAATAGTCTCATCAGATTCCAGGCATTTTTGAATTTAAGAAAGTAGATATGAAGTTGTGAGCTAAGTCACAACTCAGTTGTAGAACACATCTTCCTATCATGTCAGAAGCTCTAGGTTCAAAACCCTCCAGTCAACCAATCAACCGGTTGAGGTATCAATCAAGATTATAAAGTTAAATGTGGTCATAAAGTCCTGTTAGCCTTGAGGAGGTCTAGATTTAGGCTGTTAAGTTTCTCATACTCTTACAAAGCATTTAACTTGAGCTTGCTTACTTTTTCAGATGCCCAGTCTGGTGTCATCATAATGGGTAACATGGGGACACACAGCCATGCAGACATGATGTTAGAGAAGATGAGAAAAACCTCAAAGCCCACCCATAGTGGACATACTTCTAGGGACACACCTACCCTAACAAAGGGGCATCTCCTCATCGTTTCAAGTAGTGTCCTTCCTTGCTGACTAAGAATTCAAATACATCACCCAATTGGGGCCACCAATTGAAACCACCACAGCATACTACAAGAGAGAGATGCTAGACTGTCTGGACTCCAGTTCTATTACCTGAAACTTTAGCCTCAGTGGAGAGGCAATACAGCTGTTCATAAAGAAGAATCCTTACATTTTAGAATGTAAATTGTTATGGATATGTGTGACTAAAATATACAGTGAACGCATAGCATATGGTTAATTGGAATTTCCCCATAAGATCTTTCAACAAGTAGGATATAAAGAAACAATTTAAAACTAAAACGATCAAAATATATTCTATGAAACTTAAAACTTATAAAGAGCAACTACAAGAAAGCTTGTATTGCCCTGCATATTCAACACATGAAATCCAGATTCTTATGTGAAGCTTTGCACTTTGATTCCTCTTAAACATGAAGCTAGGGGATCTGGCAATGAAATAAGGAGAGGTTGACTTAGAAGGCATACATATTTAAGAGCACAGCAAACTGTCTGTGTTAAAACATCACATTATTGGTAAAATAGATACTCCAAAAGATCCATAAAAAGAGCTTATAGAATTAATAATGAAATGCAACAAATGAACAATGTCCATTGAAATATAAAGCAAACACCAATAGCTTATGCTCTAAGATCAAGAATTGACAAATGGGACCTCATAAAATTATGAAGTTTCTGTAAGGCAAAAGACACTGTCAGTAGGACAAAACAGCAACCGACAGAGTGGGAAAAGATCTTTACCAATCCTATATCTGATAGAGGGCTAATATCCAATATATACAAAGAACTCAAGAAGTTAGACTCCAGAGAAACAAATAACCCAATTAAAAAATGTGGTACAGAGCTAAACAAAGAATTCTCAACTGAGGAATACTGAATGGATGAGAAACACCTAAAGAAATGATCAACATTTCTTAGTCATCAGGGAAATGCAAATCAAAACAAGCCTGAGATTGTACCTCATACTAGTCAGAATGGGTAGGATAAAAAAACTCAGGTAATAGCAGATGCTAGAAAGATTGTGGAGAAAGAGGAAACCTCCTTCATTACTGGTGGGATTGCAATCTGGTACAACCACTCTGGAAATCAGTTTGGTGGTTCCTGTAGAAATTAGACATAGTACTACCAGAGGACCCAGCTATACAACTCCTGGGTATATACCCAGAAGATGTTCCAACTTATAATGAGGACACATACTCCACTATGCTCATAGCAGCCTTATTTATAATAGCCAGAAACTGGAAACAACCCAGATGTTCCTCAACAGAGGAATGGATACAGAATATGTGGTACATTCACACAATGGAGTACTACTCAGCTATTAAACACAATGAAATTATGAAATTCTTAGGGAAATGGATGGATCTGGAGAATATCATTCTGAGTGAGGTAACCCAATCACAAAAGAACACACATGGTATGCACTCTCTGATAAGTGGATACTAGCCCAGAAGATCTGAATACACCAAGTACAATCCACAAACCACAAGAAACTCAAGAAGAAGGAATCCCAAAGTGTGGATACGTCATTCTTTCTTAAAAGGGGGAACAAAATACCCAATGGAAGGATTTTCAAAGACAAACTATTGAGCAGAGACTGAAGGAAGGACGATCCAGAGACTTCCACCTGGGAATACTTCCCATATTCAATCATCAAATCCAGACACTATTGTGGATGCCAGCAAGTGCTGGATAACAGGAGCCTGATATAGCTGTCTCCTGAGAGGCTCTGACAGTACCCAACTAATACAGAAGTAGAGGCTCAGCCATCCATTGAACTGAGTACAGGGTCCCCAATGAAAGAGCTAGAGAAAGAACCCAAGAAGCTGAAGCATTTGCAGCCCCGTAGTATGAACAACAATATGAACTAACTAGTACCCTCAGAGCTCCCAGGGACTAAACAACCAACCCAAGAGTATACATTGTGGGACTAATGGCTCCAGCTGCATATGTAGCAGAGGATGGCCTAGTGGGTCATCAAGGGGAGGAGAGGCCTTTGACCCTGTGAAGGTTCTATGCCCCAGTTTAGAGGAATGCCAGGGCCAGGAAACGGGAGAGGGTGGGTTCGTGAGCAGGGCGAGGGGGAGGGAACAGGGTTTTTTGTTGTTGTTGTTTTTGTTTTTTATTTTGTTTTCTTTTTTCTTTTTTTTGGAGGGAAAACTGGGAAAAGAGATATCATATGACTTATAAATAAAGAAAATAATAATAAAAAATCTAAAAAGAAAACCTTGAAAAAGGAATGATTTTGATTAGAGACCAAGATTATTTTATTTCATAATTTATTATAAAATTAGCAAATCTAAGGCTGCAATACTAATAAAAGTTGGAAAGCATATTTTAATGAAGGATGACTGAATATTTCAACTATAGACTCTCATTGTGCATTTATTTTAGAGAGTTGAAAATCCAATATCACAGAACCATACTTGCTGCAAAGCATCATCTAAGGGTTTGGTTTAGATTCGGAATAATCTCTAGATAACCTACATACTGGCTGATATAAGATATAAGTTTCTAGACAACATAGAGGAACACATTTACATTTGAGGTTAGTTAAAGATTTGTGTATATTTTACACATTATTTTTTGTTCCTGGTAGGTATAAAATGATAAAGCCTCTATGTATAAGCACATTTTATAAGTTTCCTAAGACCTTAGATGCAAGCTAGATATGAACGAAAATGCAAAACAAGCTTCATACATATACAACAGGGAAGTAGATGTCTACATAAAGGAATTGAACTGAGTGTCATTAACAGCATTATTCATCAGGATCCGAAGAAAAAATAATCCAAATAGCCCTGGAGTGGTGAGTGGACCATTGGGATTCCAGTACCCAGCAGGAGCTTAACGCCTGTCCCAGGATGTTAGCACAAAGTTTGTAAACCCACTGTATGCACTATTTTGTACCACTGACATTTATTCTATAGTGATAACTTTCTATTACTATCTTTTACATATGGAAAGTTTTAAAATCATTCGTTATTGTGTGCGTGTCTGCATGTGTGTAGGTGATTTTTTGTCACAATGCCTATGTAGAGGTCAGATGACAACTTTACAGTATCAGTTCACTCCATTCACCTTAAGGTGGTTCCAGGGATTGAACTCCAATCTCTGTGTTTAGGCAGTAAGATCCTGAGCAGTTGAGCTGCCTCACCAGCCAGTCCTTAAACTCCACATCTTTACTTTATAGTGCCATGAAGACATTTAAAGGGCTCAATTAGTTTTGCTTTGTTCTCTATATATGTTTAAATTTCCCATTAATTTTAGGGTTGAATGAAAATGCACTGGAAGGGTATTTTGGTTCTCTATAAAAGTAAAGTTCAATGTTTCATATTTCTCCCACAGAGAATATCACAATGGAAGGAGAGTTAATAAAGAAGCCTTTTACTCTTTACTTTGTACATGGTGATTCCATTCCATGCTATTTTGGGGGGAGATATGTACATATCAGGGTATCCAGGGTGGTTAGTACAACTTGACTTTCAAAGCTTGATGAATGTGCTGAACATGGAGGCCGTCCAGCTGTGAGGTTAATAATCACCACAGGTGATCCTGACTTAGCCAGCCTGGAGGACGAGGAACCCATTGTTCTGAATGAAATCCACCAGGCGTATACTCTCAGGGAGGACTAACATTCAGGACTCCAAGCATGAGACTCGGTCCAGTGATATTTATAAGAGGCAACACCAAAGAATATGATCAGCACCAAAGAATGTGTGGTTGGTTTTTAAACGTTGCATGCAGTATATAGAAGAAAAAGAATTCTGTAGCAATTGAGCTCATGAGTTATCTGCACAATAGGAGCTAATTATAGCTTTCCTGGATTGAGAAGAAACATTCTGACAGACAAAGCTTCGTTTTGAAAAAAAAAAATTCCTTAATCATTGCAATCAGGAAAGTCAGCAAATATTCACTACTTTTACATATAAAGTTGGGGAAAATGATCGGAAAAATATGTTTTTCTTGATTTGTAGGAAATGACATTTCCTATATGCTCTCAGGGTAAATAAGTATAATATGAAGTAAACAGATTCTGTTGGTTATGGGAAATTTATTTAGTAACTATTATGTTTTAATGTCGATGTTTCTCAAATTATGTGTACTATAAAATTAATTTCAAAAAGTGAAGTATGAATTTTTTTTTTACTGCTATTATATTTTATGCAGAAAGAAAGACCCTTCAACAGCAAATAATGAAATGGTGGTTTCTCTAGATTTCTAAGCTTGGAATCACTCCTCTCTAGAAGAAATTATTTATGTAGCCTAAGTAAATTTACATTATATGCAACTAATCTTTCTTAGGAGAAACCAATGGGAAAAGAAGAAATCCTTCCTAAAGCAAGAGAATATTCTTAAATTTTACACAAGTGGGAAAGGTTGGGGACACTGAGGAGAAAAAGAATGATATGAATGATATTGTTGAGCTGAGAACACTTGGGGAGGGTCAACTTACACAGATATCCTATTTTGAAGAATGTTTATAGTAAGTTGGAAGAGAAGGAAATTATGCATCTATAAAAGGTTACTTGAATCTTAAATACTCAGATAAAGAATGTAGAAGTCCTTTCACCTGAATTTGAAAGGGATATTCTCTTACCTCAGTGAAAATACAATACACATAACAAAAAATTTCTAAGGCACTATTGTAAGAGGCTAGAGGTACAGCAAATATAAGACAGACAAAGACACGATTATCATGGAGTCGTCGCTCTGATGATGGTACAATTCCATCTTTATTTGGGTGATATAGGGTAGTCTAAGGTAAGAGATGGGCACTATTTTACTTCTCAGGTAAAGAAAATATTTTGGCCTATCTATGGTCACAATCACTATTCTGATTCACTCAGAGACGTTAAGCTTAAAATTTACAAAATAACTAAAGACATCAAAATAATAGTGGAATATTATTACCATGAAGGAAGCAAGACAGGTATTGAGATGAAAAAAATAACTCAGAAAAGAAAGAATATAGACATGTATTTTATATATTAAGTAAACCGGAAGATGCCTGGGAAGCCATCTTGTAAGCTTCAATCCAGAGAAGAGGAATAAAGAGTCACACTATGGAAACCCAAAGGGTTTCTTGGAAAACAGAAAGTTATGCCAAGACTATCAGGGGAAAAGAAGCATTTGACAACAGAAGGAAGAGAAAGACAACACTTCAGGACCGTAACTCTAGTGTGTAATTACTAAAAACAATTCACAATATGGCTGGCTAGGCACTGGCGGTTCTGTTCCCAGACCAGTACGTAGCCAGAGACTGGGATCTCGAGACCAAGTGTTCTGCCTTGCCAACACCTCTCTAACAAAAAGAGGCTCTTCTCTAGAGCTCTCCCTGGGTCCCTGTGGCCAGCTGCTGCCAAACTGCTCTCTTCCTGTTCTTAAACTCATCAACTGTTAGAAATCTTCTGCCACCAGATCTCACAGTCTGGGTCTACATTTTGTCTGCTTTCGCTCCTGCCTGGCTGTACAAAAAGAACTTTTCCTTCCTTCTGGGTTCCCTCTTCCTCTCTTGGACCCGGAAGGCACGCCTCCTCCTCATCCAACGATTGGCTTCCTGTCGTCTTTATTATCCAATCAATTAATTGGGGGGAAATTCCACTACAGTAGCTTACTGAAAAAAAAAAAAAAAAGGAAAAATGTGTTAAACTCAGTGTTGAGGAAATATCAAAAGCAAGTCATGTAAATTTTATGGTCATTTAAGTATTGAATCCACGGAGGAATGTTATCTAGTAGTGAACAGTATTTTGATTATTATGTTAAAATAGCCTTTTTTCTATAGAGAACATCTTGCTTGGGAACAAAAGTGGAAACAATTAGAATTTGGCCACTTAAGAGGGGAATCATGACCTGCTTATGGACTGTGCACAACTTGGAGTATAATTTTTCAAGTAGTGCTCTTTCTATGAAAAAAGGAAAAATAAGTTTACTGAGACAGTGAGGTTACCATTAAAATGTCTCTTTTTTTATACATGTAGCACCTAACATTCAGTGTTACTGAATTTTATCCATTTACAGAAAAGCATGCCAGCCCACTGAGTAGGCCAGGGACCTCTAGAGTTCTGACTGTGTGCTTGCAAGCATGAACAAAATTTGCTGTGGACAAATTACCTGGGCTATGATACTTTTGTATCCTCTAAGTAGCGTGGTTATATGATCTACATGACAGGTTTTTTGTTTTGGTTTGGTTTTTGTAACAAGGAATATATGGAGTAACATATATATTTATTTCATAAGAGATTATTGGTGAGGCCCAATATTGAAAATAGAAGTATCAAATATGCATAGACAGTATTGATTTAAGGATAATGTAGTATACATTACTGGGATAGTTAATAAATAATTTCCTTCAACAAAGCACATGTTGTATGTGTGATCCCAAAAGGCTTACTTCATTGTGGAGAATTCCAGATTGATTATCTGTATATCTTGTTAAAGTGATATAAAAATTCTTTGCCAAATTTTTCTAAGATACCATCACCATTTTTGACATATGAAAGGCTGGCCATTCAATAGTATTATTTTAAATGTTTATAGTTTTTATAACTTTGTTATTTGACAAAGTAGAGAGTGAGCTGCAGAAAAATATCATAATGAAACCCATTGCTTTATACAAGTATTAATAGCTAATTGAAAATCAAAGAAGAAATATCGGGATCAGCTATGTTTCTGCTCTTTTGACATTATTTTATAGTTCTACTCACACACACACACACACACACACACACACACACACACATGAAAATGCATGATTCAAATGTTTTGTCCTTAAGTTATTCACACAGCAGCTCCACATCAAGGCCTTAATTTACTCTAGTGCTGTTGTAAATTTTGGTGATGTCACAATGAACAGCTAAGAGAAATCTTTACTTAAATTAACACTTGTTTGAGGAAGATGGATGGATAGTGAATATACTGGACATTAAGAATATGTAAGGGCTGTACTTCCAATCAGAAAGCATGCATGGGAACGACCTAGGCCCTCTGCACATATGTAATAGTTGTACTGCTGGGTCTTCCTGTGGGACTCCTAATGCCAGAGCAGGGGCTGTGTCTGAGTGCATTGCCTGCCTTTGGATCTCTTTCCCCTCACTGGCATGCCTCATCTAGCTTCAACAGAAGATGCCCCTAGTTTTACTGCAACTTGATGTCAAAGCTGCTTGATAACCATGTTAGGATTCCCCTTTTCTGAGGAGAAAGGGAGGAGGGGTAGATGGAGGAAGCTGTGGTTGGGACATAAAATAAATACACACACACACACACACACACACACACATATATATATGACACAAGTGATTCAAATCATGATTACATTTGCTAAGAGCAAAATAATAAAAGAGGAAGGGAATAAAAAATATTATGTCTTTAGTGAACTAAAATATAGATGTTGAGGTCTAGAGAGTTCTCACTGAGAGAAAGGGTACCAAGTTAAAACATGAAAAATGGCAAGGATGAGGAGAATGTTGGAAGTGGAAAGACCCTGCAGAGAGGATACTTGGTACAGAGGAAGATCTATTATTATTATTCCCTTCAAGATGCTATAGAAGAACAACATGAACTATGTGCTTTGTAACAATGATAACTCAGTCTTATAACCTTGGAGGATGGGCAGGTAAAAGTCAAGATATTAATTAACATGATCAGCCTCTAGCAGAGGCCTCTTCCTCAACATAAATGGATTAATGGGATAATGCACTTTTTGGGGCCTCTCTTCTTAGGGGCATTAATATTTCTTAGAAAGGCCCTAGTTTGTAGCCTAAATGTATACTAAGAGTCCCACACCCTGATAGCATTAACTTCAGAGTCTGAATTTCAATAAACAGAACAGTCACTTTATTTGTGTGCCTCCCAATCCTTAGGCCAAATATTAATCCTCATTCCTTCCTGTTTAACTTATGAGCAGCTGGAATATATCATAAGTGATATTTCATGTACATTTAAAAGTTTAGGGATCAAAACCTAAGTTTATATTCGATCTCCTTCTAGTAAGTAAATCCCATGAGTGTCCAGTGAAGCAGGTTTCCCTGAAGTGCACATCTCATTTTCCAGGATGGAGGATGTCTTAGGACTTCCTTGTTAATCCTGGCACAGTTAGCCTTCTTTGCCTGTCAGTAATCTTATAGAAGAAATTGAATCAGGAGTATTTTCTTTAAAGAAGTATACCATGATTAGTATATTTCAAGCAGTGATTACATAAACATGATTACATATTGATCTTCTGTCTCATTCTTTTGGTAGGCATGGGCTCTTTGCCAAAGCAGAACTTCCACAAGCCCTTCATGCTAATTAAAGACAGCCCTGGTTTATGGCCGTTTCCCTACAAACTCTACCTAGAGTCTGGATCCATGCTACAAAGCAGCTGCTCCCAACAGCAACATTTTTAGTGGGTTTATGAGAGCCTTAATTTATGGAATTTTATTTTAAAGATTGCATTGTATGCAGAGACTATAAAGTCTGTTTTCCATCTCCCAGTGGAAACATATAGTCACTGAGGTTTGAAATATCTTAATCTCAAAGAGTCATAAAATGGCCCACACAGGGACTACACAACCGACAGAGGAGAGTTTCTGACTCAGTGAAAGTCAGAACATTTGACTGTGCTAGAGTTTGAAAGAGAATATGACAATTTGTTGTTCTAGTTCCTAAAACACCAAATTCAGGGGAAATCCAGTGTAATACAGACAGAACTGAAATATAGTTTCTCTTTCTCCTGAAAATATGTTTTGAAGGTGTTCAGTTTGGGAGTGCAGAGTGTAACTTGGGAAAACAACATTACACATTATATTGATCTTACGACACAGGTAGTCAATATTAATGCTGTGCTTTGGGGACACATAATGTAGGTTAAAGGAATGGCATACTTCCAATGATTTATTTATTTATTTATTTATTTATTTATTTATTTATTTATTTATTTATTTTTGTCATAGCCAAAAGAGGATGGGTTTGAAATAGAAGCTAGTTACACTTTGTTGAAGAAAATACTTGTGTTTTGTTTGTATAAAACTCACCAATGTATAAACTCCTTAAAGTCATGTTGCCAGTGGGCAGTGTGGTCTAGGCATGTACTTCCCTCCATCTGAGACACTGCTGTGGGAAGATTGCAAGTTCAAAGACCCTGCCTGCCCCACAAAAAACCTACAGAATGAATTCAAGCCCAGCTTAGGGAACTCAGTGGGAACTTGTCTCCAAATAAAAAGGAAAAATTAGTGTTGAGATTTAGTTGAGTGGTAGATCACTTGTCTATTAGGTGCAAATCCCAGGGTTTAATTCCCTCTATTAAAGAACTGAAAAATAGAACAATTATGTTCCCATCTTTTATTTTAATTATTATTCTTTAATCCTTTTTTACAGTCCAGTCTTCATCTGCCTTCTGGTCCACCTATGACTGCTCCCCATCCCATACCTCCTTCATCCCACCCACACCCCTGGCTCCAAGAGTATGTCCTGATGTCCGATCCCCCACCCTACCAGACCTCTCACTTCCTGAGACCTCCAGTCTCTCAAGGGTTAGGTACATCTTCTCTCACTGAGGCCAGCTCAGACAATCCTCTGCTGTGTATGTGTTGGGGAGTTCATATCAGCTGGTGTATGAGGCCTGGTTGATGGTTCAGTGTCTGAAAGATCTCTGGGGTCAGGTCAGTTGAGACTGATGGTCTTTCCATGGTGCTGCCCTCCTCCTCAGCTTCTTCCAGCTTTTCCCTAATTCAACCACAGGGGTCCCCAGCTTCAGTCCATTGGCTGGGTGCCAGTATCTGCATCTGTCTCAGTCAGCTGCTGGTTGGGCCTCTTGGAGGGCAGCCATGCTAGGCTCCTGTCTGCAAGAATACCATAGTATCAGTAACAGTGTCAGGGCCTAAGGCTTCCCCTTTAGCTGGATCCCAGTTTGGGCCTGTCACTGGACCTCCTTCCTCTCAGGCTGTACTCCATTTTTTGTCCTTGCAGTTTCTTTAGAAAGAAACAATTCTTGGCCATCTTTAAAAGTGGAGAAATATAAGAAACATATCAGTCTCGGTGTGAAGAAAGTCCTGAGAAAGAGGGGAATAGGAGTGGCACTGATTGAATAATGTCTCAGAGTCAGAGATGCAAGTAGACTCAAGCTGTCAGTTCAGGTACTCTCTCTGTTCCTGAGGATTCTCATCATTCTTCCTTCTCCTTTCCTTGTTCTCCCTTCTACCTATCTTTTTTCCTTCTTTCTTATTATTTTTTCTTCTTCTGACTAAAGAGCCTGAACCCAGTCTTTTCATCCAGTCTTTGACCATTGTTAATTATATTTTTTTAGAAATTCTTAAATTTACATAAATTTTATTAATCCCAGATCATTAGTCCCAACCTCTGCTTTCTTCAAAAAAGAAACTAAACACAAGTAGAAGCCCATTTGTTTATAGATTTTACACAGCCTGTTCTTCATGAGTAGCTCTGCATAGCTCTTGCCACTTCCTGGTACAGCAGAAAGCAGTCTTTAGTAACTGTTTTCATGGAAGAACAAAAAGGTGACAGACTACTAAGGTTAATAATTTCTTACAAGATTTTAAAATTTATGAAAGTAGTAGGCCTTGTCATCTTCAATCCTTCAAATAACTAGGACAATGAAGTACTAACTTTTGATTTGCTGTACATCATCTTTTAAATCTCTAGTTTATGTTTCCTGTTCTAACAAATCCTTAGACTCATAGACTCTCCTTCTAATACTATGTGTTCGTAGATCCTATTCAAACCTTCTTCCAGTAAGATAAACCTATTGATCATTTGCTTGTATTTGTTTATAGATTCCTTCTTTTCCTATTCATGCCTCTTCTTCTTGAGAACTTTCTAACTCTCTATTCTTGATGTCCCCAAGTGATACCCCTGGCTAATTAATGCAGCAGTCATTAGACCGGAGGGTACATGTATCTCCTCATAATCCCAAATTCAAAGTCAAGTCTTGCAATGAACAATTTCTACAAAGGACCACAGAGGCTTTTATGGCCTCTGTAGTTGCATTGTCTAGAAACTTTCCCATGGCCCCAAAGGTCAGGCAGAAGGTCCGTTCCTTGTCCCCCATGGTCTTATGACCACCTTCATTCCTCATCCCTGAGAACCATATCTCTTTTATTTATTACAGCATGATTATCTCTGAGTAGTGAGGGAACATATATTCTCCAGAAAAAAGAGACTGAAAGTAAAATAAAAGAGACAGGAAATCAGCTTCAGAGCAACGGCAATCATCAGCACATACAAGATCAACAGTCTGGCAGTTGTCCAGGAGCAGGAACTGTCATACCACCTCTTTTACAGTGAGAGGGCTATGAAGCAACTGTACGTAAGACGTCAGTAAAAGTGATTCATTTTTATGGATGAGTTCTCCAGACGTTATGGGTTTCACTGTGCTGCTTACTGTTTTTCTAATAGTTACAATCTTAGAGAAAACCATTATTTATTTATTTATTTTTTGGTTTTTCGAGACAGGGTTTCTCTGTGTAGCCCTGGCTGTCCTGGAACTCACTCTGTAGACCAGGCTGGCCTCAAACTCAGAAATCCGCCTGCCTCTGCCTCCCAAGGGCTGGGATTAAAGGCATGCGCCACCACTGCCCGGCTGAGAAAACCATTATTTATTAACATTTTGTGGGCAGACAGTAGTTTATTGTATCTAACCTAATAGTTTCAACACCTGGATTAGAAACATTTAGGTAAACTGTTAAAAATTACTAGTACCTGGACATTTCTCAGACCATGTAAAATGGAAACTTACAAGAAGAACAATACTCTGCATTTTCCAAGAGGCAACAGATGACTCTAAGGAAGGAATGATTGGGAATCATGAGATAGTTACATACTGATAGGTCTATCATTTTAAAGTTCTGTCATCAATGTGTTATTCCTTCTGCCCATTAAGAAAATAAACAACACAAAGGTTACTTGGCATCATCAGAACCCAATTCTCCCACAATAGCAAGTCCTGGACACACCATTACACCGGAAAAGCAAGATTCAGATATAAAATCACTTGTCATGATGATGATACAGGACTTTAAGAAAGACATAAATAGCATCCTCAAAGAAATACAGGAGAACATAGGTAAACAGTTAGAAGCCCTTCAAGAGGAAACACAAAAGTTCCTTAAAGAACTACAGGAAAACACAATCAAACAGGTGAAGAAAATGAGTAAAACCATCCAGAATCTAAAAATGGAAATAGAAACAGTAAAGAAATCAGAAAGAGAGACAACCCTGGAGATACAAAACTTAGGAAAGAAATCAGGAGTCATAGATGCAAACACCAACAAAAGAATACAAGAGATAGAAGAGATAATCTCAGGTACAGAAGACACCTTAGAAAACATTGACACAACAGTCAAAGAAAATGCAAAAATCAAAAACTTCCTAATGCAACATCCAAGAAATCCAGGACACAATAAGAAGACCAAACCTAAGGATAATAGGTGTAGAAGAGGGTGAAGATTCCCCATGTAATGGGCCAGTAAATATCTTCAACAAAATTATAGAAGAAAATTTCCCTAACCTAAAGAAAGAGATGCCCATTAACATACAAGAAGCCTACTGAACTCCAAGACTGGACCAGAAAAGAAATTCCTCCCGGGCACAAAATAGTCAAAACAACAAATGCACAAAACAAAGAAAGAATACTAAAAGCAGTAAGGGAAAAGGTCAAGTAACATATAAAGGCAGGTCTATCAGAATTACACCAGACTTCTCACCAGAGACTATGAAAGCTAGAAGATCCTGGGCAAATGTCATACAGACTCTACAAGAACACAAATGCCAGCCCAGGCTACTATACCCAGCAAAACTCTCAATTACCATGGATGCAGAAAACAAGATATTCCATGACAAAACAAAATTTACATAATATCTTTCTACAAATCCAGCCCTACAAAGGATAATAGATGGAAAATATAAGGAGCAAAACTACACCCTAGAAGAAGTAAGAAAGTAATCTTTCAACAAATCCACACAAACCTAATTCTACCTCTTGCAACAAAAACAACAGGAAGTGACAATTACTTTTTCTTAAAATTAAAATTAATATTACCAACATATCCTAATCAATTGAAATTCAAAAATATGAGGAATTAGAAATTTGTTGTCATCCAATGGTTTCTCTAATTTAGTAATTGGAGAAATAGGTCCAATATTGTACAGTCTATATATACTTTCAGGTTGTTTGTTTTTGACAGTGTCTGGCTATGCACAACATAAGGGTCTTGAAATCTTGCTTCTCCTATCTCAGCCTTTCTATTAGTAGTATTATTTATTTC
>NW_022196909.1:16263693-16295246 GCF_008632895.1 Mastomys coucha
AATTTTAAGGAATATGACAAAAAAGATATTGTAGGTATTGAAGGGGGGGTCTCTGGGAGGAGTTGGGTCACAAAAGGGAAACAAGAATGTGATTATTCCTATTTACTTAAAATATGTTTTTAAATGTTAACAAATCCAGATAAATTGAAATCATTTAACTTTTCTCTTCCTAATGCAATAAAAGTTGAAAAAAAAAAAAGAATTGAAGATGCAGAATTAATCCTAAAAAAAAAAAAGTACACATTATATTGGGTTCCATTAGTCTCCCAATAACCCACATAGCCCTAGCTAAATTCACAGTTAAATCTGATGCCTGTGAGAACCATGTGGTAATCTGCCAGTGTTTTGTCTGATACATGAGGACAGAGTATGAGAGAGATAACATAACTTGGTTGGGTAGAACGCTGGTGAGCTGGGGTCCTTGTGACCCTCACCTGCTTGCTTTCATTTCTACCTGTTCTTTACAGTGGCTTATATAAACCAAACATGTTCATGGTTTTCTAAACGTGCTGTTCTCCAGTCCTTGTCTGTGCTGAGTGTGCTCTGAGGAGCAGGTGAAGAGACAGGTACATGCCTAATGTAATTTGCATATCTATTTCCTTTCTCAGCAATCCTGCTTATGCAGGTTGCCCTCTCTTGTGGTTGCTGATCATATCTCTGCTACTTTAGCAGCTTTATCATTTAGTCCTTATCTGTTACGTTTTTTCTCTTTCTTCCTATATTAAATAATAGCACTCTTCACATCTCAACAAACTACTGTGATCACACTTTTCTTTATAGTCATGACCAGAAACTAAATACCTGCTATTTGACATAATGATCCCCAATTTTAATTTCATAAAGTAACCAATAAAGCTTTGTTTAATCATATTTTGATGTCTGTTCTTATGAAGTCAACTCACCTGAAAGCTAAGAGCTTTTTATTTTTTTTTATTTTTTTACTTTTTTTTTTTTTTTTTTTTTTTTTTTTTTTTTTTTTTTTTTTTTTGTGCAGTGCCATGTACTCCTATCCATCAAATCCAGTTTAATAAAGTTTCCTCCTACATGAAGTCTAAATGCACAGGAGATGTAACTTCTACTACTTTAAATTCCCTGCATCTCATTCCTCATAATTACTTTTCTGTTTGTTGCTTATCATATTTCTGTACTTTTTGTAATACTATATAAGCTTCCTCTGCTGATAAAACAAGTACCTAGAAATCCCATATTTATTAAATCAAAGGTTTCAGAAACTACCTTATTCTTAGAAATAAAGTTCTACATCTATTTCCTGAAATTAATTTATATACTTGGAATTTTTTTTACAGAAATACTTTTGGATCTTACATTTATTTCAAAAGAACCTAGGGAGCTAACATGTTAAAACCAAACTTAGGGGTCAACAAATTCTACAATTTAAAACACGTATTTACAGTATTTAGTAAAAATAAAAAATATTCACCAAAATACTGGTCTTTACTATTTTCTCTCTAAGTCACATATTATTTGAACCTGGTATTTGGAAAGTATAATGTAAGGATGAATAACAAACTCATCTAGCAGTCTACAGTATAAACTTTATCCTAATGTTTGTTATCAAAATACTTGAAAGGGAATTTGTCATTCTAAGGGCAAATAGTTTCTATTAAATAAGAGAAAAAGCACAATTAAGTTTATGAACACAGTAAATAAAAGAGTTTCAACATAAGTGACACTTTTAGCCAAGTATATTGATGAGTGTCAACATTCCAAAAAGGTAGGTATAGGGGCAAGAAAAATGTGAGTTGGACATCAATTGGGCTCCATAGTGAGACCTCATCAAAACCAAATACCCTAGCATTCAGAAACGGAAGGAACTGCAGCAACTTTTACTTCTCTAACTTTTTATGAAGCATACACATCAAAATATATTCCACTTGTTTATTTTAGTGTACAATGTAAAACATGAGAGGCTTTCATAAAGGAGAACATGTGTGTTGTAAATTCTCAGTCAGGAAAAATGGTATTTACTAAATGGTATTTACTAATCATTATACAGATATTCCTTGACTTACAGTGTCTTATGTAATAGAAATCTGTCACAGATTGAGAAGATCTGAGCTCTCTTTATAACCTCGAAGCTGGTTACTTCATTTAGTTGATGCAAATTCTCTCCTTTTTAGTTACTATAGAAATTGTTATCCACTACATCATCATTTGAAGGAGCAGGTAAAAAGCAAACCTGGCAAATAATACCAGAAGAGCTTTAATACCATCCAGAACTAACACAACCACTGGAGTTATAAAATGTCACAATTACTTAAAAATTCATTATCTTCTGTTTTTGAAAAATGTACCATGGCTTCATTTCACAACTACAAAGGAAATTACAGCTCAGAAAGGGAGACTATAAATATTCCCACTGGCAGAATTTCCTTTCCAATTTGTACCTGTGTTCATCTGTATAGCTGAGATTTGAAAAAGTTAAGTAGTGCTCTTTAGTTCTCCCTGAATAGTGGCAAGAGCCTAAGGAAGCAGAGAATGTCTAACCCTTTTACTACACCTTCTTGTTGCTCTGCTTTTTCTGTTTTGTTCTGTTTCATTTCTCTCTCGGTTTTAGTTTACTGGGGTCTTCAGCTAGTGTTTCCAATCAGGAATACTTAGATTTCATAGGCAAGAGTCTGCCCTTCTCAGTCTTTCGGTCTTGTGGTTCTGCTTATTGAGTTCTCAGCTCTCTCATGCCTTTTTTGTCTCTCACAATGCTTTACTGTATAAGTTGAACTCCTGTCGATTTCAAATATGGAAACAGTTTGCGTACTAACATCTCCATCCTTGGCCTCTGTTTTTCATTGCTTCTGAGTAGATTCTCCTGCCACTTCAAAGCTTAGCACACATATTTTGCTTTTTGATGCATCTTCTTCTACCCTGAGCAATTTTGTCTCTAAATACTTCCCCTTTAGTTTCCTTTCCTTTGAGGGCATTTCTGTGAGATAACACTGAGAAGACAGAGTAGGATATATCTGATTTCAGGCCACTGTCTCCAATAATACTAACTCAGAGAGGCAGAAAATGATACAATGGCTTTTGGAGAATACTGGCTCCCTTTAAAGAACCTCAGATCATGTGTAAAATACCAGTGATTAAGAAAGCATGACTATGGGATGGAGACAGACACAGATTCAGACAGGCAGACAAATACAGACATAGACACAGACACAGACACACACACACACACACACAGACACATACACACACACACACACACACAAAGAGAGAGAGAGACAAAAAGAGAGAGAGAGAAGCACAGACAGACAGACAGACAGAGACAGAGACTCAGACACACAAAGTGACAGACAGACTAGGGTCTAGTGTGCATTTTAATAGCATGTATTCATAAATTTTACATTTAAAATGTCCAACTCCTGCATCTACCTACTGACCAAGCTTCTGTTCATATAATGGAAGACATACAACTGTCACCTAACAATGACACCCAACTTACATGAGAAACAACACCTCTTTCTGTATGTTGCTTTTTCATATTCAGTAGTGTTTCACAGCCTAATCTTTAATTAGAATATTCACATTGATGCTACATGACACCTGCCCACCCACTTTTTTTTTTTTTTAGCAAACAAGAAAAAAATCACTTTTATTTGGAGGGAAATTTCTCATTCAAATCAGTGAAATTTTCTTATATTTTCTACAAAAAAAGTTTTTTGAAAATAAAGTTCTTAAAAATTCTCAAATTCATTTGGAACAACAAAACAAAACAAAACAAAACAAAACAAAAACGCAAGATAGCAAAAACTGTTCTCAACAATAAAAGAACATCTTGGGGAACCATCATACCTGACCTCAAGCTTTACTAAACAGTAATAGTGATAAAAATCACATGGTATTGGTGCAGAGACAGACAGATAGATCAATGGAATAGAATCAAAGCCCCAGAAACGAACCCACATACCTATGGTCACTTGATTTTTGACAAAGGAGTTAAAACTATTCAGTGGAAAAAAGATAGCATATTCAACAAATGTTGCTGGGTTAAGTGGAGTTCAGCATGTAGAATAGTGCAAATTGACCCATTCTTATCTCCTTGTATAAAGCTCAAGTCCAAGTGGATCAAGGACCTCCACATAAAACCAGACACACTGAATCCATTAGAAGAGAAATTAAGAAAGAGCTCAAACACATCAGCTCATCAGGGGAAAATTTCCTGAACAGAACACCAATGGCCAAGGCTCTAAGATCAACAATAGACAAATGGGACCTCATAAAATTGAAAAGTTTCTGTAAGACAAAGCCCACTGTCATCAGGACAAAGCAGCAATCTACATATTAGGAAAAGATCTTTATCAATCCTATATCTAATAAAAGGCTAACATCTTATATATACAAAGAACTCAAGGAGTTAGACTCCAGGGAACTAAATAGCCCTTTTTAAAAATGGGGTACAGAGCTAAACAAAGAATTCTCAACTGAGGAATACCAAATGGCTGAGAAGCACCTAAAGAAATGTTCAACATCCTTAGTCATCAGGAAAATGCAAATCAAAACAACCCTGAGCGAGATTCCACCTCACACCCGTCAGAATGGCTAAGATAAAAAAGTCAGGTGACAACAGATGGTGTCAAGGATGTGGAGAAAGAGGAACACTCCTCTATTTTTGGTGGGATTTCAAGCTGGAACAACCATCTGGAAATCAGTCTGGTGGTTCCTCAGAACATTGAACATAGTACTACATGAGGACCCAGCTATAACACTTCTGGGCATATACCCAAACAATGCTCTAACGTATACCAAGGACACATGCCCCATCGTGTTCATAGTAGCAATATTTATAATAGCTAGAAGCTGGAAAGATCCCAGATGTCCTTCAACAGAGGAGTGGATACAGAAAATGTGGTACATTTACACAATAGTACTACTCAGGTATTAAAAACAATGACTTTATGAAATTTGCAGACAAATGGATGGAACTAGAAAATATCATCCTGAGTGAGGTAACCCAGTCACAAAAGAACACACATGGTATGCACTCACTGATAAGTGGATGTTAGCCCAAAAGCTCAGAATACCCAGGATACAACTTACAGAAAAACAATATCAACCAACTAGACTCTCCAGAATTCCAAGGGACTAAAACACCAATCAAAGAGTACACATGGAGGGACCCATGGCTCCAACTGCATATGTAGCAGAGGATAGCCTTATCTCGCATCAATGAGAGGGGAGGCCCTTGGTCCTGTGAAGGCTTGATACCCCACCATATGGTAATGTTAGGGTAGTGAGGCTGGAGTGGGTGGGTGGGTGGGGTGCACCCTCATAGAAGCAGGGGGTAATGGTGGGGATAGCGGGTTTTGTGGAGGGTAAACAGGGAAAGGAATAACCTTTGAAATGTAAATAAATAAAACAACCAATGAAAAATTTATTAAAAATATGCAGTTCTTTATTTTTATGGTTAGTTAACTTTCTGCGTGAAACTTATCTGATTGTTTTAATATGCCAGTTAATTTGCCTTTTCTTCACGTTAGTCCATTTCCATGGTTTTTGCTAATTTCTCAAATTGTTTTCAACAATTGTGTTTATACAATGGCATGTCTACAATTAGATTTTGTATGTTATCTTGAATCATAAGGAAGAGAGTACTTAGTCTGGAGTTACCAAATAGACTGTAACTTTTATATTGAGTATTATAGATTACTTTCTTATCACATCTTTAACTTCTAAGAGCCATATGCAGAGCAATTTAGAGTCTCTTTTTTATAGGTACATAATGGTATAATATTATAGACTCAAAAATATATTTTACAAGATAATGTAGATTTATTGTCTAAAGTGGCCACATTGCCTTCTAATTATAAGTACTCCACCAGTAAGATCTATTTACACATATTATCATTGTACTACTCTTCTCAGACATCTTTATATTTGACTATTTAATGATAATAAAAGACATTTTATTTCTATAATAATTTGTTTTTCTCTCAGTTAACATGAGAGAAACATCTTTGCATGTTTTTTTAAAAAATCTGCATTTGGTTGTAGAAATGTCTTTGTATCTTCTTCATTACTACCTTAGTACTGATTTTTAATTGGTTTGTGAAGACTGTTAATTTTGTATACTATTAATAACCAAACTATAATGCTGTTATAGGATGCTGTTATTGGTTGTGAGAAAAGTCTCCTAGTTTGAAACATTCTTCTCCTTTGCTATTAGCAAAATAAAAATTCTCAATTTTAATGCAGTGAAATACTTATTTTTAAGATTAGAAATTCAAACCTCTGTATTTTCTGAAGGACATTCTCACCTTTTAGTAATACTTTCCTGTATATTTTATAACTTTTAAAAAGAACTTTTCATGTTTATATAAACTTGCAATTAATTTTTGCTTATACCACCCTTATTTTTGAGTATTCATTAATTTTGAATTATGGATTATCAGACATTTCAATGCTGTATTTAATAATATTCATTATTCTCCAAGAATAGTTTAAGGCAAATTTGTAATAAACAATGTATTTATGGAAGCATATGGCTGATATTTATTTGGTTTACTTACCAATTTTATATTTTCCTTATTTTCATTTTCTTTATGTAAATGACTGTCCTAACAGCATGTGTGTATGTTCAACATGTGTGAGTCCGGTGCCCATAGAGGTCAAAAGGCATTAAATTCTCTGGAACTGGAGTTATATTTGCCAGTCATATTTGGGTATCTGGAACTAGACCCTGGTTCTTAGCAAGAGCAATGGATGCTCTTAATCATTCCACCATTACTATGGCTTCCCATTCTCTCCCATTCTATTATCCTAATGGCCATATTTATTAACCTATTGGCAGAGTCATGAACCTGGCTAGATATGCTAGTCTGACCTTGAATTCGCTGTGATCCTCCCGTCTTAGTCTTCCAAGTGCTGCGATAACAGGTGTCCACCATATATGGTGACAACTATGTTTAATTAAATTTATGATCTTTTTTCTTTGTGGCTGATGACACGTCTGCTTGTTCAGCTAGCATGGCTTAGTCTTCACAGGATCCCCATCACAAAGATTCCTTTGAAATGCCTACTTCACTCAGGATCAAATATCAAAGTTCTTGCTGTTTAATTATTCAGAGGAACGGTGTTCACATAGTATGGCTAGTATGTTCATAGTAGGCCCACTTGAGCATAGGTAGCTTCTCCAGGGAAGAGAAAACTTACTCTTCCTTCTCCAGCAGCAATTAAATACTCATAGTTCTTCAGCTAGTCCTGAAACTGAGCCATCGATCTATTATATCTATCTATCTATCTATCTATCTATCTATCTATCTATCTATCTATCTATATATATATATATATATATTAGAGTTTCTAGGAGAAAACATACCACAGTATTAAACTAAATATGTATTTTTATATCCATATAGCTCTCAGTATTATCAAAGAAACTCTTTTTTTTTTTTTTTGCAGTAGTCAGAGAATAACTGAATGAGTAAGGCTCAACTCAAAGCGTGACACCTGCATCAGACTCTCTCTTACCAAAGCTCAGAGGTCACCACAGAAGAGAAGGTGGAAAGATGGCAATAGCCAGAGATAGTGGGTCATTGCAGAGAAATACTCTTTTGGACAGGTGAGAGATGTTGCACATAGGAAGTTACAATTGGACGTCACTGCATGCATATGATGTATACAGACAAATTCTAACATCAATGGAGGATGGAATTAAACATCTTTATAAAAATTATATTTTAAATGCCTCTCAAGAGAATTATTTTCATGTTTTTAATACACTCTGCATTTTCATGAATCCTCATCTCTGATACCCCTTACTTCCTCACTTATTAAACATTTCCAAATCCAGATTTCACTCTTTTCCTACACTTGAGGATTAGTATATGGAAAGAACAAAAGAGTTTTGTTAACAATGCAATATCATTATCATTTTAAAGGTATTATTCTACCTGACCATGTTAAAATATAAATACAACATATTGAGCTTTAGCTACAATAGTATAATATATGCACAAAGCCCTTGGCCATACTATTGAAAAAGGACAGTGAGTACTTCAAGCTGCCCTGGTTTTGTTCTGTAAGAGGTCACCTTGGGAGGAAGCATGACTTTGTTTTAGTATGTTTGAAATCTAGATGGTAGGAGTAACATATATAAGACTGTGTCCTAGGAGAACACACTCTAGAAATTGTGTAGATTCCTGTTATACAGAGAGTGGTCATGAATAGAGTCATTGCTCCACCCTAGTCAAACCGACTTTCAAAGCTGAGAAAAGTAATGTTTACAGAGGAGGTGCTCATAAATAGAGTTTTTTTCTCAGGAAAAATAAAATCACAATGAACAATCCTTGCCAAGGTAAGCCTCCCTGAGACTGAACATTTATTGCCAAGTAAGACTTCTGTGGAATCTTTTACTCTGTTGTGTTAAAATGGGAAAGATAAAGATAAGAAACAGAAGTCAGAAGTTTCTTGCCATTTAAAAATAACTTTTATTGAATCCATTCTTTGTAAATTTCATATATTTATATAATATGTTCTGCTTCCTATAATGTTCACACCAACTCTCATCTCTCTATCCTCTGTATTAACCAACTCCTCAAAAATTCTTATTATGGTTTTTACACCCCAACTCCACACAGTTAGTCTCTGTTTCACCACCCACCCAAATCTACATCTTTTCTTATTCACTCTTATTAGAAAACAAATAAGCATCTAAAAAACAATATAATAAGATAAAATAGATAACAAACTTGAATAGGACAAAACAAACAAGCAGAAATTAATGAACCAACCAAATATTAAAAAATCCCTCAAAATATGAGAAAAATATATAGACACAGAGACACCCATTTTTGAGTGCACTGAAATCACAAAATCAGAACCCATAATATATAAACAAATGACCTGTAGAGTAAGAAAGAACAAAAATGCCAGACAAAACATTGTGAAACAATGAACCTCCAAAAATGCCATTGAATTCATTTTGTGTTGGACATCCTCTACTATTCAGGGGCCTGGCTTTAAGAATGGTTTATATACCCAGTGAAACTTTATTGGAGGAAACTTTTTATTATTATTAGATGTTTTCTATATTTACAATATCTTCTTTCCCAGGTTCCCCTCCAAGGAAAAAAAGAAAGAAAGAAAAGAAAATGAAATAAAAAAAACAAAAACTAAAACAATCTCCTGTTCTGTCCCTCCTCCCCCTGCTCACCACCTCACCCTCTCCTGCTTACTGGCCCTGGCATTCCCCTACACTGGGGCATAGAAACTTCACAGGACCAAGGTCCTCTCCTCCCATTGATGACCGACTTGGCCATCCTCTGCTATACGCATTTCTGAGTGGTTATCAATTGTAAATAGCTTTGGGGTTAGGGATAGGGGCTTGTGTCTACTTTCCTCCCTCTCAGCCCTGGGGCCTCATCTGGCTTAGATCTATGCATGCAGCCACAGCCTCTGTGTGTTCATATGTGTACCACCTGCTCTGTTCCAAAGGCCTTGCTTCTTCGGTGTCCTCCATACTTTTTTTGGCTCTTACAATCTTTCTGCCTCATCTATAGGGTTCCCTAAGCCACGAGGGAAGGGATTTGATGAAGACGTCCCATTTAAGACTGAGTATTCCACTCTGTGCTTTGTACAACCCTCTTCCTGGTCCCCACTCCCAGAGTTCTTCATTTCATCCACTCTATCCTTTGCCTCTAAGAGGTTGCTCTCCAACCTTACCTTCTCAGTATCCCCAATCTTGGGGGATTCTCTACAGGATTAGGCACATCCTCTTCCACTGAGGCTACACAAGGCACTTCGGGCCACAGACCAGCCCATGTATGCTCTTTGGTGGGTGGCTTATTCTCTGGGAGCTCCCAAGAGTCCAGGTTACTTGATACTGTTGGTCTTCTTATGGGATTTCCACCCTTTTCAGCTCTTTCAATTGTTCCCCAAACTCTTCCATAGGGGTCCATGACTTCAGTCTAATGATTGGCTGTAAGTATCTCACTCTGTCTCAGTCAGCTGCTGGTAGAGCCTTTCAGAGGACAATACAACGGATTCTAGAACACAACTATGATACACAAACCAAAAACTGATTTCAAGACACAATAAAATCAAACCTAATACCTAGTCAGTTGGGTGTTATTAACAAACCAAAGAGAACTTGTTTAAGAGAATATGAGGAGATATTGGAATTTTTAATACAAGTACACATGTATAAATTATAAAATCCTAATAAAGATTGGATTGTTTACAATAACATAAAAATCACAATTGGTTATTGGCCAATTACTGACTGGTTGCTACAAACTATTATTCTGTTTTTAAACAGAAAACAAGTGATATTGTCCTCCTTTTTCCTACAGAAATATATAATTATATATATGTATATATATATATATATATATATATATATATACAAAGGTATATATATTTGTCAAGCAGAAGAGATGTATAGAAAAATGTTGAAACTTATTACAGTAATTTTCAAGTTTTGAATTTTTGAGTGCTACATCCTTGAAAGCTTTGGATATTGTTATGTATGTATAATAGCATGTCTATGACTCAGTGTCACATGCTACACATTATCCAAAGGTACGTGTAAACTTGTTTACAATACAGTTAATTGGGTGCCTAAATCTAAAATAATAGTACTTATTTACAGCCTTCTAAAATTTCTGATAATCGCTCCGAACTTCAATTGGAAAACTGTGAATAGGAAAGTCCAGGAGTAAATTTCAAGCTGCACACTGTCATGAGCAGCATAGCATAACTTTCACACAGTGTCATTCCAGCTCACCTGGAACATGAATCATGACTTTGCCGAGTGTACTCAACTGTATGTGCGACCAGTCACCAGTGGCTGTCTGGTGTTACATGTGCCCCTATTTTTGTTAGTAATAGCCTCAAAGGGCCAGAATAATGATGTCAGGTAGGTGCTGGGTCATAAAGAATGAAAGAAAGATTGTACATATGATCCATAAATATATTTTTTTATCCTATCTGTCTTTACTGTTTAAGGTCTAGACACTCCTAGTTTAGTCTTTTAACAGACTTTCAAATACACATCCCCTCTGCTCCCATAGAGACAATTGTATATTTCAGTAAAGCATTATAGTTAAAACATTACATACTAAAATTCATCTAATGACAAAACTGTAAAGTGTTTCTAACAGTGATAATTTTGTAAGTTGATCAGAATAGTGTGATTTCTTTTAATGTTGAGGCAATCAAAGTTGCTCAGTGGGTAATGTTAGGTGCTCTCAAGTCTGATGACCAGAATTTGGTTCCTAGGACCAACTTAGTGGAAACAGGTATGATTTTCAAGCCCCACATATGTACTCTGGGCTATGACATATGTACTCACACACATGCATTTATGCACAGAAAATGAATAAAATGCAATTAAAATTTGAAATGTAAAGTTTAAACTGTTGCTATATAACCACTAAAGACACAGGCATGCAAACACATGCATACACACACACACACACACACACACACACACACACACACATATACAGAGACAACACACACATATAATGATAAACATACATTCACACGCATACACACACCAACACATATATGTATGCAAATATAACATATACACAAACACATACATGTGCATAATATACATATAGAAGCACCACACATATTTACATATACATACACAGATACCACACATACATATTTAAACATATATGCATACTTGACAAATAATGAGAATATGTGACTATTAAAGCTATTTGTTTCTGTAACTGACTCGTTAAAGATTATATTATCATAAATTAAGTTTTTAAAATTATTAACAAAAACATGTATTCTTTATGTACAACTTAATTTGCTCTAGTTTAGTCAAATAATATAAGATCCCTATAGTCTGGTTCAAATTTCAGTTTGATGTATATCTATCTGTTTATAGTTGTACAGAATACAGGCACTGCTATCTTAAGTTACAAATCACAGGTAAGTAGCATAAAGAGATACCAATCCTAGGCCTTTGCTCAGTGACCAGTTGGTGATTGGTTGCTACAATGTACTAATTTGGTCCTGAACAGACAGTAAAACAAACAGCTTGTTTTTTTTTTTTCTCTCTCTCAGAGAACAATCCATGTGATATTTAACATACATGTATGTACTGAAATAGAATTTTCATATGTATAATTAAGTGTTACATTTCATTGAAACCAACATTTTCAAATAATAAGGGAATGCAACAAAAATTAAAACTGAGAATAGCAAAATTGAAACTTGGAAAATATGTAAGTAAAAGCAAAATATTTGACGATGGTAATAGTGATGTAGGAAGTCTTGATTTAGAGAAAATGGGTTTATTGATGTGAGGAAAGTATATAGAGAGGGATGAAAGGTCCCAGAGGAAGATACACACTAGGAAAGCTTCATTTAGTCTTGTTCAGAGACACTCCAAGACCTCAAAAAGGCTAAAGGTAAATTACTTGTACCTGTTCCAAACTCATAAAGCAACGGACCTCTTACTCTACTGTAAAAAGGTGCTCTACCCTTTTGATCAGTGTTCTACAAAGAAACTTTCCATTCTAGGTATCTAAATTCTAAAATTAATGGGCTAAATAAAATATGATTTTACTTCCATTTTTTCAGTTACAATTTAATTTATTGTTATTATTAGCATTATCATCATCATTATTATTGTTTTTGTTTTTTAATTAATTAATTTATATTTTACCCTCCATATTTTATTCTCCACCCCTGCCCCTGTCCACCCTCCAACAACTCCACATCCCTTACCTCCACCTACCCCCTGTCTCTACATGGATGTCTCCACCCCTAACACCACCTGACCTCTAAATTCCCTGGGGCCTCCAGTCTCTTGAGCTTTAGGTGCTTTATACTACTTTCTTGGCGGTATTTTCTTTTAAATTTACCCAAAAGGATTCAAAAATCAATATCAACCAACCAGTCTACCCCCCACCCCCTAGAACTCCCAGGAACTAAACCAGCAACCAGAGTACACATGGAGGGACCCATGGCTCCAGACTCATATGTATCAGAGAATGACTTTGTTGGACATCAATGGGAGGAGAGGCCCTTGGCCCTGGGAAGGCTCGATGCCCCGGCGTAGGGTAATGCCAGGGCCAAGAAGCAGGAGTAGGTGGTTGGTAGGGTTAGCACCCTCATGGAAGCAGGTGTATGGAGGATGAGGTAGGGTGTTTCCGGAGGAGAGTCCAGGAATGGGGATAACATTTGAAGTGTAAATAAATAAAATATACAAGATGAAAAAGGAATTTGTGGACCATGGAATAAATGGAATTAAGGTATTTGAAAAAAGTGTAAATTTTAAAGAATCCATCACAGCACCCAGATTCAGATTTTACATTTCTATGAGTTTTTGATATCACTTATTTTTTAATTGGTCTTAATCAGTGATACTTATTGTTAACACCTGTATTGTCTTTTTCGTAAAAACATGTAGTTGACTGTTTCCTTATTTGGTGCTTGCATATCTCATAGTAAAGGAGCTATAGTGGCTATTCCTGGTTGTCAACTTGACTATATCTGGAATGAACTACAATCCAGAATTGGAAGTCTGGAGGCTGAGAGATTCAAGTTTCTGACCTGGATCTTGGCATGGAGATCATGAGGCATAGTGGCTATGAATCCCAGAAGATTAAGACAGGAAGATCTCTGAGTTCAAGGTCATCTGGGATTAAAGGAGTCGTGGCACACTTCTTTAATCTGGGCCACACCTTTTGCTGGAGACCTATATAAGGACATTGGAAGAAGGAAGGCTCTCTTTCTCTGTTTCACCTGCTTGCCTTGTGGGACTGAGCAACTGCTAGATCCTTGGACATCCATTCACAACTGCTGCTGACCATTTTTGGGAGTTGGACTACAGACTAAGTCATCAACAAATTCCTTTACTATATAGGGACTACCATAAGTTCTGTGAGTCTAGAGAACCCTGACTAATACAACATTGGTACCAGGAGCAGAAGTGTAAGCTGAATAAACTCTTTCCTCTCCAACTTGTTTCTTGGCCATGATGTCTTGTGCAGGAATAGAAACCCTGACTAAGACAAGAGCCAAAGTTATATTCTTTGAAAACATACAGAAAATAAACAAATGCTTCCAAATGTTTTGGAAATATTCCTGACATATTTAGGAATTTCTGCAATTACGCGTCAATTAGGGATTAACTGAAAATGTTCTCAAAGGCTAGACTGCAAGGAGTGTGCAAATGACCTCTCAAGTGGCCAAAAGGACACACAATTCCCTGTTACATTTCCTGAAAATAAGGCAACATGAAGCCTTCATTGAATTAAACATGAATCATGGATAGTACTTTGTAACAATTTGAGGGCCACCCTATTTCTTTAACATCTCCAGGATTAGAAACACTTATTCATATCAGATTGTTTTTACATAGTATAACAGGCAACCAGAAAATTAACAAGTCAATATTTTAATTTAGTTTAATTACCACATGGCAAAATAGATTAATGATATATTGTTGGTTAGGGGTACACATACAAGAGGACATTTATCTCCGTTATTTAATACAAATGGCCTCTATTAAATAACAGATTGAAGGACAAATGCAATGCTTAAAATTAAGGCAAATAAAAGACAGCTTTTAAAAATCACATTAACATACTTACTCTCAATACTACTACTACTACAAATCCAACTTTAAAGTAAAGTTGGATGGCACATTTTATTACAGTGAAAAAAAGGAGTGTGTTTATTATTTTATTTTGACACTATATGACATCATTTCCTCTTCCCTTTTGTCCTTTCAAAACTATCTATATACAGTCATTGCTCTCTTTCAAATTCATGGCCTCTTTTCTTCATCGATAGCTGTTGCATATATACACGCATATGTATACAAACTATCATCTTAAGTACATAAGTGCACTCTACTCACTCTATACGATATTGCTTGCATGCATGGTTACAGGGTGGAGCCAAGTCCTAGTGGATACATCTACTCCCACACCTTAGGGTTCAGGAAGCAATGCAGAAGAGGGCATGAAATGACTGTAAGAACCCAAGGATCATGGAGTTTGCTCTGAGATAGTGACTCCTGGCTGTCAGAAGCTATACCCAGAAAGCTTCAGTAATAATGAATACATAAACATGAACTGAAAAGGGACAACAAAAATCGACATCCCCATGCCGAAGGGAATGGGGGAAAGGCCACTCATCCCTGCAAGAAGAACTTCCAGCAGCTAAGGAAACCGACAGTAGGAAAAAGAGTCTTCCCCTGGGAAGAGCACACCAGCTGACTTTTAACATAAACCGAACAATGTCCCAAATGGACTTAAGACATTTGTTTTATAATAAGCCACTTCTATTAGCCTCAGTAAGCCTCATCTCATTAGCAGGCAATTGGAAAATCTATATTACTTTCAGGAACATCATAACATAATTAAAGCACTAATGATTTGAGTACACTCTGCAGACATTTATTTACTTTAAATTAAAGTTTGTTCTTGCTAACATAGAAATTCAAAAAGTAAACTTCCTCCTGAATGCTTTTAACTTGGTTGCTCGATAATCACTCTTTATCAGCTACCCAAAGCATTGAAATGTAAAACTGTGGTTGAAATAAATATAATGCATATTTCACATTTAAATATGAAGCTCTTAATGTTTTATAAATTCATCTTTGCATCACATTATATAACACACTCATGAATATTCAGTTTACCAACTGGGTGCTGGGTTTTCCAGCCATGCTGTAGACCTCATATACAATAGTAGCCAGAGCACACGTTTATATGCAGAAGTAAAACAGCTCAAAGAAAAAAAATAGAGAAGCACAGCTATGATTCATGTTTTCAGAAGCTCTAGTGTTGGTATGTTAATACAACAACTTATAAACATTATGTTTTGTGTAAACTGGACCACCATATTTTGTAATACAAAAATAATTAGGCCAAGATAAACCAACAGAGCAAAATTATTGGTATTTTCAGTTCCTTTCATAAGGACAGACATATTAGTTTTAATAACTGTTCAGTATTTTTACATAATGCCTCCAAGAATATTTACTTCCCCATTATAAACTCATGTAGTATATTTGACTTTATTTTATATACTTGAACAAATGTGGTCATAATTTTATTGAGCAAACATGAATGAATTTTCTACTGTGCAATTGAGCAAACAGTTTTCCTAATAGTAATATTAAGTAATACTACTTAGAAGCTACTGTTTTGGAAGTAGATATGATGAATCTTAGTGTTATTCTGAATTCAAGTAAATATTAAAATTTTGGTCAGATGGTACATTTAGCCTTTAAGACCATCAGCTAAACTACTGTTACATGTGTGAATGATATCACAAATTACAAACAAGATAAAATGTGTATTTAATTGAATCATAATTGTAGTGTAGAAAGTTAAATAATAAATTAAAGTAATATTTTTGGGCAATTTAATTATCTCACACATACCTGTTTTTTTCCATGCCATACACTGGTGCTGTATAAACAGCGACAGTGATTTTGAGCATGAAGGTTCCAGTAAGAGGCTGGTGAGATGGCTCAGTGAGTAAGAGCACTGGCTGCTCTTCCAAAGGGCCTGAGTTCAAATCCCAGCAACTACATGATGACTCACAACTACCCATAATGAGATCTGATGCCCTCTTCCAGTGTGTCTGAAGACAGCTACAATGTACTTATGAATAATAATAAATAAATTCCCTGTTACCTCTTCCTCTCCCTTCCCCCTCTCCCACTCAGGTCCCTCTCTCCCTCTGTGTCCCCTTCCCCCTGCCCTGATTGTTTTTTGTTCTCCCTCCCAAGTCGGATTGAGGCATTCTCACTTGGGCCCTTTGACTTGTGAACCTTTTTGAGTTCTGTGGATCGTATCCTGGGTATTCTGTATTTTTGGTTAATAACCACTTATTAGTGAGTACATACCACCATAGGTTTCTGATGCTTGTGCCATTTCTTGGCCTCTGTTCCTTCTGTTTGTCTTGTATAACCCTGATCTGATAATTTTTGTTTCATCTTATTATATTAATTTTGTTATGTTTTTTATTATTATTCCTTGTTTGTTTTCTAATGAGAGATAGAAAAGGAAGGAATTCAGAAGGGAGCAGTTGTGGAGAGAAATTGTGGGAAGTTAGAGGGATGAAAAACTTATCAGGATATATTGTGCCAGAAAAATATATTTTCAAATAAAGGGAAAATATAACTTAAAAATAACTTTAAAAATACATGGAAGTTTTGGAGAAAAGGGGAAGTGGGAAAAGGATGTAATTTTATTTTAAACTCAAAAATGAAAGACAAAACTAAAAAAAGGAAAATATAACAATTTTTGACATTTTTAAAATAAATCACAAAATATACTGACTTCAATGTCTTCTGAGCATTCAGTTTGACATATGGTGGTTATTATAGGTACCAGAAGATAGGTTATGATAAGAGAATCAATTCATTCAATCAATCACATGAAGAAATCCAATGAGAAAGAACAAAATAACATAATTTCTGTGTGCCCTGAGAGGTATTTGGCAGACCTAAAATTCATTTCTAATAAATGATTGGAATGAAAATAATAGAAGAAATAAAGGATACCTGCTACATGTTTATAAAATATTATTCTTGTATGGATTAATACAATCTTTCACATACAAGACAGTAAGCATTTTGTTTTACATATTTCAGAGTATATGTCATCTATCACATATAGATAAAAATAAATAGGAAAAGATAAAAGTTTATGTAGTACACTGACATCACATTTTGACTTAGTGGGTATTATAAAGCTTCCCAACATTTTATATGAAGGATAAAAAATCTACAATATTAAATATGGTAGGCAATATATAAGAACAAACAGAAATGGAAAACATATTTGGACAAGTGGTGTCTCTTTGCACTTTAAGATCATAATATCTTGAAAACCATTGAGGGTTTTAAATAAAATTATGACATAATAAAATAATTTATTATGTAATCAGGATATAAATTAATTTATTAACATACAATAACTAGCTACAAATCTCATAATTACCTCATACATACATATTTAGAAACAACATTAAGTTTGAGGATTCACTTTAAAAATGATCAATTGACATGATAAATTCATGGTTTTGTGAAATGAAGAAATGAACTGATATTTCTTTTTATCAATAGTTTCATAATAACAAATATGATGATCTTTTCTTACTTAAAGTAGAATGAATGTGTGACCCAACTAGCATACATAATACCCTGTATTTTATTGCCAATCCTGCAATTTTAAAAATGGACTTAGAATTATAGTGTTTAGAGTGTATGAAGGAAAAGAATAATGAACAGAAATTTCCCCTTTATAAGATAATTGCTTCTATTTATTTATAGTATGTATGAGTGTATTTATATATGTTGTGTGTAGGGGGGTTCAGAAGAAAACTTGCAGGAATTTGTTGCTTCCTTCTACCATATGGGGTTCTGAGCGTCAGGTTATCACGCTTCTGGGTAGCACCTTCCTCAACTGGGCCAGAGTGTGAGCCCCAGAATATTTCCTTGTATGTGCTACAGCATGCTATGAACATTACATACTGACTATATTTAAAAGAATAGAGAAATCCATAAGCAGATCTAAATATGTCAAAAAAATTAGAATATAATAAATGTGTAGAGTACCTTAAACTATGATGAGAACTAACAATAATAATTAGTGAATAATAATAATTGCACCATTGGATAGTGATTTCCACTATCGGATAGTGATTTGCACCATTGGATAGTGATTTGGACAATTTGATAGTGATTTGCATTATGGAATAGTAATTTGTACCATGAAAAAGTCAAATTTAACCTGTGCTTCCTGTAAGAAAACATGATTAATTCTAAGTGGATTAGAATTACATAAATAAACTCACAAGGCACCAGGAAAAATACAAATAAATTTATTAGGAAAGTATATCATCATCAAGTTAGTAAAAATTATAATGAAGTTTTAAAAGCAGTATAAATTATGACATTCCATGCAGAGGAGGTTAAGGATAACAATATTTCTCATTAGAAATAATGCAAAAAGGAACATGGTACCATTTAAAAACTTAAAAGCTTTTGAAATTATTGAAATCAAAAAGACCAAACAATTAAAAAGGGCAAAAGTAAATTTTTGACTCATAAAATTTTATTTTGAAAATGAATATTAAACAATGATTTTCTTCAGAAGATGCAAAAATGGAAAGAATGTATGAACAGTATGTCTGCACTATAAAATGAGTTAATGGAAGTTGAAGAAGAGGAAAATTGAAACTGGTCAAGGGATTTGAGGAGTGTAGAAAATTATAGTATTATAGCTAAATATAATAGTCCTTCTTTGAAATACGACCTTTAAAAGGCTGTTCAAATAAGTAGCAAGTATGTGCTCAGCCCTAAAAGAGACATCTGTACGTAAAGCCCTAACAAGGCCATGACACACTGTGGAGGTTAAGGCAGAAAGAACATCTGAAGGATGGCAAGAGTGCTGTGAAACACCCTTCCGGTCACTACATGCCATTGCACTCATGAGCTCATAACAGCTGTGGTTATCTGCACAAGATCAAGCCAAGAAGATCAGTTTATGTCTTAACAGGGAGCTCTAATTGGGTTCATTGGCTTATGAGAGAGAAAAGAATGAGAACAAGAGCGAGAGCGAGTGAGAGAGGGAGAGAGAATGAACATGAGAGGAGGAGGGGATATGTTGGTGGTTCCTTATGGAGCAGGCTGTGGGAATCAGGGATGCATATGATCAATATACATTGATAAAAATTAAATAACATATATTCTATTATTACACCAGTGAAAAGATAGCTATCTATTTGAAATGAATATTGATTAGTGTACTTTGTGATTTGTACAGAAGTAATAGTCCCAATAGTAAAGACACAAAGTCAAGAAATAGTGCCTGCCGCTGTAAGTTTTTATTCAGAAATTAGAGGCTATTGTGCAGCTTGAAGGTAGAGTGACAGAATCTTGATATGTATACTACATACTTTAGAGATTAAGTATATAGAGAAAAGACATAACAGCTAATAAATAAGTAAATAAAAAAAACAAGAGAATTCTGGAAACATTCAATTAATCTACAATAAATTTAATTCTAAGAGTGAAGAGCAACAGACACACGGGAAATAACCAACATGATTTCTTTACTCTAACATAATGGTAAACATAATACATCTAAATCAGCTGGGCTTGGTAGAACAATCCATTTATCTCAACACACAGAAGGCAGAACCAGGAGGATCTCTGTAAGCTTGAGGCCAGTCTCGTGTACACAGTGACTTCTAGGATTATTTAGACAGACCCTGACACAAAAAAAATTAAGTATAGAAATATGTAAATTTACTAATTAAAGTGCGCAAAACATGTCAATTAAAACTTGTTTATTATTATTATTATTATTTTATGTATTTACAAATACATTACATTTCAAAAAACATTTCAAACGTTGTCCCCCTTCCCGGTCTCCCCTATGGCAAAACCCCCACATTATCCTCCTCTTTGCTTCTAACAGGGTGCTCCCACACCTGCCCACCCTCTCCTGTCTCACCCCTCTAGCTTTTCCCTTTGCTGGGGCAACACGGCTCTACAGAAACAAGTGTCTTCCCTCCCATGGATGCCAGATGAGGCACTCCTCTGCTACATATGTATCTGGAGCATGGACTCATCAATGCATCCTCTTTGGTTGGTAGTTTAGTCCCTGAGAGCTCTGAGGGGTTTGGTTAGTTGGTATTGTTGTTCTTCCTATGGGGTTGCAATTACCTTCAGTTTTTTTCAGTTCTTCCCCTTACTCTGCCACTGAGGTCCCCAGGCTCAGTCTAATGGTCAACTGTAAACACCTGCATCTGTCTTAGTCAGGTGCTAGTAGAGCCTCTCAAAGGACAGTTACACCAGGCTCCTGTCTGGAAGCAGTTCTTAACATCGGCAATAGTGTCAGGGTTTGTTGCCTGCAGATGGGATGGATCCCAAGGTGGGGTCTCTGGATGGCTTTTCTTGTAGTCTCTGCTCCATTTTATGTCTCTGCGTTTCCTTTAGACCAGAACAATTCTGAGTTAAAGGTTATAAAACTTCTAAGTGATAATGTACATATAAGCAAGAAGAATCTATGTGAGGTGCTCAAGAATCCAACTTTAAATATAAGGGAAAAAAGGAAGGGATTAGGAAAAATAAAACAAGCTAAAGTTTATTTCCCCCTTCTCAGGTTCATTATACATTTGAAAACTAGAAAGATAAGTTTTAATGTCCATCCTAATAAAACTAGGAAATAATTGTGTTTCACCTCTGTTAAACATTATGCAATGTGTAATATATTGAATATGCACATGGAATATATTTTTGTGTTATACAGCTATGGAGTATATTTTGCATTATATTATTAATTACAAATGACTTTAGATAATGAAGCTCCAGCATGATTTCATTAATATCAGGTAGATTAGATTTGGGGAGATATATTACTAGCAATAAGAAGTGGAATTTCATCATAGTAAAATCAGAAAGTAATCAAGAGTACGTACAAATCATGCCATCATGCATCTAATAAGAGACTCTAAAAATGAACAAAGCTACATTCATCTAGATGGAAGATGACTCTATTAGTAATTAGAAACTATATTAACTCTCTCAGTGAAGGATAAAACAAATAGAAAGTGACCAATAGTATACAATACTGAGTGGTATAGCAGTTGAAATAACGTAATTTATTTTATGAGATATTTCTTAAATATCCAATTTTTGAAAAATGCAAATATTATGGAAGAAAGGGAAATGTAATATGGATTTGGAATACAGGAGAATACAGCTGTGGTGTTTGGATTTTTTCCAATTGTAGTAAAATATACACACTGTTTGCCATTTTAGTCATGTTAAATGTATAAATTGCTGGCACTGAACACATTCACATCACTGGGTATCTAAAATTCATTTCTAAATTCTTTTAAACCTTCCTAAATTTAATTGCCTTAGTTAATAACTCCATTCTATGACCAGTATCCTTTAAGACATAGTTTAAGTTTAATTTTGATATAATCCGACTCATTTTTTTCTTGTCTTTGCTTTTGACCTTTTCTCAAAGAATTCACTACCAAATCCACTGTCACGAATCCTTGAGTTTAACTATGTGTATCAATTCAACTCTGGGTTTACCATATTTTTGTGTTTGTGACACTTGACTAAATGAATAGGTATAAATTTGGGGTATCAAAAAAGAAAGAGGAAGAAGAAGAAGAAGAAAAAGAAATGAATGATGAGTTTAAGTTGCCTCATGTCAGGAAAGAAAGATTTCTAAAAAGTTCTAAAGACTTAACGATTGGACGAAGGCTCAAGCTTGAAAAGGATGTTACTTGCCAAACTGTGAAATCAAGATCTAAAAAAGTATTAATGGTAATGACTTCTATAAAATCAGAATATTTATTTTAAAAACATATAAATCAGGATAGAATAAAAGGCAAAATAAAAATGACTTCCTTAAAAGAAACTACAATGTTTTATATACTATATTTAGAAGTATGGAATTTGAATTTATTTATTTTACAACTCCCTATATAGCAATTTCATGTAGATTTAGCAATATTTACTAATATTCTTTTCTTTGAAGGACAGAATAGTCTCAGATGTCAAGCCTTAATTAAAATAGACCATTGACTTCGCAGTAGATTTCTTCTGTGGTGCTTACCTTGAGATCAAGCCTAGCATCACCATCCATGATGCATTGCATACTTCTCACCATGGGATGTGATTGAATTATTCAGGTTACGCAAAATTGCCTGACTACCATTTTCGTATGAAAACAACTAACTTAGAATAAGAACCACCATCAAAAACATATAACTTGAACTCTTGACATGTTCAATATTGTGGATATGGGGAAAATACATGAAATATACACTAAATGTTGATGTTTGAATCTAATAAACCATATGCGTACAAAAGACAACCTGGGGAAATTTCCTGCAGAATACTAAATGTGAGCAAGACTTTATGCTGTAAGTAGTTTTGCTAGGTATAATAATGGACAATGTTCTGTGAAGAAATATATCTTTTTAATTTTTTTTAAATTGAAGATACATTCTTTTCTCCTAAAATATACCCTGACTACAGTTTCTTCTCCCTCTACTCCTCTTAGTTCTTCCCTACCTCTCTTCCTCTGAATTCAGTCTGCTTCTATCTCACATTAAAAAAGAAAAGGGTTATAAGAAATAACCAAATATGAGAAAAGAAGATATAATAAAATGAAAGAAAAATTATGATATTGATGTTGGAAAAGGCAACCTTATAGGAGGTAAAGTGTCCAAAGAGCAGGGACAAGAATCAGTAACCCACTCATTCTCATACTCAAATGTCCCATAAAACACTAAGCTAACAGCTATAATATATATGCATAGGGCCTAGTACAGAACCTTATAGGCCCTGTGCTTGCTGCTTCAATCCCTATGAGTTCATAGGTGCCTTGCTTAGTTGGTTGGGGGTCTTGTATTTCTAGAATCCTCCATCCCCCTTGGTTCTTACAATATTTCAGCTTCCTTTTCTTCAGAATTCTCTGAGCTCAGAGGTGAGGGATTTGATAGAGGTCTCCTATTTAGACTCTTTGCCCATGTATTGTTTGGCTGAGGTAATCTGCCTCTGTTCCTATCTGCTCCTAGAGGAAGCCTTTCTGATGATGACTAGATAAGGCACTGAACTATGAGTATCATATTTATCATTAGGAATTACATTTTTACTATTTTTTAACTTTGTATATTTTTATACTGGAAGTGTTTAGTTTCACCTTAGATCTCTGTGCTATCTAGTCTCTGGTTCTTGGTTACTCAAGCAGTTATCATGATTCTCATGGAATGGGCCTTAGATCAAATCAAATATTGGTTAGCTATTTCCAAAAGTACTATGCCACCATTGACCAACATATTTTTTCAGGAAGGAGAGATTTTTAGGTCAAAGGTTTTATGTTTGGGTTCGTGGCCACATTTGTCTTTTCTTAGCTTGCAGAGTACTTTCCTTAGTCAAAGAGACTGGAACATAGGGTGAGATCTCCTTGTAGGCACAAACTTGACTTCTCCATGATCAATGAGTTGTGTAGATGTTGACCTCAGCAACGGAGTCCTGCTGTCAGTTTGTGAAAAGCAACCTTTTGTCTCAGCAACAGCCTTCGCTGTTTGGGAATCATATGGGGCCTCCTTGGCCAACAGGTCAATTGAATGTAAAGTAGTTCCTTCACTGGAAGTTATAAGACATGACCAGTTTAGATTCAATATCCTCCATTACTAGGAGTCCTTATTAGGATTACCATCATAGATTCCAATGGTTCTAATATTCTAGGTTTCCACACTACTCTCCAAATGCCATCCCATCAGCAGCAGCCATCTCTCCCCACATTCTCTTCTTCCAACATCTCCCTCCACCTGATTCCCCTATTCCTGTTCCTACCTAACTCTAGTTGACTCATAAAATCTATTCCATTTCTCCTTCCCAGGGAGATTCTTGTGCCTCTCCTAGATCCTTCCTTTTACTTAATCTCTCTGGGTCTATGGGTAATACTTTGGTTATCATTTACTTAATGGTTGATGTTCCCATATAAGTGAACACACACTGTATTTATCTTTCTGGCTCTGTTTTATCTCACTCAGAATGATTTTTTTCTAGTTCTATCCATTAGCCTAAAGATTGTATGATGTCATTTTTTAACAGTTGAGTAATACTCCATTGTGCAACTGTATCACATTTTCTTTATCCATTCTTCTTTTGAGGGTTATCTATGTTGTTTCTAGTTTCTGGCTATTACAGTTATCTTTATTGTTGAGAAGTAAATAACTAATTACAGATGTGATTTTGATTTATTAAAGTTTTAGATGGGTTAGCCCAGAAATTTTAGAGAAGGCAATTGCCATGTGCTTAAAATACTATTTGTACAATTCTTTCAAGTTATCTGATGGTTTAAAATTGATACTATAATTCAGTAAGTGAAAACATTTCAAACTCATGATACCTAGCTCCCTTATTCACTTAGAGAGGATGGGGGGAGTTACTTTATCTCTTTTTATCTGTCGTTTCTTGATATCAAGGATCATAATGAAACCTAATCTACTCAAATTAAGCAGTATTATACATGACACAATGCATGGAAGTTATGGAACACTACCTAGCTCATAGAATGTCCTCAATAGATTTCTGTTTGCATGGTTAGATTTACTGGCAATATTATTGACATATTGGAGTTTTATTACTTTCAGATTTATGTGCAATGAGTCTTGAAAGTTAGTCATTTGGAATCAGCCTTTCATGTTATAAATATGGGACTATAGAACTATAGAAAGAAAATATTACAAAACAGAATTGATTTTACATGTCTATAAATAAATTTCAGTATCTCATAAAAGGTTGTCAATAAAATAATAAATCATCTTCTAACTAGGCATCTGCGTACACCTCATAAGCTTAAAATGAAATATAATGATACACATAGTAAGACCATCACCACAGCCTTCTCGGAATCTATCAGTGCAGAAGGCAGTGTCAGCAACCTCAGAAACTACTCGCTGAAGTGACCCCACTAGAACCCTTGTAGCCAAAGGGTAATTAAAGTTGGGCTCCAAGCCACATGTAAAAAGTCCATTTTATCCTTTTAATTAACGACTGCAGCACTGCCCTGCCCTGTTCTACTGTGGGGCCTGGCAGAATTACACCACCATAAACCACATTAGGCAAGTTTCCACCAGCGGCATGGCTAATGCATAGTTAGTTTAACTTTATGAGGCAATAAATACAGACCATAATATTGTTGAGTATCAACATCGACATTTTCACTGTATAGCAAGGAAGTAGTTTACAGAACAAGTATTTACAGCATACTTGGAAGAGCTTCAGTCCCAGCGCTGGTAATAAGCAGAGGAGTTTCTGTCATCCACCACCTATTTTCTATCTCATGGATTTTAGGCAATTTAAATTTATGTTGTGTAAAATATGTCTGTGCCAAATCCGCTTTCATCACTGAAGGGCGTGAGAGAGACTCTGTAGCCTCAGTGAACATTTGAGTTTTAGTGTTTTCATTTGATTCAAAGCCATTCACCTTAACTCAGAAAAATCCATGTCTTCTTGATCTATATTACTGAGTATGATATTTATCAAATTATGTGTTTGGGTTGTTTCTTCTTCCTTCTAAATGTCCTCTAAACAAGAAATTCATACACCTATATCGCTTTATCAATCTTCTTTGCTCACTATATTAGTATATATATGTTTTTATTTTAAGTTTAGCTGATGTTTTAGATTTAATACATGATTTGAAACAGAAATGTGAAATGATATTCCCCCAAAGAAAAAGGATAACATATGGTTGATTCTGTACAATCAATTCTTTGTTTGAAAAACAAATTTCTTCCAACCAGGCTGATATGTCAAGAAGCAATTGAAGCCATCGCCAACTTTTGTTTGCTTATGCACAGTCTATTCCAGACGAACCATTGGATGACTGTAGAAATCCTCACTCAGCTGAAACGAGCTCTATAAAAGTGCCTAAGATTCACACATACATACCTCACCCACCAGATACCTCAGTTCACAGCCAAGGATGTGTCTGTGTGTCTGTGTGTCTGTGTGTTTTTGCAGAAAACAACACGGAATAAATACTGTTTATCTTAAGAAGCAGTAAATTTAGAAAGTATTTGGATAAGTCGCGTCAACGAAAGAGTGGAAAAATAAAATTCAAAACCACGGTAAGGTAAGAGCAACAATCAGTCCTCTATAAAAAAGATAAGACCTTCAATGTATCAGGAATGGGTAAGACCCAAAATGACATATCATTTCGATGATGGGACTACAATAGTATATCATTTTGTAATCATCAACTAACTTGAACCAGAGACAAATTAAGGAGTTGTAAGTTTGAAGAAATGGAGACAATTCTTTTTTTAAAAAAAAAAAAATATTTTCTTTATTTACATTTCAAATGTTATCTCCTTTCCTGGTTTCCCCCCTGAAAATCTCCTATCCCCTCACTCACCCCCTGCTCACCCACCCACCCACTCCTACTTCCTGGCCCTGGCATTCCCCGACACTGGGGCATAGAACCTTCACAGGACCAAGGGCCTCTCCTCCCACTGATGACTGGCAAGGCCATCCTCTGCTATACATATGCTGCTGGAGCCATTAGTCCCACCAGGTGTACTCTTTGGATGGTGGTTTAGTCCCTGGGACCTCTGGGGGTACCAGTTGGTTTATATTGTTATTCCTTCTATGGGGCTGCAAAGTCTTTCAGCTCCTTGAGTCCTTTCTATAGCTCTTCCATTGGGGACCCTGTGCTCAGTCCAATGGTTGGCTGCCACCCTCCACCTCTGTATTTGTCAGGCACTGGTAGAGCCTCCCAGGAGACAGCTATAACAGGTTTCTGACAGCAAGTACTTGTTGGCATCCACAATAGTGTCTGGGTTTAGTGACAGTATATGAGATGAATCCCTAGGTGGAACAATCTCTGGATGGTCATTCTTTCAGTCTCTGCTACACACTTTGTCTCTGGAACTCTTTCCATGGGTAATTTGTTCTCCCTTCTAAGAAGGAACAAAGTATCCACACTTTGGTCTTTCTTCTTGAGTTTCCTGTGGTTTGTTAATTGTATCTTGGGTATTCCAAGCAAGCTTCTGGGCTAATATCCACTTATCAGTGAGTGCATACCATGTGTGTTCTTTTGTGATTGGATTACCTCACTCAGGATGATATTCTCCAGATCCATCCATTTCCCAAAGAATTTCATAAATTCATTGTTTTTTAATAGCTGAGTAGTACTCCATTTTCTGTACCACATTTTCTGTATCCATTCCTCTGTTGAGGGGCATGTGGGTTGTTTCCAAATTCTGGCTATTAAAAATAAGGCTGCTATGAACATAGTGGAGCATGTGTCTTTATTACATGTTGGAGCATCTTCTGTGTATAAGCCCAGGGGTGTTATTGCTAGGTCCTCAAGTAGTAATATGTCCAATTTCCTGAGGAACCACCAAACTGATTTCCAGAGTGGTTGTACCAGTTTGCAATCCCACCAGCAATTGAGGAATTCTTCTTTCTCCACATCCTCACCAGCATATGCTGTCACTTGAATTTTTGATCTTAGCCATTCTGACTGATGTGAGGTGGAATCTCAGGCTTGTTTTGATTTGCATTTCCCTGATGACTAAGGATGTTGAACCTTTCTTTAGGTGCTTCTCAGTCACTCAGGATTCCTCAGTTAGAATTCTTTGTTTAGCTCTGTACCCCATTTTTTAATAGGGTTATTTGATTCTCTAGAGTCTAACTTCTTGAGTTCTTTGTATATATTGTATATTAGCCCCCTCTCTTGGATGTAGGATTGGTACAGATCTTTTCTCAATCTGTTGGTTGCTGTTTTGTCTTATTGACAGTGTCCTTTACCATATAGAAGCTTTGCAATTTTATGAGATCCCATTTGTTAATTCTTGATATTAGAGCATAAGCTATTGGTGTTCTGTTCAGGAAAATTTCCTCTGAGCCTATGTGCTCGAGACTCTTCCCACTTTCTTTTCTATTTCTATTAGTTTCAGTGTATCTGGTTTTATGTGGAGGTCCTTGATCCACTTGGACTTGAGCATTGTACAAGGAGGTAGGAATGGATCGATTTGCATTCTTCTACATGCTAACCGCCAGATGAGCCAGCACCATTTGTTGAAAATGCTGTCTTTTTACCATGATTTTAGCTCCTTTGTTAAAGATCAAGTGACCATAGGTGTGTGGGTTCATTTCTGAAAGACTGAGATAGATGGATAAAGAACATAGTGAGCTTGCTCTTTAATACCTAGCTGAGATCAATTCATGGCAGTACCAAAATGCTGCCCTGCCATCATCATATTAAATGATGTAGTACTAAACTTTTTCTATGTCATTAAGTATTATCACTTCACATTATATTTGAGGGTTCCATATAATTCATTCAGCTGCAATTTTATTGTTGTGAATTTGTCACCTTCCAAATGTTCCTAAGTTAGATGGATACCTTGCTCTTCTACCTTTAAATGAATGAATCATTTTCAAAAAATTCTGTAGAAATGGAGGGGATATATTAAAGATGATAGGAGAATTTTCACTGTTCGTGCATGCATGTTTATGGTGTATGTATTTGCATATAAGCACATGTGTGTCATAGAGGATATGTGGAGGACAGAGGATCAACTTGGGGATAAATTCTTGCTTTCCAGAATGTTTGTGGCAGAGAATCTCTAGCGTTCACCATTGTGCATGGGACTAGCTCTGGCCCAACTCTGTGCTACCCCAGCTTTGAGTACCTGGGTATTTTTTTTTTTTTGTCTCTACTTCCCATAAGACTGCAGGGACACTGGGAATACAGACACATCTTAAATCATCTGACTTTGTGTAAGTTCTAGAGATGGAAACTCAAAAGCTTCACAGCTGTATGATCAATATCTGCTGTTGATGATCAGATAGATACCATTTTTTTTTTATTTTTTACTCTCTGTCATGTTTTAGAATACTATTCTTTCTTGGTTTATTCTAAATTTTAAGTTACTAACATGAACTGTTTATATAATAATACTTTCCTTCTTTCTTTCTTTCTTTCTTTCTTTCTTTCTTAATTTCTTCCTTCCTTCCCTTCTTTCTTTTATTATGGAAGAGAAGCCAAAAATCATGTAAAAGCCAAAGGGGATAATTCTCATTTTTTTGTTTGTATAATCATATTTGATTACAAAATATATTTACAGTATAAATTAAAGATCTGATCATATATGATTTGCTGTCAATAGACAAAATATATCACTGTAAAACTCTTTTATTAACTGGATATTTTACTTGTTTACATTTCAAATGTTATCCCTTTTCCTGGCTTCCCCTCTGCAACCTCCCTATCCCATCTCTCATTACCCTGCTGCTATGAGGATGTTCTCCCACCCATCGGCCCACCCGCCCACTCCTGCCTCACTCCCCTAACATTCCTCTACACTGGGGTATCAAGCCTTCACAGGACCAAGGGCCTCCCCTCCCATTTTTGACAGATAAGTCCCCTTCAGCTCCTTTAATCCTTCCCCCTAACTCCTCCATTGGGGTCCCTGTGCTCAGTCCGATGGTTGGCTGTGAGCATCCGCATCTGTATTAGTCGGGATCTGGCAGAGCCTCTCATGAGACAGCTGTATCAGGTTCCTCTCATCAAGCACTTCTTGGCATCAGCAACAGTGTCTGTGTTTAGTGTCTGCATGTGGGATGGATCCCCAGGTGGGGCAATCTCTAGATGGCCTTTTCTTCTATTCTCCTATCTCCTAAGTGTCTTTTTATATTGAGTCATCCTTTAACAATTTTCTCTTCCTAAACAATTTTAAACAAATTTTTTCTTCTTAATTTTCTATATCTCTTTTGATGGAAACCATTTAAAACATACACACACACACACACACACACACACACACACACACACACACACACACAGAGAGAGAGAGAGAGAGAGAGAGAGAGAGAGAGAGAGAGAGAGAGAGAGAGAGAGAGAGAGAGAGAGAGAGAGAGAGAGAGAGAGAGAGAGAGAGAGAGAGAGAGAGAGTTTTAGAAATTGTAAAAATTGTATCAGTGTTTTTGCCTGACATGGATAAAGAGAACCACACTGAAATCCTCTGGGAACAAGGATTCTTAACCTCTAAGCTATTTCTCCAAACCCTTACTGCAATTATTTTAGCCACAGATTTCTAATTTATTCTCTTTTTCTGTATGTGGAGATTTACCTAAGGCCATTGAGTCATATCCTTATACATTCTTTGCATTTTGTGCTGGTTTTTATTAACATCTCAGCATTGTCAATGTTGCAATCTCCAGACAAATCTCTAGGAGCTGCTTTACTTCTTGAGCATGGTATTCTTAGGGATAATTTTGCATGTACAAACCTATATTTATATGCAATAACCAATAATGAAAATGAAAAGCGTGGATTTGTGAGAGAACAAGGGCAAGAGTGTGATATATGGGAGCATTTGAAAAGAAGGTGGAAGAGAGACATGTTGTAATTATACTGTATTCAATACTGGTTGATTTTGTGTCAGCTTGACATAACCTAGAGTCATCAGAGAGGAAAGGAGCCTCAGTTGAGGAAATTCCTCTGTGAGATCCAGCTCTAAGGCACTTTCTCAATTAGTGATCTATTGGGAAGGGCCAGCCCATTGTGAATGGTACTACCCCAGGGCTGGTGGTCCTGGGTTCTATAAGAATGCAGGCTGAACAAGCCTTGGGGTACAAACCAGTAAGCAGCACCTTCTATGGCTTCTACATCAGCTTCTGCCTCCAGGGTCCTACCCTGTTATAGATAGTTCCTGTCCTGACTTCCTCTAATGATGAACTATGATATGTTAGTATAAGCCAAATAAATCATTTTCTCCCCAACTTGTTTTTTGATCATGTTTTGTTGCAGTACTAGAAACCCTAAGACAAGTGTGTATTACCATGTGGGGTTTTACTGTAACAGACCTGATCATGTTTAAGGGAGGATTGTGGAAGTACTTTAGAAGTTTGGGCTTGAAGAACAATTAAGTGTTTGTGACCCTCCTACAGCTGAGGGCTGATTCTATCAGACCCCGCCTTTCCACAGATAGCCACGCCTCTCTGCCCACCTCCTGCTAATTGCCACGCCTCTCTCCAAGTTCCAGTT
>NW_022196909.1:16295405-16323137 GCF_008632895.1 Mastomys coucha
GTAACAAAGAGAATTCAATGAATGATGGCAGACTGAAAGCACACCATGTGTTGGTATAATTTTTTCAAACTCTTTCCGCATTTCCAGTACCCTTAATTTTCAGGCCCTGACTCCCATTCCAGATGACTCATTCTTATGAGTGGCTGCAGGCAGCCTCAAGTATTGAGATCTCTGTATGAAATTCTGTAAAAACTTGGTAGATAAAAATGAGAGCAGTGCAGAAGATGGAGGATTGGCTTCTGAAGTTTCAGAAGGAAGGTTAAAGACTATCAAGTCTGTTTGCTATTTTTAATTAAGACTCTGACATTCTGGTAAGCTGGGGTTAAGGGCTGAGCTTCAATTAACAAGAGACCAGTATCATTGAAGTAAAACTCAGACAATTGATGGTGGTTAGCCGGAGCCAAGAAATTAGCAGTGATTGAGAAGAGACCAGCATCACTGAGATGAAATCTTCTGAGAAGAGTTTCCTGAAAGCACAGAAAAGTTGTGTTCCTGAACTGGCCAAGGTAGGTATTTCATGCTGGCAGCAAAACTTTGTCATGTAAAAGTCACCCAGGTGGTACTGGTGTTGAAGTCATGAAGGAATCATGGAGAGTAGCTGAGGTTTGGCACTGAGAGCCCAAGGAAGATCATTAGTGAAGGAGGCAGTTGAAGGCTCAGGACTGAAGCCATCATATAGAGAAGTTGAGGCTTAGCACCATGAAGAGAGCCTATGAGAAGCTAATGTTGAAAGTAAGCCTGGTTATAGCAGAAGACCACAGCATATTGGAGGTGCAAGTGCCATGGGATGCCCACCAAGAACAGCATCATCAGCCGGGATGGAGCCAGGCAGAGCCCAGAAGACAAGCTGTGTGTGCTAGCATGGGCAGAGGAGCCTAGAAGATCTTGTGTGAACCCCAGGTAACTGGACATTGAATTATTTATATTGTTGGAGTTTGATTTTTATTGGCGCAGATTGGGTCTGTGGCCTGACTTTTTCCTCATGAAGTAAGAAAACATTTGGTTTAACACACACATATATATATATATATATATTACAGGAGGCACATTGGATTTTAAGAAATTGGCTATTTTAAAGGGACTGAAAATTTAATGCATTTTGAATTTGTAGGCTTGGGACTTTTAAGTTACTTATGTTTTAATCTGAGATCTAGGGATGAATAAGAAAGAAAGGGCTGTGGTTTAATAGTGATGTGGGATTATTTTGGTGTGTGGCGGGGGGAAGTTGACCAGAGGCCAGTTGTATTGCCTGGCTTTTTTTGTTAACATAACACAAGCTAGAGTCTTTAGAGAGGAAGAACCTCATTTGAGGAAATATTTCCATGAGATCCATCTGTAAGATATTTTCTCACTAGTGATCAATGTGGGAAAGACGAGCCCACTGTGTGTGGCATCATCCCTGGTCTGATAGCCCACTGTGGGTGGTGCCATCCCTGGTCTGATAGCCCACTGTGGGTGCCATCATCCCTGGTCTGATAGCCCACTGTGGGTGCCATCATCCCTGGTCTGATAGCCCACTGTGGGTGGCACCATTCCTGGTCTGATAGCCCACTGTGGGTGGCATCGTCCCTGGTCCTAGTAGTCCTGGGTTCTATAAGAAAGCAGGCTGAGCAAGCCAGGTATAGCAAGCTAGTAGGCAGCAACCCTCCATGACCACTGCATCAGTTCCTACATCAGACCTTGCCCTATTTGAGTTTCTGTCCTGACTTCCTTCATTTATGAATAGCAATATGGTAGTGTGAGCCAATTAATCCCTATTCTCCCCAACTTGCATTTTTTTCATGGTGTTTTGTTGAAAGCAGTAGAAACCCTAACTAAGACATACTGTAAAACTCTTTTATGACTAATGAAATTCTCCATCTTGGATTGTATTCTTGACATTGTGATTTATACATGTAATAATCCTATTCTTGGTATGCTTTTGCAAATATTTTTCTGGTTTATTTTATTTTACTTGGTTGTCAGTTAACTTAGTTGAACTCAAAAGTCCAAAATTCATCTCCCTCGTCACAGGTACCAGCTGGAATTTTTTTTATATCTTTGTGTTTAGTGAGGTACTTGGAGTTCACTCTGCTCATATATAATTCAACAATTGCTGTTTATTTGCTTAGGGCTTATGAGCAAAATATTGAGTTCTGTCTCTGTGGCTCTCTCTTTTCTTTGTAGGTTTACCAATCCCCAGATGCTTTGATGTCCTCAGACAGTGTCCTCTGGCTCCTCAACAGAAGGTTTCAGTGTCCTTTCGGAGCACTGGGTGTTCCTGTAAGTATGGATTTGAAAACATTGTTGTGCAAGAAGCCATAAACTGGAATACACCATATATTGGTTGTTTTCTCACTTGTTGAATTAACTGCAGTATAGTTCTGGCTTTGGTCTCTTTCCAGTACATCTAGGAAGTTATTTGGATTTTTATAACTGAGAAAGAAACCTGTGTTTAGAATTTATGATTATCATGATTGGGAAGCACTGAAGTGGTATAAACCATGATACCATTAGTAGGACACTCCCACTTCAGTGTGTGTTTCATGTTTCTTGTTGGTGAGTTCTCAAAACTAAAGATTATTTTCTAATTTATTATTTGCTTCACTGGGCATATCATTAGCTTGACTGCTCCTCTGAAGACTCCCAAAGGCTACAGGCCTCCTAGGAGATCTGGTACATTAGATATTCCAAGGGACAGATGCAAGAGAGTCTACATTCTTAAGTTAACTCTAAAGCCACTGAGGCAAAAAAACAAAATAAAAAATAAAATAAAAAGCTATTGAGGACTTTCAACAATTATTATAATGTCTATAAATAACTTCTTTCCTCACATTAAGCAAAATTAATTTCATGTATGCTACAGGTATCTTGGTATTTTATTTCAATAAAATATATGGAAATAATTTCTGTAGAGTTTACTAAATGAAAATGTTAAACACATAGCATGTATTGCAATTTAAATTTGGAAGAGTTGTGTAACAGCACTTAACACAGCTGACACCAGGTTGGAGGCACCATTCTGATGTTAAAACCCAGCACATAAACCTCAATAACTGCCAAAATGGACAAAAGGTGGTGGGGGCGAACCTAATCCATCAAAGAACTAGACTACAGTTCCAGAAAAGACTCTAATATACTGACCTTGCTTTTCAGCTTCTGTAGTCATGTTCTTTCTAACTGAAGAATGACAACCAGGGTCTGGTAATTTGTTCAGAAAAGATGAAGGGCTGCAAGTCTTGGGGTTGTGTGATTTGAGAAAGTTTCCCATACAGCCACCAGCCAGAAATTAAGACTTCCTTTTCACTTTAGGGTTATCTGTGCAGTGGTCTCTGGTGGAACGCCCTTGTAACAAATGTAAGTGCTTATCTTTTGTAGATTTCTTTTTTTTTTTTTTTTTGGTTTTTTTTTTTTTCGAGACAGGGTTTCTCTGTATAGCCCTGGCTGTCCTGGAACTCACTCTGGAGACCAGGCTGGCCTCGAACTCAGAAATCCGCCTGCCTCTGCCTCCCAAGTGCTGGGATTAAAGGCGTGCGCCACCACCGCCCAGCACTTTTGTAGATTTCTAATATCAATTATTGATGCTTAATGAGTTGATTGTGTTTGTCAGACACTTAGTATTTAAACTTTTATTTAACAGGAGGATTAAATGCCTGGCTAGTTCTTCATACTAGCTATTGTTCTCTTTAAAATTCTTAATTTTTAAAGATGTTTAGAGAAATTTCCTTCTTGGTGATGTTATGGCAGTAAGTACGAACTCATAACTTTTGCTAGATTATAAAAAAAGTCATTTACATTTTTGTTCTTTATTAACACTACTTAATCTTGGGACTATTTTTCTTCACACAATTTGCATATCTTGAATGGTGAAAAACTTATTTTTGCCTGATTAAAAAATACTCAGCATTGCTTTTGCATTTCAGAGTAGAGAGAAACTCAGTTTGATGGCAGTTTGACAGCTTTTCTACCAATGAGAAAATGAAATTGATCAAATGTGCTTCAGAGTTTTTAGACTCTGGAACATTCAGTGGTGAAGAGGGAATTCTTTCTGAAGAGTATACGATTTGTCAAAATTACTGCATGGACAGCAAGACCATTCCCATGAAAGCGCCAGCCTACCTGGATCCTAAAATACCGCTTTCTTTTCATCTCTGCTCTTCCATGGCACTTGTGATGCCTCTGATCTGGGGCTCTTGTCTCATGGGAATTGGATACATTTACTTCTCGGTGTGCAGATGAAAAGGGGACTACAGATGAGGCGTTCTAACTCAGGAGTCCTGTGATTGTTCCTACATAGAAGTAATTCAGCTCCTCAATAATATCTTGCAGAGTTTACCTGCACATATAGTCATTATACAAAACGATCAAAAAATACAGAAATTGTCTCTCTCAGCACATCTGATGATACACATAGCTATATAACTAGGGAAACATATATATATTTGCAATGAACACACATACACACACATATACACACACTCATACACACATATATATATACATATATGTACATATATATGTACATATATGTATATATATATATATATATATACATGTATAATTTTTAACATAAGTATGCCACCTATATTTTACCTTGAAGTTGAAGCTAAAAATTAGTTTTGATAAGCAAAGAATTTGGGACATGGTCATTTCTGTGAGATTTTTACTAACAATGATTTACTGACATAAACTAAGAAATGTATGGATTTTACAAGATATACATATAACTTGTACATTTAAGTTTATACATTTCTTTAATATGACTATTCACGGGGTCATGCATGTGAAGGTGAGAGGACAACTGTAGTGGTTGGCTCTCTGAACTATGGAGGTTCTAAACCAGGTTGTCAGGTTTGGCAGCAAGCACCTTCATGAGCTGAATCATCTCCCAGCCCTTAGTTTTTATACTTTAATAAGCAGTCTCTGAAAGGGGATGGGAGGTCTATATTTTGAAGAATTACTCTAGATTGCTGCCATCTTAGTATTTTAAATTCCCATTATGCTGACAAAAGTTACCACATTAGCACAATTGTCTATAATATGACTGCAAAATTGTGGTGATGTATCAGTAGAGCATAAAAAAAAAAAAATAAATGGTTCTAGGGGGCTGGAGAGATGGCTCAGCGGTTAAGAGCACTGGCTGCTCTTCCAGACATCCTGAGTTCAATTCCCAGAAACCACATGGTGGCTCACAACCATCTGTAATGAGATCTGATGCCTTCTTATGGTGTGTCTGAAGACAGTGACAGTGTACTTGCATAAAACAATTAAATAAATCTAAAAAAAAAAGGTTCTATTAGTAAACTATTTCCTTCCAAATTGGATTACTATGTCATCACTTTTTTATACAAAGGATATAGAAAGATCTCTTAGATGAAAACACAGAAAAACAAGAACCTTCCAAAAGTGTTACTTTATTTTTATTGTTGATAACTGGATATTCATTTCTATTATAAGAATAACGACTACCTATCTTAAATTTCAGGGGTTTATAGTATCATCTGTTTCATATACAGTTTTGAAGACAATGTGATTGCCTCTGTATCCAAGAGATATGTTGATGTAATTTTTCCCTGCACAATTTCTCTCCTATGTCTCTCGAGAGAAATTCACATGAGTGTGAGAGAATAGTAAATCTAAGATTCTACTGCATCATGGTCTTCAGAGAGAATAGTCAAGGCAAGTGATTACAAAAATCACTCAGAGTGAGATAGTTTCAGCAATCCAATTTCCCAGTACATAAGAATGCTTCTACTTTTTTTTTATAAAAGAATATCCATATTCATATAACTCTGGGAATTACAGACCTAGCACTATAATGCCATACTACAGTGAAAACCGGATGATGAGTTCATGTTCACCTTCACTCAGGTTTAGTAAAGGCACGATCTTTTCTGAGTTATTGATACTAGCAGCTGCCCTCATCCAATTATATGTGTGTTTACATACAACGTGTATATGTACATATATATGTGTGTTTATGCTATGTGTGTTTATGTCGTGTGTGTACATGTGTTTGTACATTGTTATGTAAGTACATGTGGATGTATGTGTATGCATACATACAGATGTATGCATGAATATGCATGTATTTATGTTTATATACATATACATATGTGTATATGCTACATGTTTGTATATATATATGTATATACACATGTAGATATATATGCATGTATATGTATGTGTACATGCATGTATATGTATCGATATATATAATTGAATGAGGGCAGCTGCTAGTATGTATATGTATGAATTGTTTGGCTTGACTGAATCAGATAAAATTATCTGAACAACAATTTGCTATTCTATTTGATTCCTACAACAGAAGAATCACTCCTGCTGGCTTGCATCAGTACCAAGGAATGTGTCCAAGAATCACCCTCACTTTCTTTTTTTCAGGGGTAGTTTCAAATGCTGTGCTAGTCAAAGAAGTGCATCATCACATCGATTTGTGATTCCTTGGGTAAAAACTCTCATAGTTAGGGAACATTATGACAGTAGAGTAAATATTATGAGGTTTTACTAACATTTATAAACATTAGAAGCACAATTTAGTAAAAAATGATTTATTTTTTTTTAAAATAGTTTCTTACCTCTCAAAGCTTAATGAAAACCACTTACAGCATAGTGAGTGTGGAAATATGTTAAAGATTAAATTTATGTTCCAAGGTTTCTTCTTTTCTTAACTTTACAGATATTTTGCTTATCTATTATGGATTCCTGTCTTGTTTCTCTGGGTTTTGTTTTTGTTCAAATGTGTGCAACTCAGCATCTGCATGTGTTTCTGGTAAATTTTCTTTGGTTCTTTTTTTCTTGTTGGTTCATTTGTTTTATTTTATTCTGGTTTGTTTGTTTTTATTTTACCTTACATATTATTATGTTTATTATACTCATTATTAGGTTAGATGCTTGCCTGTTTGTATTTTAATGAGAGTTAAGAGGGTCAGATTTGGGTGGGTGGCAACAGAGAAACTGGAAGAGCTGAGGGAAGCATTTTTCAGTCAAAATAAAATGAAAGCATGTACTGCGATCATTTGCTAGTCAGTTAGTCTGTGCATCTTTAAGTTGTCCTCTTAGAAGGAGAATTTATCACAATTAGAAGAGGCCAGATACAATTGATTCCATCTTGGTTTTCTTAGCATTGTTGTGACAGGGTTCTATTTATCAGCCCAGGCTGGCCTGAAAGTCAAAGTAATTTTTATGCCTCATTTTCCCAGGTGATATAATTGTAGGCTTGTGTCATCAACACAAAATGTAGTTTCCTTGTACTGTCTAATTATCTTAGTACTGTATTTTGGATCATATTAAGAAAAAAAAATCAAACTCTAAGAAGTCACAATCTTGGGAGAGAAGATACCTTAAAAAAATGAAACTATCCAATGTTTACAATTAAGCTTTACAATTGTGTAAGTGAAATAGATATTTATTTCAACAGAGAAACAGTTAAAGAGTAGTGGAGTTGAAGTTTCAACAGGAATGTTAGGGATTAATGTACAGAGGAAACAAATTGTTTAGTTGAACAGCAGAGTTATGAAGAAGATCCATCCAGAACAGGGAGAGATGCTCAGAAAACTGGTCTGGGTAGAGTGTATGTACCTTAAGGGAAGTTTGTTGAAAATAAACAGATAAGGAGAAAAACTAGTCTTACAGATGGAATGCCACCAGTTCTGTTTCATTTACTCTGCAGACAAACTTAAATTTGGGAGGAGGGGGTTTAGTTGTAACTTGCTAAGTCAGAAAAATAATTTTACTTGGAGGATGGAATTGGCATGAAACTCCAAGTGAAGAGTTAACACTCTGGTTTAGTACTCGTGCAGAGACAGTAAGAATATAAATAGTCTATATGCGTGAGACAGGGTTCGAGGATTAAGGCAACAGAATTTTGTTAGTGAATCCAGCAGGGAAATAAGGGAGAGACAAAAATAATGCCTGTTTCTTATTCAATATACATAGAAGGAGAGAGAGATTTCTTGAGTAAAGTTAACTCATGATGGTGTTCTGTGCAGACAATACCACCTTCCTCTAAGTATCACTTTGAAAATAAGCAGATCAAAGAGTATATTCTCTCAGTCCTAACTTGGAGCTTGCATTACAGATCTTGCTTAGTTTGAATGTTAGTTGTTTTATTGCTGGGGCCATACTCCTGACAGAACAATTTAAGTAAGTATTTGTTTTGGTTTACAGTTCAGGTGACCCAGTCTATCACCCTGGATTATCACAACATCAGGAGAGGGAGGAATCTGGTTAAGAGTCATCAACAGGAAGCCGAGGGAGATGAATGTGGGTGATCAGCATCTACCTACTCCTTCAGTATGTGGCCTTAGACCTTGGAAAGGCACAGCTGACATTTAGGATAGGCTTTCAAATCCCAGTTAAACTAATCTAAATATTCCTTAAAAGGCATGTTGAAAGGCTTATCTTCTTACTGATTCTGGACCTGTCAACTGAAAATATTAGCCATTAAAATTTGCTTGTTTTGTCATATCATTGACTTCAAGCATTCCATATATATACATATATATATATGTATATATATGTGTGTGTATGTATATATTTATATTTATATATATGTATGTATATATATACATATATATATAATGATAAAAGACTTCAAATATTTTTCTGTTTCTGTTTTCATAAAAGTTCATCAATAGTTTCTTCTGAAGTGTATTCATTTTTAAATTTCAGGCAATTTTTATGGAAAGAGGTATTTTCAGTGTCATGTGTATAAAATCTTTTCCTAATCAAAATCCATGTTGACTCTTATGTTTTCTCTAGTTTCCTTCTAAAATAAGTTTTATATTTCAAATAAGTGTGAGACACATTTCAAAGAAGCGTGGTTTGCTTATAGTTATATTTAAAACTGTATGATATATATATATATATATATATATATATATATATATATATATAAAATGTGTGTATGTGTGTAATAGTTCCATCACTATTTCATTGAAAAGTTTCTTCAGTGAATTATTACACAGAGTTTTAGAAACGCAGACACCTAATTATATATGGACCTCTTGTTGAAGTCAACATCCTATCTGAACTATTTCTTAGACTTTGCACTGATAAAGTAATTGCATTGAAACTAAGAGCTTTATACAAGGTACTGGAATGAGAATGTTGTAACATTTTCTTTGTTTCATGATTGTTTAGGGCAGTCTACTAGGACCTTTGAATTTCTAGATACATTTGGAATCAGCTGCATAGTTTTTCAAAAAGTTGCTTAAATATTTTATTGGATACATTGCTATAAGGAGCCAATGCAAATTAAATATTTTCAGCAAGCACATTTCTATACACCCGAGTCAATAGGTGCCAAACATTGTATGATATGGCTGCCTGGCAGTCACTGATACACCGAGGTACATCCATACACAGTTCAACTGGTACCAACCTAGTTCTTCCAAAGTCATGTTTCTCTCTTTTTTTTAACTTCATGTAAATTGAGAATGACTACCTCAGAATAAAGACAAATAGGAATTCTCTATCAATACTTTATTGTAACTCTAGCCATTGTTTTCAAGCAATTAAAAGGTATTTAATGAACAAGAATGACATTTTGTGACTCATTTGCCCTTTGTTCTTCATATTTCCAACACTGAAATGGGATATCCATGGTTTTTTTTGACAGACTTGAAACTCTACAAATATGTGTTGGCAACTTGACTGGGGATGTAATTCTGGTCTAAGGTTTTATACTCTTGGGCTTCTGAGTCAATAGCGAGATAATTAGACCATTAATTATTTACTTCCTTCAGTTATGCAGAGCACCAGTTAGTGTATGAAATGGACAATCTTTGAATTTATTGAAACTACGCATGCGAAACCAATATGCTTTCTCTTATCCACACAAAACTCCCAAATAAGCAACCTTTTTAAAGATTATTTTTCAAGTCTGAGGCTAGATATGTAGCTCACTGAATATTATACTAGTATTAGGTGACAGTTTCATGGTTTATATCTAGGGAAGGGTGCAGTTCCATGTTTGAACATTGTGTAAGTTTCTTCTTATGATTACAAACTCCTATCACAGGGCTAACAAGGCATGCTCAACCTCTTTATATTGTCATACAATGTTGCCATCTATGAAGTTTATTACTCAAAATTATGCAAACTAGCCCCTAAGGAGAGGCCATGAATTTGCAAGGAAACAATATGAACTATTAGCCTGACAAATAATTGTATAATTTTAGACAATATTTAACATTTCTCCATCGTTAAATAATAACATGATAATTTTTACCCATTCTGATTTTCTCTAAACATACTTAGCTATTCCATTTTTATTCTCTTAGTGAGTATCCCATGAAATTTTAAAAAAGAATATGGATTTGTGATTAAATCCTTTTGGTGTTTGCAGTACAATATAGGGGTCAGCAATCTCAGAAGAATAGTCATTAAAGTGTTTTTATTTCAGCTTAATTGCTAATACAAGGGAGAGGAAACGCAGAGAGATGAGTTGGCTTATGAATCTATCAAATTGGAAAAGTGGAAAATTGAAAATGAAATGATATGCAAATTTAACCATGTACAGATAATAGAACAGATTAGCATAAAAGAATAACATTGACTTTTTCTCATCCAAAAGTTTAGAAATTTACATCAGGATTGACCTAGGCAAGAACAAAAATTACCCCATTAATAGTGCTAGTGTTTAATCCCAGAATAAGAGGTTATACTAATTTACTTCTAAAGGCAGCCATGGCTGTGTAAACAGAAAAGGTAGATTTCATTACTAGAATGCTCATTGACATCTATACAGCATGGAATTTTAAAGGGAACAGATTAAAAGTCTGGAAAGGGAAAAGGGTTTCATAGACAGAAACTTCTGAGTATAGAGATCAAAAAGTCTAAAAGAAGGCCATTTGAAACTTCAAATAAGTGCCCCAAATTCATTTCAAACACACTCTCTTTTTGTGTGTACAATTTATCCTTTTAAAAATGTGTATTCCATAGAAATAGAAAAAAGATTACTACCTTTCCTCCTGGAACATTTGATAAGAAAAGATAAACCCTGAAGATGCTATCTTGGAGAAGTTGATGAACAGCTATTTTTAAATCGTATGGCTTGATTGACCAAATGTGCTTGAACTTTCTTGCAATTCTGCACTTCAGGAAGTCTGATCTGGTTTTTGGTCGGTATAAGGACAACATGACAACACATTGTAATATGGTTTACCCAAGCTATAGAAATTGGAGGGAGGAGTCTTTCTTCTATATGCATAAATGTAGTAAGTTTCCTGCTTAGTCTTACTTAAATAAACCATAATTGGATAAATTAATCCAGTGATCATACTGTGGTAACTTCACACTATCATTTTTCAGAAGGAAATAGTATTCTTGTACCTAGCTAAGATTAATTTATCACTATAGGCAAAATAACTCCTGCCTGCTTATAGGAAAGTCTCAATGGAAATTTTCATAGAATTCAATCTCACACTATTTAAGCCTTTTGGTACAAATTATGTTCAAGAACTATACATTTCATCTCCTGTCCTGTCCTTTTCCACCCTAGATTAATAGTTAAACAATGCGCTCTCCAGCATAAATTTACTAAAACGTACACTCTCTGTGAAACCAACTTAAGTTCCGTGACCTATGGGCTGTTACAAGGTAACCCTTTCCTCATGCCTATTGTCCACTAGTTCTTTGGAGTTGACTGTACCTATTGCATGCTCTTCCTGAGTGTGTACTATTGTGTCTGTCTCTTTCCACCAGTAGGACAGGCCCTGAGGTCTGTGGATGCCTCTGATGTGGATTTTTTCCAGGATTTAGAAGTTTTGTAGCAGGAGAGAGAATAAATGAACTTACAGCTGCATGCCCTATATTCAAATACTGAAAGTTTAGTATTTAGAAAACCTGTCTTCTTAGTGTGACATTAAAGGGCTATAATTATCAAAGAGTTAGTGACATTGTTTTTTGAGAATTTCATTCATATATGAATACTACTTGGAATTACTTATTTGTTATTTTTTTGGAAGATCTAAGAAGCCCGTAGATCCATAAGTGACCAAAGCTGATGCTAGTCATGAAGGTCGCTTTCTAAAAACTGAGAGCGGGATCTCATTGCTGAAGACAACCTGCACGTAGTTTATTGAGTAGAGAAGTCAAGCTGGTATCTGCACGGAGCCCTTACCCCTATGTTTTAATCTCTTTGGTTTGGGAAGGTATTCCGCATGCTAAAGAGAGAGAAACCTGCACACCAACCCAGCAACAGAAACCATCAACCTACAATCTATCCTGCCTGCAAGATGTTCTGAGACATGAATTTGTAGGCATCACCAACCCATGACTGGATTAACTTGAGAACCATGCTAAGAATGGAAGTCCACACCCTTTACTGCCAGGATGACCAGGAACTAGACTAGATATTCCACAGACCTAGGGTAGAAGTAAACATGACTAACATATACATGCATACACACATATGCACACGCAATCAATGAAATGATTCCTAATGATGTTCTGCTGTGCTCGTAGACCAATGCCTTATCTAGTCTTCATCAGAGTGGCTTGCTCCCGCAGTAGACAGGAGCTATCCAGAGATGCACAGCCAGAAATTAAACAGTCTAAATTGGAGGCGTCCATTGGATCCCTCCTAGTGGAGATTGGAAATTCCTGTGGGAAAGGAGGAGGAAAGACTAAGAGGCTGAGGGGATTGTGGACCCGAGGAGAACAAAGCCCATTGAATTAACCAAACAGTGCTCACATGAGCTCGCAGAGAACTGATGCAACAAGCACTGGGCTTGCATGGGTCTGCACTAGGTCCTCTGCATATATGTTTTAGCAGTTAGCTTGGCGGTTTTTTATGAGACTCCTAAGAGTGTGAGTGAGTGAGTGTGTCTCTGACTCTTTTACATGCTCTTGGGACTCTCTTCATCCTACTGAGTTGCTTTGCTAAGTCTTGATATGAGGGCTTTAGCTTTGTTGTTGTATCTTGTTTGGTAGTGTTTGGTTGCTGTCTCCTGAAGCATCACCCAGGAATTCATCTCCAGGGAATATTTCAATTCTTCCATTGTTAGCCTACTTTCCTTTAATCTCTGTGGCACTGAAAATGTGCTTACTCTCCTGAAAGGCAAGACAAGGGAAGAAAAACTTTTAAAGGTTTTGCATGTTGTTGAGGCTCTTTTCCTCCTACTGGGTGGCATGTAGCTATGTAGCTAGGTAGCATTTTGTAATATTTGCAGGGTGTACTGGCTGGTTTTGTGTGTCAACTTGACACAGGCTGGAGTTATCACAGAGAAAGGAGTTTCAGTTGGGGAAGTGCCTCCATGAGATTCAGCTGTGGGGGCATTTTCTCAATTGCCCCTTCTGGGTGGTGCCATCCCTGGACTGGAGGTCTTGGGTTCTATAAGAGAGCAGGCTGAGCAAGCCAGGAAAAGCAAGCCAGTAAAGAACATCCCTCCATGGCCTCTGCATCAGCTCCTGCTTCCTGACCTGCTTGAGTTCCAGTCCTGACTTTCTTTGGTGATGAAAAGCCATGTGGGAGTAAGCTAAATAAACCCTTTCCTCACCAACTTGCTTCTTGGTCATGATGTTGTGCAGGAATAGAAACCCTGACTAAGACATAGGGTTTTGTGGCTATGTCGTCTCTTGTTTTATAGAGCTTGCTTTCTGCCTCTTAGTGGCCTGTCTACCCGAGGGAAAGAGATGGGGAGAAGATCTGGGAGAGAGAAGAGCTGGGAGGGAGCTGGGCGAAGTGGAGGGAGGGAGAACTGTGGGTGGGATGTATTTTATGAGAGAAGAATCTGTTTTCATTTAAAATATGCCAAAAAAATCACAAAAAAGTCATTTAGATATCTAAATGATTAAATTAAACACATTAAGAGAAATACTATATTTGACAGACTGTGAAATGAAATATTTGGATTATCTATAAATTATATACAGCATCATGTAGTAAGGAGTTTGGATGCGTTTGTAAAGAGAATTTGCCTTTCAATTAAACTCCTATAAAATAATGACTTAACAACCTAGAGTTTACCAAGGGACAGGAATATCTTCTTTAGTCACTACATACCTGTGAGCATAATCTAAAATGATTCAGTGGTGAACAGACATATTAAATCATTGAAGTTTGTATGATGATTTTTTTTTCTGAGAGATCAAATATGTAATTACAGTTTTGGAATATTCAGTCGTGTGTTTAGCTCACCTTTCTGGACCGATGTTAGAGATTGACTCTAACAATGTGCACAATGGATCAATCATCTTGTATGTATGATGTAATGTCAATAAAATTTTTCTACCTCCAATTTTATAAATTAGAGCATGCTGAATTATAAAGAAGCAGGTATTTTTCATTTGTTTCTACTGCTCTTAGCTCATAACTTTTATTTATCACTTATGACTTCTCTCTGTTGTATCGCTATAGATATTTGTTCATCTCACTAAACAGTAAGTTTTTTCAAGTAAATAAAAGTTTTTCACATTAATTCATGTACTGCCTGCCCAGTTCAAAGTAGGTGTCAATCAATGCTTACATGGTGAATTAATGAGAATCAGGAATGTAGCAATTTTAGCCAAATTTTCTCAATTGACATATTCAGGTGCTTTTCTCAGTGTGTTCTGTTGTGAATTTTTGGATTTTTATTACAATAGGACCCTTCTTCAATAATTGTAAATGTTTTATACAATAAGTTTAGAATACTCCTATGGGGCTACCAGGTATTACTTAAGAAAACAGTGATTTGGGAAAGAGAACAGTTACAAATATATTGAACTCTGTTATTTCCTTTCTTTTTCCTTCTGTGTTTTTGTTTGTTTGTTTGCTTTTTTGAGACAGGGTTTCTCTTGCCTCTGCTTCACAAGTGCTGGGATTAAAAGTGTTTGCCACCACTGCCTGGCTTATTCCCTTTCTAATGTCAAGAATTTTTCATTTTTTAGTCTCACGCAAATTGTCCTTTATTTCTTTATTACAAAATAGAGATTTAGTCTATCTTTTGTTCTGCTATATCATGCAACTACATAAATGAGTGATAGATATTAATATTTCATCTCACTTTCTCCAAATTTCCAAATGGATTAACAGAATGTATCTTATTGAACATGTATTTTGAGTGCATATGTATGTATGTTTAAGTATTTAACACATTCAAATTTATAGAAATATTTTTATTTTTTTAGTGTGATGTATACTATAACTAGGTAGATTATATCTAGCAAAGTATTTATTAGTTCATATCAACAGTGATTAAATATACTACTATTTCTGATGATTTTGTGCAAGTTATGAATTCTGTTGGGTCTTTTTCTGAACAAAATGTATATATATAGCCAAGGTCTTATTTAGGAAATGCTTAAGGTTGATTCAGCACTAAGTCAATGTTGTACCATTAAAACTGGATATCTATGATACACAGGCAAGCTTTCTGTTTTTATGGAGTATAATGCCAGCTTGCTTATTAATTTCCTCATTTTTACATCTCCTTTTTCACTGAAACTCCAGTGCCTCAGTGAACAGTGCCTTAGTACCTGTTACACTAGGTACTAGGGTTACAAAATGAATTAGGTTGGCCTTTACCTCAGAAAATAATCAAATGATGGTTCAAGCTGCTGACTCTTTGAGAGTTTAGCCGAATCAATAACAGCTTGTTCATAAAAGTAGACTTTCTTCAGAGTTTGCAACACCTTGTGAGGATTTTTACAAAGAAAGACTGAGGTAACACTAACAAGGTTGAGCTCCATCACAAACTTCAGTGTCAAACTCTCTAGAAAGTTTCTGACATCTTTGTCTATCACTACTAATAATGGGGACTGTATCCTGAGCTGCCCAAGATGAAGCAAAGTTTAATTTCTATGGATGTGTGATTCATGTGTCTGGCTTTCCAAAAGAGTTTAGTACAACCTAGTGAAGGCAACTGAATTACTAGGTGACTTGGAGATGGAATGTATGAACAGGGCCCAGAGCTTTCCATAGGTAGGGTCTAACACAAGTGCAGAGAACTTGGGTATATTAGCTGCCACTTGAGAGGCAACATGACACAACAAATCATCTCTTCTCTCTGCCCAGGGCTTGCTTTTGCAATGCTTCAAAAGAAAATGATTTCTATCATAAAGATGAATGCTAGGTTTTACTAGTAATAGATTTTTGTTTATTCTGTCTTGTGAAGATTTGTGGATTCCAGCATCTAAGTCACATTAAACTATTTGCTAACATTTCTTTCATTAATCTATTATCTCATATGTGTTCACTAATTGAAAAATTTTAAGCATACCAAATTTGTTAATGCTCCAATGTTTAAAGCTATATTATTGTTCAAGTAAAAATTCTTTTTATAGTTAAATGAGTTTTGATAATTCTACATTAATTATAACACTCCAAAACAAAATCCAGATAGCTAGAGAGCTTGAAAACTGTTTTTAGCTAATTTCTAAGGGTTTGGCTGACTCATATTTAATGGGCCAAGAAGATTTACATTTGCAAATAAAAACACATGGTAAAATTTTATAGAAAACAAATACAAGGGATAGCTAAAGAAGTAAGTCATAGTTTTGCGAAACTTCATTACATTATTCAGTTTGTTAAATGAATTTATACCTATCTGTTACACTTACAAAAATATACAAGTAAGAGTGTATCAATGACATTTAACAGATTGTAAACATGTTCTCATAACATGATCGTCTAAGAATATATTCTTATTGAATAAGTTGTCTTATTGAATTAGTAAATTCTATGCAAGTATAAATGGCCTTATTTTGGATTAAAAGTCTAATGGAGAATAATCAACTTTATCTGATAAAGAATCTTTTATTTGTTGTAAGAGTCAGCCAGCCGTAACTGCTCAGGACCTTAAAGTTCACCTACTTAAAGTGCCTCAATTGTCTCGTGAGAAAAAAATACCAATCTTTGGTTGGTTAAACATTTAGACTCAACTCATAGCATGTCTTTTTTTTTTTAAAATATGCCATACTTAAATATAAAGATTTGTACTTTCTTACATAACTCCTTCATTTACTTCTTTGTAGAAAACAAAATTTAAAATCTGTTATTTTACAAAATTAGACCTCTTTAGAAATTTTACAAAAAGTATCGTAAAATAGTTATTGTATCATTTAAACCAAAGACATACATAGTATAGTTTATTGATTTCTATGTCCCCTATTAAACTAAATAAGAAATAAAACAGTCCATTCAGTAATTGAAGGGAGTTTTGATCAGCTATAAAACAGAGGAAATATTTTAGAATTTTCATTGTTTTCACACAAAAAAATGTCAATCTAAACCCTACCCTTCCATTTTATTATAATATTTTTATTATAATATTTATTTTATTGCTATTAGTTCTTGAGATCTAAATCTAGAGAAAATTCAGCATCATGGTTTTCATTACCCTATATTGCTCAGTGATCCAGGATATACATTTAAATGCTCTGAGCCTTAGCTACAAAAACATCTGACAGGTTTCCTCCAGGTAGTAAAATAAAGAACTGAATGGAAAGCAAATACAAAGCATAGCTTAAGTAAGCTTATAACTGTTGACAATAATTTCAGAAAATTTAGATATAACCAATTTGCCTTGGAATTTTGATCTATTGGTTTTGTTTTTAATTTTTTTTTAAATTTATTTATTTATTATATGTAAGTACACTATAGCTGTCTTCAGACTCCCCAGAAAAGGGCGTCAGATCTCATTACAGATGGTTGTGAGCCACCATGTGGTTGCTAGGATTTGAACTCAGGACCTTCGGAAGAGCAGTGAGTGTTCTTAACCACTGAGCCATCTCTCCAGTCCCCTGTTTTTAATTTTTTTTATTCTCTCACACATTACATCCAGACTGCAGTCCTCCCTTTTTCACCTCCCCCTCTTCCAGTACCCCCATAACACACCTCCTTTCTCTCCTAGATACACCCCTCTCCTCAGAAGAGCAGGCCTCCCAGGGACATCTAACAAATACAGCATAACAAGCTATCTAATAGGACCAGGCACATACAATCACATTGAGGCTGGACAAGGCCAACCAAGAGGAACAGTACATCTACATGTTCTCAAGTGAGTTAAATGCTGGTGTTTTCCAGAGGGGAAACCAGGAAAGGGGAGAACATTTGAAATGTTAATAAATAAAATATCCAATAAAATAAAATAAAATAAAATGCCTCATCCTGGTGCAATTTTTTTTTCTAATAAAAGATGATAAAAGTGAATGCAAATGCATTAGATATCTACAAATACGTGAGGAGTAGGGGCAGAGAGTCGGGTGCATACTGACCTGAATGCAGAGTGAGTCAGCAGGACATTATCAACCGAGGTACTTCTAATTTCCCTGTGGGAATGAACACAGAGAGAGTGAATTGCCCAAAGAGATGCTTCTGGGAACACTGAGGCCTCCAGCCCTTCTCAGACCACAAAGATCTTTGGTCTCGTACTTTCCTACTCAGTTTAGCTACAGAGAGGGGGCATCTAAGCAGCTCTGCCAGGCCAAGCTGATCTTCCTCAGCGAATACGATCATTCAGTCACTTCCAGCGAAGTGGGCATTTGAAAGGTGCTTTTGCTTGTTTGTTTTGTTTGTTTGTTTTCATGGGAATAAGTTATTGGAATCAAGAACAGACAGATATATACTAATCATCTTTCCGAAATTAAGATGTATGACAAGGAGTTTTAACATAGACTCTATGATGGAATATGCCTGAAAATGTAGATAATGATTGTGTCCATAATAAACATGCAGAAGTTTACTGTACTTGACATTTAAATGCTTAAATGTTAAAACATCAACACGTGTCTATTAACTACTACATAATCCCCAATAAGCCCATACTCTCATGAGGCCTGGAGCAATCGAAAGCACACAGGAGCTGTTTTTATACCATGGGATACTTTAAATGAATATCATCAGTAAGGGCAAAGATTTCATCCCCTTCCTTATAGTTCCTTCCTTTTGACATGGAGTAACACAAAGCAAGGTCACCAGCTCTGCAGGCTTACCCTGTAAGAGGAGCTGTGGGAAAAACTAAGTCACATTTTTCAAGGGACCAAATACATTCTTCATTTCCATGACAAGGTTTCCTAGAAATAAATCAGCATCGCGAGACAAGGCAACAAAGCCAAGTGCAACTAAAGATGAATGCATTGCCACAATGGCGCAGAGGCATCGACCTTGCACCTGGACAAGATGGACTCACTCCTGCCCTTCAGAGTGCCCCTTATTACGCTGACAGAACCCCTGGGGGTATCTCTGCTCACACCTTCCTGTTGCTGCTCCTGCATTGCTACATAGATTCAGACACTTACCTAAGTGAGGCCAGGCTAGAGGATGCAGCTGTAAATATTTGAACAGGAGGTAAAAAGATAAAGGGGGTGGGGGGAGTCATAATTTATGCCTCAGTGACTTTGCTCTGTTTTGTCAATAGAAAGTAACTCTAAGAAAGTGAATCTAAGAAAAGTCAAATTGTTACTAAATACCAAGCCCAATCTGAAACTCGCAGAGTTCAGAGAGCCAGTGAGAAGAGAAAAGAAAATATCCTGTTCAATGCAGAGAATTTAAATAAAATTCTTTCTCCTGTATCTTCTAGTAAGTAGAAAGACAAAAAAGAAAAGAAATATTGGTGAGAATGTATCTAAAGTTAGTAATATGTTGCAGTTAGAGCCACTGCTACTAACTCTTTCAGAATTCAATTTCCACAAAATCCACACCCTTTATTACCAGTGCAAGAGAAAAAATGAGTAAGACTGGCTTCTTTGAGCTTCTGGTTTCCACACTCAGTTGATTTATGGAAAGTTTTAATATATTTCACTCTTGGTAATTTGGAAAAGTTAAAACATCCAATTTTGTGATTTACCAACATTGAGAAATTCAGCAGCGTTTTGATGCTAATACTAGGTAATAAATGGTGCAGAACATTACTTCTATTTTAGAAAAGTTATTCCAAGGTCAATCTGCTATTGTGAAAATATCAGTTTTCCAAACTTCCCAAAGGTGTGGTAACAACTGTGGTGGAATTTATGAACTCATGGCCTGTGAAATATCTGCACATTTCAGACTAAATTGGGCTTAGTTTGAGACAAAGGCATTTCTGGTGGATAATGCGTAGGTGGGGAGGGTCCTGTGCGGAGCTATGTTAATGATTTTATAGTTATCTTTAGGTTGAGCTCTGAGTTTAGTCATTTGAAAATCAATGCTCTCTAGGGAGGCCATCATCAGGAACTAACTGAGCAACTGTTTAAAACTGAAAGCTGTTTTCTGAGTTAATGAAGCACCTTGCATTATGGTCAATCTGAAATTTGAAAGATATTACCTATCTGTTGATGTGTAATAACCTGAGACATGGGAATATCCTAATGCATGAATTTACCTGAAGTCACCAGGGCAACAAAAAATGTCACAAAGAGCTTAACGTGTTAGATCAATTTCCCTACAAAATTAAATATATGACATTTAAAAAATTACTTGATATTGTCTAGTTGCATCTATCTTGCCAAAATGAAGTCTCTGATTACTTTCAATAACATAACTTTAACTCTTAGTAGTCTAAGTGATCTTAACAATAAATACTACTTTCAATAACATAACTTTAACTCTTAGTAGTCTAAGTGATCTTAACAATAAATACATAGAAATGCCATTAATGGGAATTTGTGTTTCTGATTATATGTTACATTTGAGGCTATTGCCACTGATCCAAAAATACTTTCCTGTATTAAATATCTTTTCTTATTCTAGACAAAATTCTTATGTTTCATTTTCTAAATTATGACCACTACTTCATTTTACTATAATTGGAATCATAGAAGCTTCTATAAGTTTTTATTTTTTGGAGTTGTATCCTGCAATTTTATATTTCTAACACTAAAGTAGGTATCTGTTTTAAAAGTTTCTTACACTTTCTTTTCATTTTTAAAGATAATTTAAGTATATTAAAGCCAAGTTAAGTGATAATAGGAAAAGATGCATGTCATGTCCATATGCTGAAGAGGGAAACTAGACCCTTACAAACAGGAAAAAGTATTTGTACATCAAAATTTATGGTAACGGTTAACCCCAAGAAGTAAGCAACACAGATAATAGGCGACAAAAGTACCTTAACTGAAATGGGAAGATAGATATTTTTAAAAGCAATGCATACAAATACTGAATAGTTTTATAGAATAATACTAAACACCACTAATCATTGGTTGCATGAATATTAAATCTACAACAACATAGAAACTCATACCTGTTAGGATGAATAAAAGTTTGTCAGTGACCTATAGAATCACAATTAAATGAGGTGAAAGAACTAGCACATTTCAAATTTTATCCCCTTTTCCCATTTCCCCTCCAAAAGCCCTCCTATTCTACCTCTCCTCCCCCTCTTCACTAACCCACCCACTCCCACTCCCCTGTCCTATGATTCCCCTACACTGGGGCATCAAGCCTTCACAAGACCACAGGCGTCTCTTCTTGTTGATGACCTACAAGGCAATCCTCTGCTACATATGCAACTGGAGCCTTGAGTCCCTCCTTGTGTACTCTTTGGTTGGTGGTTTAGTCCCTGGGAGCTCTGGGGGTACTAGTTAGTTCATATTGTTGTTCATCCTAAGGCGCTGCAAACCCCTTCAGCTCCTTGGGTTTTTTCTCTAGCTCCTTCATTGGGGACCCTGTACTCAGTCCAATGGATGGCTATGAGCCTACACTTCTATATTTGTCAGGCACTGGCACAGCTTCTCAGAAGACAGCTAGATCAGGCTCCTGTCAGCAAGCACTTGTTGGCATTCACAATAGTGTCTGGTTTTGGTAACTGTATATGGGATGGATCCCCAGGTGAGACAATCACTTTCCTTTCCTTCAGTTTCTGCTTCAAACTTTGTCTCTTTATCTCCTCTCATGGGTATTTTGATCCCCTTTTAAGAAGGACTGAAGAATCCACACTGTGGTCTTCCTTCTTCTTGAGCTTCATGTGGTTTGTGAATTGTATCTTGGGTATTGCAAACTTCTGGGTTCATATCCACTTATCAGTGAGTACATACCATGCATGTTCTTTTGTGACTGGGTTACCTCACTTAGTATATTTTCTAGTTCCATCCATTTGCCTAAGAACTTCATGAATTCATCATTTTTAATAGCTGAGTAGTACTCCATTATGTAAATGTACCACATTTTCTTTAACCATTCTTCTGTTAAGGGACATCTTGGTTCTTTCTAGCTTCTGGCTATTATAAATAAGGCTGCTATGAACATAGTGGAGCATGTGTCCTTATTACATGGTGGAGCATCTTTTGAGTATATGCTCAGGAGTGGTATAGCTGGGTCTTCAGGTAGATCTATTTCCAATTTTCCGAGGAACTGCTAGATTGATTTCCAGAGTAGTTGTACCAGTTTGCAGTCCCACCAACAGTGGAGGAGTATTCCTCTTTCTCCACAACCTCTCCAGTATCTGCTGTCATCTGAGTTTTTGACCTTAGCCACTCTGACTGGTGTGAGGTGGAATCTCAGGGTTGTTTTGATTTGCATTTCCCTGAAGACTAAGGATGTTGAACATTTCTTTAGATGTTTCTTGGCATTCAGTATTCCTTAGTTGAGAATTATTTTGTTTAGCTCTGTATCCTATTTTTAATAGGGTTATTTGGTTCTCTGGAGTCTAACTTCTTGAGTTCTTTGTATATATTGGATATTATCCCTCTATCAGATGTAGGGTTGATGAAGATCTGCCGGTAGCCGTTTTGTCCTCTCAACAGTGTCCTTCGGTCATGGATTGACTTAGGGAGGTTCTTGAGTATCAGAGCTAATGAACTTCCAATATGCAATGGTCATCGATTGGTAATGTTTTCCATTTTTAGCTCTATTCACTTGAGATCTGAATCATCTCTGCTGAGTTTCTAGGAATTTGACATTTCTTCCTTCCTATAATGTATGGAATATGTCATAAATATTTTCCCCAAGTCTATTTAAATTCTAATTTATTGTTGCATACTGATCAGCTGTACATGTTTAAGAGTTTTCTGTTTTCATTAAATACACCAACAGAGTGTCGCCTTAAAAAAAAGTTACATGAATCTTGATTTTTTTCCCCCTCTTTTCTACTTCCATTATAGGCAGTGATTGGGAAAGAAGGAAGGCAAGAGAAGGATCATTGACTTAGGCTTAGTGCAGGGATTGGAATAGAAAACTAGGTAAAAATCTCCAAAGATATGGCATTCTAAGAAAGGCAGAGGCTGTGGGGCACTTTGCATGATGGGATATTCGAGTAGAGCCTCCCAGGTCCAGATATGAAAGGAAACCACCAGTGTTTGGGTGTTCGGCACTTAGCAGCAAATTGCTTTCTGACATCTGAATTGGAAGTAATCTGAAGCCAGACATGAAGGATTAAAGCAAAATGCTTTAGGTATCTATTTGACTTCTGAAAGTTGGAATTTTTTTTCCTTCTCCTATGGCCCACTATAGCACTTTCCTCTTTTCACAAGATACAGAATTAATGGGTTCCTGTGATAATTCATTTGAAAAAGTCAGAGAACTGAATGCATTTGCTATCAAGTCATCTCTTTAGGTTTTACAGGACAGCAGAATAGAGTTCAATTCTAACACTCTTTTCACGTAGAAAAATCAAACTCTGCAAAGACTTTCAGGAACATTTAGTCCCAGTCTGTCATTTGATAGGAAAAAAAGATGAGATCTGCTGAAAGGAATTAACAGTCCTTGTATTTATTCCTTTGTCCTTTGCCTTTAATCTTGGGCCCTAACTATTCAGACAGTATCATAGTTCATGAACAAAACCATTAAAAATTATTCTGCCTGGCCTGGAACACATTGCTTAAATGACCAAAGGCCAGTGCTGAGTAGCCAAGCAGGTGTCTACTCAACTGTCACATCAAAGAGTCATTGTAGTGGTGAATTTCTGCTTGAAAACTGTCCTCATACTCTTGGTAATTCTGACCACAGGCCTATGATTTAATGGGGTCTTTTAGATCGGCTCCTCAGCTTCCTCTAGAACTTTCCATTTTTGAGATACCATATTTCTGGGAAAGAATGCCACTCTCCAATATAATTGGAAGCTTGAACCTTTCCTAATGAGCATTGCATGATATATTTCAAACTTTTCTAAGGCATCAGTCATTAGGAATGGCCATTTAGAAGAATCCCTTTGTTAATACTTTTTAGCTCATTACCACAGCTCCATGAGGTTCACATTTTTCCTCCAATGTACTAATGAGATGACTGGGGCTTAGAGCTGGGATGTAACCTTCCATGCTTTGAAAAGACTGGTAGAACTCGACTGCCCTTAGAAAACCATGTCTTTGTTCTAGGATTACCTGGATCTAATTCTGTATGATTAGAATGAGACTATTTTTTTTTTAACTGGCCCAGGTTTTCTACTACTGAACAAACCAAATGACCCTACCTGGGTCACAGGAATCTCATGAAGGATATTGGTATGGATTCTAGCAGACCGTTTCTCTCTTTCAGACTCACTTGGCTGTAAGAAATGTATAAGTTGGGAGTATAATAGATTATCCTCTCTACTCTGTGATATGTGGAGAAAACAGATTCAAGAAAGGGACATGAAGAACATAAAGTACGTTTGTTTAGTGAAGAGGCCAGGAAGATGTCACTAGCTATGAGCATTCGATCATATGGATGAGTTCACCTCCTCCGCATCCTCAAGTCTCTGAATAAAATGGTTCATCCACACACAAAAGAGAAGCAAGAAAAAGATGAGAAATAGAGGAAAGAGGAAGAAATGACAGGTAACCTAGATAATAGCATTTGAAATCTGGGTGAAATATTTTATTTCTACCCAAGGATATGATAAGTCACAAGGCTACGTAACTTAGTTCTTCACAGTGGCTCTGAGTATTTCATTCAAAGTTTAATGTTAGAGTCTTGTGGGGACAAAAGATAACATTTTATAAAGGTTGACTGTACTTTCTAGGGCACAGCTGATTGTAAAATTGCATCTGGTCTCTCTCTCTCATTTCCTCATATTTTTGTGCCCCAAACACACCAAGCTCACTCCTGCACCAGATGCTTCATTTTTCTTCTACATTTGACATCACGTTGAAGGCACCCTCCTGGCTCATTTCCACATCCCCATGATGCCTTCATTTTTCTGTGTTCTTGCCTCTCTCTATTTTTCCATTCTTATTCTCTTGTCCTGTTCCTGGCATATTTTTTCCTTCAACACTTTTCATCAGAATTTTATATTTATCTGTTCTCTTCCTACCACCATATAGAGGAAGAGAGTACCAAAAGATCAGAGATTTTATTTTATTTTGTGCTAAATTCCCAGGACTTATCACATTGCTTAGTACATGGTGAATACCCACAAGAATTTACAGAAACAAACTTCTACTTTGTGCGAGTATAGTATGGGAAATGTAAAATAGCTTCAAGGATATACTTTGTATGAGCATAAAAATAGTATTGACTAAACACTGTAGATACATTTTTGATCCATGATTAAATAAGCCTATTTTTTTCTTCTTGTGTTATTCTAGAATACTGCTAAGTACTTTGAAGGCTGCTCTTTTTATAATGACCAGGACAAACTGGGAATATTAAAAAAGTCTCATGATGATGGTTGGAAAATTATATAAATACAAATTATGATTAAATATAAATATAAAAATTTAACAATATTTATTGTTGAAGCAGAGGGTTATATGACATAGAGTCTCTAAATAATCTGTGGTAGTCTCATATGTTATTGGTTATACAAGTTACTGAATGAAAACAAGTTTTAAAACTGCATCATACTCTACCTCTAAGCAGTTATGATTGATGCCTGTAGTCCAGGCTGAGGGGTAGAAAACTCAGAGCCCAGAAATCCTGTATATAACCCCAAGCATCTTCTATACCTACACGACATCAAGTGAGGGATGGGGTTGCCATACTACAGTCACAACTCTGACTCACAATTGTTCCTGCCTGAAAGAATTACAGGAATGTAAATGGAGAGGAGCCTGAGGAAAAGAAGGTCCAACAACAGGCCCAAAGTAGGATCCAGCTCAAGGGGCAGGGTTCCAAGGCCTGACAGTATTATTGAGGCTATGGAGAGCTCACAAAAAGGGACTTAGCATGACTGCACTCCAAATGACCCAACAAGCAGCTGAAAGAGTCAGATGCAGATATTTGCATCCAACCAATGGACAGAAGCAGCTGACCCCTGTTGTTGAATTAGGGAAAGGCTGAAAGAAGCTGAGGAGAAGGGTGATCCTGTAGGAGGATCAGCAGTCTCAATTAATCTTGACCCCCAAGATCTCTAACACTGGACCACCAAACAGGCAACATACACCAGCTGATGAGGCCCCCAACACACATGCAGTAGAGAACTGAAGATCTGTGTTCATTCAAAGATGATGCACCTAACCTTCAAGAGACTGGAGGCCCCAGGGTGTTTAGAGGTCAGGTGGAGTTGAGGGGTAGGGACATCCACCTAGAGGTGGGGGTGGGGAGGAGATAAGGGATGTGGAAGAGTTGGAGGGTGGACAGGGAGGGGAATAAAATATGAGGTGTAAAAAAACAAATTAATTAATTAAAAAAGTTCTCAATTCTCTTTCTACAGAGCTTTGAGACATAGATGGACCCTATGATTTTATTTAATCTTAGATCAATGTCTTTTCATATTTCAAACATTGAATATATTTGGAAAAGCAGTTTGATAAAACATTTATTAATAAAATTCAATTTAACTGTAACAACAGAAAATTTCATAGAATATGTTCATAAGTACATAAAATGACCAAAACACATCTAGAAACTATGAAGACCCTTATTGCTTTAACAATGGTGTGTAAATTAAATGTAGCCATACTTTTTTTTTAATTAGATGTTTACTTTATTTACAATATCTCCTTTCCCAGGTTCCCCTCCAAAAGAAAAAAGAAAAGTAAAATAAAATAAGAAAAAAAAAACTAAAACAATACCCTGTTCCCTACCCCCTACCCTGGCTCACCCCCACCCCTTCCTGCTTACTGGCCCTGGCATTCCCCTATACTGGGGCATAGAACCTTCACAGGGCCAAGGTTCTCTCCTACCATTGATGACTAACTTGGCTATCCTCTGCTATACACATGCTGCTGGAGCCATGAGTCCCCCCATGTGCAATCTTTGGTTAGAGTTTTAGTCCCTGGAAACACTGAGGATACTAGTTAGTTCATATTGTTGTTCGTGCTAAGGGGCTACAAACCCTTCAGCTCCTTGGGTCCTTACTCTAGCTCCTTCATTGGGGACCCTGTACTCAGTCCAATGGATGGCTGTGAGCCTCTACTTTTGTATTAGTTGGATACTGTCAGAGCCTCTCCAGAGACAGCTATATCAGGCTCTTTTCAGCTAGTACTTGCTGATATTCACGATAGTGTCTGGATTTGATGATTGAATATGGGAAGGATTCCCAAGTGGGGCAGTCTCTGGATTGTCCTTCCTTTAGTCTCTGTTCCATAGTTTGTCTCTGAAAATCTTTCCATGGGTATTTTGTTTTCCCTTTTAAGAAGGAATGAAGTATCCATACTTCCTTCTCCTTGAGTTTCTTGTGGTTTATGGATTGTATTTTGTGTATTCCGATCTTCTAGGCTAATATCCAGTTATCAGAGAATGCATGCCATATGTGTTCTTTTGTGACTGGGTTATCTCACTCAGGATGCTATTCTCCAGGTCCATCCATTTCCCCAAGAATTTCATAAATTCATTGTTTTTAATAGCTGAAGCTGAGTAGTACTCTATTGTGTAGATGTACCACATTTTCTGTATCCATTCCTTTGTTGAGGGACATCTGGATTGTTTCCAGTTTCTGGCTATTATAAATAAGGCTGTTATGAACATAGTGG
>NW_022196909.1:16323523-16325492 GCF_008632895.1 Mastomys coucha
GTCTAACTTCTTGAGTTCTTTGTATATATTGGATATTAACCCTCTATCAGATATAGAATTGGTAAAGATCTTTTTTATTTACAAGGCACTTATGAAATAATCAGTTGCCTTTTCTAAATGAGTAAATTATGAATATATAATTTAATACTAACATTAAGTATTTTTGTTAATACTGGCAAGTTTGTTTTAGCTTATGGGGCTGAACATAATTGTAAATTCTCAACTTGCATTTCAAACTAAGAAATTTCTGAATGGGAGGGAATGCTGGCCAGCATCTCTGGTCAATATGGTAGTGCCAGACAGTTCCACACATTGGTTCTGGTCTGGACTCTTCAGAACCAGCACAGACCTGTTCAGACAACTCCATACAGGTTTTATTAGCTGCCTACAACTCTCTTCAAATAGGTTTAAAGATTTTATTTTTAAAATTAGATCTATTTATTTTATGTGCATGAGTCTTTTGTCTTCATGTATATAAATACTTCATGTGTGTACCTGGTGTCCATGGAGCCCAAGGGAACATCAGATCCATTAGAACTAACATTGCAGATGGTTGCAAGCCACCATTTGGATGTCGGGAATCAAACCAAGTCCTCTGCAAGAACAACAGATACTCTTACCTTGAGCCATCTCTCCAGCCCCTGTTTTTATTTTTCATTGTGTGTATATTGTAGGTTTGTGCTTATGTATGGGTCACATGAGAATAGTGCCCATGGAGGACAGATGAGAATATACAATGAGAGATTACAGGCAGCTTAACCTTGGTGCTGAGAATTATCTCTCACCTCTACAAGAGCAGTATGCTCTCTTATCTGTTGATCCTTTTCTTGAGCCCCTTATAATCATTTATCAAATGTTGATTTTTTAAGGTAAAACTTAACTTTAGAACAATTACATAATTGATGATAATGTATATTTGAACAGGATTTTTCCCTAAAAAATTGTGATTCAATTAAATTTTGCAAACACTTCATTAGATCTTAAAATGATCTTACTTAAATATTGAACATCTTTAGGATATTGAGATGACAATTTCCCCATGAATAAATGTTCTCTCTTTTCTTAAAACTTTAATTTCAGTCATTATCCTGGATTTCATTTCACTCTTTAGGGAACAGCTCAAAGTTTGTGAATACCTTCTTTGCCAAAGCTCATGTGGACCAGTCTGTTTAAGCAGTGCCCATAGTTGTCAGTATTTCTCAGTCGATAAAGATATTCTAAGAGTAACAGCATTAGTTGCCTATAAAGTCTATCAAAGCAAAGTGTACATAGAAGTGACAAAGATATGTGGATTTATTTGGAAATCAGATGTATAATTTTATTGTGACTCAAAAACAATGCCATTTGATAATGTTGGTGATGATCAATGTCTCTTCTCAGCCTTCAGAAGGTTTGGAGATAAGAATGTATACAAATAAATAGGCATTTTTCATTTTCGCCTCAGCTTTGCACGAATGATTTGGAGGAAATCAGGTTTTTACATGATTTAGTTTTCTTAATAATAGTTCTATTCCCTCACCTTACTTTGCTCACACCTCTGTACATTTCCTGTACTGCTCAGCATGTGATGCAATCCTGAAGCATGAGTGGACCCCTTGAGTGGCCAGGCATGAGGCAATCCCTCCCAGGTGTGGAGGGCTTTTAAATGTCGAGGCCGAGGAAGCTTCTGCAACCTTCTTCCCATTTCTTTCAATCCCTTGAGAACCTCTTAACAACCAAGGCAGTCTTTTCTTACACAATAAGATGTGGCACTGTAATATAGCTACCTTAAGAGAGTCACCTTTTAAGCTAAAGCTAAAGCATTCATAACTGATAGGTCTGTGTCCTTGAGAAGGAACAGTGTATTTTCCTGGTCAGGATGGCCTAACTCTATTTTTATTGACAATGATCCCCAGCTACAGTTCCAAAACACTCTAATGATTTCTTTCTTTATTCCTTTCTTTCTTTCTTTCTTTCTTTCTTTTTTTTT
>NW_022196909.1:16325502-16340056 GCF_008632895.1 Mastomys coucha
AAAGTCTGTCCATAAAATTCAGCATCTTCTTATGGACCATTTGACTTAAGTCAATGGAAAAACAGATAGCAAAGTCATGTTTACATTACAGGAAAGAAGGAACATGAGGTGGGAGCCACCTTAAAGCAGTGTTGCTGGCTTACTTTCATAGTGAGAATGAACTTTGACCTGGGACTCTGAGATAGCTCTATGAGTAGTAGAAATCAGACATGTTAACCTTTAATAACTTTGAAGCTCATTTTCTTTGTTTTAACTCAGAGGTAATAGCATTCACTTGGTGACTTTACAGACTTGATTTTCATCATTCCATTCATGCATGAGAAGGCATCTGAAATATTAAAAGTTGCTGAAGGATAGAAACAGTTGCTTCAACCAGAAAACAATGGATTCGTTAGTGTTACTCTAGCAAGTCCCAAGTTAAGAAGGTATGTAACCTGTTCTCATTTTCTTCCCCATAGGATCTCTGGGTAAAAAGCCTAATGATGTTTGCCTGAAGGAAGAGATCTTGTCTCCAAAATGCCCATAGCAGAAGTCCCTTGATAAGAATTACCTCCTGTAAATAGAACACTACCTTTTTGAGCCACAGGGCCCTGCAGTATTCTACCAAGAGTACAGCTCTCTGGGGATAAAGACACAAAACTTTTATACTGAATATCTCACAACATCAGCAACCTTGTAACCATCCCCTAGAAGCCTCATCTATCCCAGCCAGGGCTTAGAAGAGTCTCACAGTCCAGACTGTTTTCCATCTCTTCTCAGTTATTGGATCAAGTTTTTCCTTAGAGTTGTGTAGATTGATGCAAGTCATTTTTTTTAAATTTTGATTTGATTTTATAATATTCTCTCAGTAGTAAGATTGCTTGCAACATTGCTGAAAGAGTCTTATCTATCTGTCTGACATCTATGCTCACAAGGATTTGAAATTTTTACATAGGTAGCATTTAATATAAGTGGAAATTTGATTCAGAGTTCCAGATGTGTTCCCTTTAGAGATCTTCTAAGAAAAGACTGTGTCACCTTTGTAGATCTTCTTTCTTGTACATCCTACAGAAATTCTGTGCATTTTCTACGTGTAACAGACATAGCCCATTAATCAGAACATTCACCTCAATTTCTGCAAATTTGTGAGTGGACAGGAGCACACTTGCCACAATGCATGTGAGGAAGTCTGAGGCCAGCTCAGCGAAGGCTTTTTACTTGTTTTATCTTCATGTGGGTTCCATAACTCAGTTCAATTTACTAAGCAAGAATTGTCTCACCAGTCTAGTACAGATTATTAGATTGTTTCAACTTTAACATTTTGTGTATAAAATGAAGTGGCAGCACTAAACATACAACCACCAATTTGAAGTAAACATTAGAGTTCCATTTTATTGTCCAAAACTGAAAAGAACCTTTAATGAGCCAGCTAATAAGTTGGAGTAAAGGAGTTTAAACAACTGAAACAGGAAAAAAAGTTATATTAGAAAGACTATTTTAGCAAACAATATGAATAAAAGTATGACTATTTGATATTTTCAGAGAAATATAAGGACTTTTTGTTTAGCACTTCATGGTAAATCTCACATGCTGTGAACCATCCTAATTGCACCTTAAATAATTTTGAAGTGTACATATGGCATTGTGAGTACATGCCACTATGTGTGACCATGGAGGCTAGAAGAGAAATTCAGATCATCTGGAGCTGAAGTTACAGATAATTGTGAGTGGTCATGTGGGTGCTTGGAATAAAACCCAAGTCTTCTGGAAAAGTAGCCACTGCTCTTAAATTTTGAGTAATTTTCTAGCCCTACTTTGCTAATCTCTTACCTGCATTACTTGATTTAGTCTTGACAACTCTCTGAGGGTACAGATGAGGAATTGTAGGAATAAGAAGTTATTGACACAAATCAACATCCTCAATAGAATAACACTAAAAGGGTTAAAGTCCAGCCTTATTGTATGTGGTATAGGTTCAAAACAGGTGTACTGCCAAAAATTTTCTTCTCTCTGTTTTAAGAAGCTTTATAGTTGTTTGTGAATGGAATGTTTCTGTGTAGATAAATTTTAATACAGCAACATGGTTGCTCTGGCAAAGGATCACATCCAAAGACTTTCTAGGTCTGTGTCATCTGGCTGGAATGAAACAATTTTCATTTCTCTGGCTGGAATACAGACATGACTTTAGTACACAACTTTAATCCCAAACAATGAAAGTAAAGTTAGTTTGTAGAAGGAAGCAGCCATGTTTGAAAGTGACATCTAATTGAGGGGCAGACAAAGTGACAAATCAGAGAAAGACTTACAGAATGAGTCAGTGATAGGATAGACCCAACTCTCATGAGAAAAGCACAGGAAAGAGAGGAGACAAGTGCATGGGCACACACATGCAAGAGAGAGAGAGAGATGGAGAGAGAGAGAGAGATGGAGAGAGAGAGAGAAAGATGGAGAGAGAGAGAGAGAGAGAGAGAGAGAGAGAGAGAGAGAGAGAACTGAGGAAGGCAAATCAGCCATTTTACTGGTACAGTTTTATAGAAACAGTTCACAGGTAAAGACAGAATATGCCAGAAAATGAGAAGGAGCCAGAAGATTAGAACATATTGTAAGCAATTCAGTCAGAAGCTGAGAGAAAACAGTTTAAATCAGTCAGCTTTGAAAGGAGTTTCAGTCAGAACAGCTGAATGGAAGCAGTAAGCCAGAACTCAGAAAGAACTAAAAGGATGAGCTTATTCAACAGTAAGTCTCCAAAATGACAATTATATCTGGAAAATAAAAGTTACATTACACTTGTAGCTATGTATCAGCGTAGAGAGTCAGCAGGAAACAATATGAGAAATTCACTCCTCTGATTCACTACCATGCATTCAAAGTCCTCTGTCCATGTCAACAAATTCACATGTGGACAGAGGGGAAAGATACAGAAAATATGGCCAGGGATCGGGATGGTGAGAGCTTTAAGAGGAAAGAAGATTCACTATGAGTGAGTGATTGACTTAAGCTACTGTTAGAGTCATCTTTGTGATGGTACTATTGGACACTGAAGAAAGTGTGGATGGCAGTTAGAGACAGTACAAATATCTGAAGAAGAAAGACTTCTCTCCACATGTAGTTTACATTGATTGACTGACAGATTGGTGGGCCATCATCCTGCCCAGTCCTTGGCAACCTAGTTAATAAAAGAAATAAAACCCATATGAAAACAATTCACATAAGACTTTAGCATAGATAGCATCAAAAACAGTATATACATTGCTCTAAAAATAAATCTCCTACACTCATCCTTTTCTGTCAAATCTGATAAAGAAAAATAAGGGAATAGGAGAGGAAAGGAGTCAGGATAATAGTGTTTCTTGTTGGTTTGTACTTTGTTTTTGTTTTGTCAGCACAGCATCAAGTGCAAGAAACTGCTGTTATCCTGAGTTGGTGCTGATCATGACAGCGTGGTTGTCCTGCAATGCTGATACATACCGCTGTGGTACATTAATCCCATGCTGATGATGTGGTCATGACAGTACTATAATGTAAACCTGACAGAATGTCTCTGTTGTACTCTAACTAGATCCTGATTAGAATGTTATTTTGGTGCGCTTGGTCATGGTGGTACTCTAGTCTGATGTTGATGTGATGTTCTGGTGGTACTCGAGCCTGAGGTATTCAGAATGTCATGGGGTCATGCCGTGTAAGGTTTGATTACCTCACCTCCCTGATGGTTCACTCATCAGCATGTTAATTTGTACGAAACAAACATTCTGACAAACAACAGAAATCCTTTCAGTAATCGAGGATGAAGACACAGTTCTTGAAGCTTATAACTCCCTGAGAATATATTTCAAAGTGATCACTCAAAAAAGAGAAAAGAAAGTGGAAAAGTCAAAGGCTAGACAGAGTCAGAGGCTAGGCTATGGGTCACAGCCATAACTATGACACTCGAACACTAAAGCCACAAGAAGCAGTTGGCACATAGATTGTTTTGCTTTTTGACACTGTGCACTCAAACCTGGCCACTGAAGAATGGAAAGCTATACTTTCAAGATATTGATATAGTCAATTACTAATGAATTATTAAACCCATGGGATCTTTGATATTTTGCTTGTTCCTTGAGGTTTTTTATCACAGAGGAAGGGACTTTTAGCAGCAGAATGTTCAAACTCACTTTTGGATCAATAGCTGTTTAGGTTCTCACCTTAGACAAGCACCAATTATTCCTGTTCTATCTTGGATGACTGAGGGACCTTACAGCCTCTTCACATAGCATTTTACAAGTCAGGTTCCTCAGAGAATGGAATGGAGCTGAGTACTTTAGAACTTGTGGCCCAGTGAAGGACTTTAGCTAGACAGCTCCATGTGAAACATCTGCTCCCTGTATATTTTTCACCTCCCCTTCTCCATCAGTAGTCTTAATACTTCCCTTACATAAATAAATCATCCTATAGAAATCTGACCATTTGATAAGTTGATGCAGAAGACAAAACCCTCTCCCTATGTTATAACCTTTGAGCCATTCATCTATGCATATACATAACATACTTCATGGGTGTGGAGATGGTTCAGTTGTTAACGTATGTGCTTTTTCACAAGCTTTAGGAACCAAGTTCAGATATCCAGCTGCAGTGGTATGCATCTGAAATCACACACTGTGGAGACAGAGAAAGGAGGATCATGGGGGCTTTCTGTGCCACAGTTCTAGCCAATCTATGGATTCCAGGTTCCCTGACAGGCATAGACTTAAAAAACAAACAAGATGGAAAGTAAGAAGGAAGACAACTGACAATGACCTTTGGCCTTCACATGCAATATGCATACATACACACACACACACACACACACACACACACACACACACACATAATCTTTTTAGCCAGATCACAGCCATCCATTGGTCTGAGCATAGGGTCCCCAATGAAGGAGCTAGAGAAAGGACCCAAGGAGCTAAAGGGTTTGCAGCCCCATAGGACGAACAACAATATGAACTAACTAGTACCTTCAGAGCTCCCAGGGACTAAACCACCAACCAAAGAGTACACATGGTGGGACTAATGGTTCCAGCAGCATATGTATAGCAGAGGATGGCCTAGTTGGTCGTCAATGCGAGGAGAAGCCCTTGGTCCTGTGAAGGTTCTATGCCCCAGTGTAGGGAAATGCCAGGGCCAAGAAATGGGAGAGAATGGGTTGGTGAGCAGGGGGAGGGGGAAGAGAACCAATTTTTTTTTCTTTCTTTTTTTTCAGAGGGAAAACTGGGAGAGGAGATATCATTTCACATGCAAATAAAGAAAATATCTAATAAAATAAGTAAATAAATAAAATTGTGCCTATTTCCTAATATTTTGTAGCACCAAAATTTACACATAAGTTGCTTATATATTTTGGTTAATTCTCATAGGGTATTTATAAGCCAATCACTTTATGTCTTTACCATCAAATTTTAAAATTATATTGTTATTCCATATATTCAAGGTGTAAAATACTTAATAATTGATATTGAGTAGTAATAATAATTGTCACTTCTCTGGGGCTCTGTCTAATATGAAAAAACCTCATCAAAAGCAATGACAATCCTAAGTGATTCAAACTGAAGCGGATTCTGTCCATACCAATGATATTGTTGGTTTCTTGACCCAACCTTATTTCTGGTCACTTCCTGCTAGACTTGTAAAATGAAATGTTTCATAGGACAATTTACAGTTTCCTACTAAGGACATTTTTGGCTTCTTTGGAAGGATCAGAAATGCGTTTATTATTAAATAGCCTCCATAGCTCAAGGGATAAGCCTTCAGGGGTTAGAACTCAGCTGGGCCAGAGAACAATGAATAATAAATAACAACAATCATAGTTTGCATTTCTCCAACACCCTGTAGCTGTGGAAATCAGAGTAGTTCACAATCGTTAATTAAGCTTCACTAGGTTCCAGCAAAGGAGGTAAACAATGCCTTCCAGATGGGAATAGTGCCATGTGGAAGGTAAGTACGCAGGTGAAGGTTGTGCGGAAGTTAATGACATGGAAACCAACCCCCTCTCAATGCCTTTGTTCTTCACACAAAGTCCTTTGGATAGTTATACTAACTTCTGCTTCTATCTTTATTATGTTTTACAAATCTTAAAATTCATACTTTGTAGAAAAAAAAAATCTTCAAGTCCAGCTTGTTCACTTTTTATTACATGCCTGGTGTGCTGTATGCCAGTTTCCATGGCTTTTGAAGTGTATATAATGTGAGTTTCTCTGTATTGTAGATGGTTGGCTGTCCCATGGTTGGCTGTAAACTCAGAAGGAAAGGAATCTAAGTCAAGAAAAAGTAGTGTTTAAGCAGTTGGGAAAGCATTGATATGGATATGAACTAATTAAGTTAAAATTTGAAAAATTTTCCTTAATTGCAGTGTGTACATCTGTAATGCCAACATGTAAAACCTGGAGGCAAGAGTGTAAGGGCTTCAGGGGTCATCATTGATTGCTTAGGGGCCTAAACTATCAAGTAAAAAGTCAAGAAAATTTTAATGGTCTAAATTTTCACATCCCCCAAAAAAAGCCTAACAGTACATATATGTTCCAGGCATTACATGTTCTATTATTGGTACTAATGACTTTTTTAAAAAAAAAATTTGGTTATTTATTTATTTATATTTCAAATGTTGTACTCTTTTTCAGTTTCCCATCTGCAAACACCCTATCCCATCCCTCTTCACTACTGCTTCTATGAGGGAGCTCCCCCACCAACCCACCTACTCCTACTTCACCACCCTAGCATCTCCCTACACTGGAGCATCAAGCCTTCACAGGACCAAGGGCCTCCCCTCCCATTGATGCCTGAAAAGGCCATCCTCTGCTACTTATGCAACTTAGTTGGTGGTTTAGTCCCTGGGAGCCCTGGAGGGTGGTCTGGTTAGTTGATACTATTCTTCCTATGGGGTTGTGAACTCCTTCAGCTCCTTCAGTCCTTTCTCTAACTCCTCCATTGGAGTCCTCATGCCCAGTTCAATGGTTGGCTGCAAGCACCAGCATCTGTATCTGTATTGGTCAGGCTCTGTGAGAGCCTCTCAGGAGACAGCTCTATAAGGCTCCTGTCAGCAAGCACTTCTTGGCCTCCGCAAAAGTGTCTGGGATTGGTGTCTGCATGTGGGATGGATCCCCAGGTGGGGCAGTCTCTGGATGGCCTTTCCTTCAATCTCTTCTGCACTCTTTGCCCCTGTATTTCCTTTAGGCAGGAATAATTCTGAGTTTTTAAGATGGGTGGGTAGCCCCAGTTACTAATGATTATAATGAAATATTTTTAGGCCCTTCATTTAAAGATATCAGAATACCATTTTCACGAGTTTGAGAGATTTGGCTTAACTGTTATGCAAAACAAATTGTGTGTGACTGTGGGATGTGATCTTTAAATTGTGCATAAAACAGGATTGTTTTTAGAGACCTGAGAAGTATAAACATTCTTCATGCTGCCATTTGTTCCTGGGTAACATATTCTCTGATGTCAAATGAGGTTACACACAGAACAGCAATGACCAAATTTGTCAGTTTCATGGTAAAACACTAGATGTTTCAGAGATTCAGAAATTGTGTAAGTTAGCTAGCTCCTCTAGAAGAACATGACTGTTTGTGTCACTTCCTTTATCTCAGATGCTGTTGGGAGATCCAAATCTGGGGTGCCTGCATCTCCTGAGACCTGTTCTCATCCTGAACAGTGCATGTGAGATGATTAAACAGGAAGTGCCTGCAGTAGGTGAGTCACAGTTTGGGTCACGCTAACCTGCTTCCTGAGAATCCACAGCCTTTGAATTTGTCAAGGTAGAACATTGTGATCGTACATGAACGAAAAGATTTATCTTTTAAATGTTTCCCCTGCAGTCAAAGAAATTAAAATCCAACAACTTGAATAGCACAGATAGTGTTCGTTATTGCCAGCACAGGCAGGAAGATGTGAAGTCATCAAGAGTGGTAGGTTTGAGAAGGAGAGAGTATCTCAGATTAGCAGAGAGTTTGAGCCGAGGCAATTCAAGCCAGGACTCATGTGTCTACAGTAAATACTTAACCACTTTGCTAAAGAGAGATCTCTGAGTTTCAAAGGGAAAAATATATCACCATTTTTCTAATTAATTGTTTTAAATATCCTACAAATTAATATGAATTAAAACAAGAGCTATCTTAACATATTTGCTTGTTTGCTGTTTAGCTTATTTAGCTACATGGTGGGAGGGGGGGTGGCTCTCACATGCTAGTTTAATACTCCAGCCCTGAGTTACATCCCAGGCCTTTTCCTATTTTATATTTTAAGATGGCATCTGGTTAAGTTACTCAGGCTGATCTTGAAGTCATTCTTTAGCCCAGGAGAGTCTTGATTTTAAAGTCCTCCTATCCTAGCCAGCATTAGTGGACAACACACTACCTGTTTAGGCCTAACATTTTCAAAGGTTTAACAGGAGACAGGAGACCAAAATTCCTGTGATTTCAATTTCCTTTCCAGTACTGGCAAACATAACAGAAGGTTCTCTCACATTTTCCCACATTTTTAACAAGAACACTCAAAGTACCTTCAACAATGTCTTTATACACAAACAGGAGTATCTTACAGCTCAAGCAATTATTGTCTAACCTGGTAAAGAGAACTGGAATAACAAAATAAAATACTGTCACACAAGACTGTGAATGGATATATAATTACATTTTGTATTTTCCAAAGAATGTCATAAAATTTTGTAAATGGAGTTTGGCATGTCTAGTATTTCTCAGAACAGAACTTTCAAGTGCTGTAGAGATTGCTGAATGCAAGTCCATTCAGTTTAAGCAGGAAAGGATACATCCCCAAAGAGACAACATCTCTTATTACAGATCTTACTTAGACTCACTCCATTTTGACATGTATAGGCTCACATATTTAGTGAAGTTTTGCAAAGAAAACTATTCACAGACTCAGAAGTCTTCGGGTAACATAATGTCACATGTAATTTAAACTGGTGAGCTATTCTATTATTGTTGAAGTTTCAGAAATGTTGAAAATCAAACACATTTTAAACTGTGAATATAACTGAATTTAAGGCATGCAATGTGATAAATTGTAGATACATATAACATTACATAATGCAGTCAATCATCTATTAGTTTCCAGAATTAGTTGTGTGTGCATGTGTGTGTGTGTGTGTGTGTGTGTGTGTGTGTGTGTGTGTGTTTGCCAGTCTGCTGAAAACACTTAATGATCTAATGTCTCGGCCAATTCAACATCCCTACAGTGAAATAAGTATTAATATAGCCACCAGGCTATGCACTGTATCCCCAGAGCTTAGTCATCTCATTACTAAACATTTATACCCTTTGATCCTCTTCTCCTCATTTCCACAGCCCATAGCCTCTGGCAAACACTGTTCTACTCTGCTTCTATACATATATCCAAGTTGTTTATATCCATCATTGTATAAGTGAAATAATATAGTACTTGCCTTTCTGTGTCTAGCTTATATAACTGATCATGCTGTCCTTCAGGCTTATTCATGTTGTAGCAAATAGTAAGCTTGTTCTTTTTATGGTTGAATATTTCTATCTATCTTTCTATCTGTCTTGTCTTGTCTGGCTGTCTGTCTATCTGTCTACCTGCCTGTGTGTCTACTTATCTATATTTCAATCTATCATCTCCCTCACTTCTCCCTTCCTTACTCTTTTTCTCTTCCTCCCTCCCTTCTTCTGTGGTACATGAGTGGGTGTGTTGGTTGTGTGTTGTGTGTTTGTGTTTTGTGTGTGGGGGAGTGTAGATATGTTTATTTCACTATTAGCTTTTTCTTTATTCACATATCCATGGAACACTTAGGTTTCCTTAGATTGTTCACATATGTTAGGGTCTGAAGTAATGCTATAGACAACAATGTAGTACGGACACTCTGGGAAGTGCTAATCTAATGTCCTTTAGCTGAGTACTCAGCATTCTGATTGCTCAATCACATGGAAGATCTCTTTTAACTCTTTGAAAAACTAACTTATCAGTTTCTATACAGTTGCATGAATTTAAGGTTCTGCCAATAGTGTGAGAAGTCTCCCTTTTCCTTATATTCTGCCAGTATTTTTCTTTTGTATATTTTCCACCATAGGAATCCTTATAGGTATGAAGTCATAGTTCACAGTTGTCTTACTCAGGGTTTCTATTCCTGCACAAACATCATGACCAAGAAGCAAGTTGGGGAGGAAAGGGTTTATTCAGCTTACACTTCCACATTGCTGTTGATCACCAGAGGAGGTCAGGACTGGAACTCAGGCAGGTCAGAAAGCAGGAGCTGACACAGAGGCCATGGAGAGATGTTTTTTACTGGCTTGCTTCTCCTGGCTTCCTCAGCCTGCTCTCTTATAGAACCCAAGACTTCCAGCCCAGGGATGGCACCACCCACAAGGGGCCCTACCCCCTTGATCACTAATTGAGAAAATGCCCCACAGCTGGACTTCATGGAGGCACTTCCCCAACTGAAGCTCCCTTCTGTGATAACTCCAGCCTGTGTCAAGTTGACACACAAAACTAGCCAGTACAACAGTTTTCTTCACATTTTTAATTTGCTTTTATATGTACCTTCCTTCTTTGTATACATGCTTAGTGGATATGTAGTGTTCAGAAGACAAGTTGGGGAGTCATTTCTCACATTCCACTTTTGCATGCTCCAGGGTTAAAGTCATGTCCTAAGACTTTGGCAACAAGCACCTTTTCCCACTGAGCCATCTTCCTAATCCCATATTATACTATTTTGGATTTGTAGACAATTATTGAGTGAGGATGAACAGTTTTCTCTATACTTGTTAAATTTACATAAAAACAATCTCATTAGAGCATTCCATCATGCTTGTTGATGAGTTGTTGTGACACTGATGCATAAGTGAACAGAAGGTACACGACCTGTATAGTATGCTAACTTTTCTCAGAATCATGCTGTGTAAAGGTTTCCTTCTAGCCTATGAGCAGTCTTTTCATTGAACTAATTTGGCTTTTACTCCTCTGGGAATTTTTTAATTTAATAATTTGATTTTGGTAGAATATTATTACCAGATTTGTTTAGATGTGAAAGAACACACATCCCATCTTTCTTATAAAGGCTTTCCTCATTTTTTTATCATTTCAGGTCTTGCATATAAGTTCACACACAAATGTGAATCATAGTTGTGTATGCATAAAGTCAATAAATAGTTGAGTAGCACTCCATTGTGTAAATGTACGATGTTTTCTACATCATTCTTCTGTTGAGAGACGTTTGATTTGTTTCCAGCTTCTGGCTATTATAAATAAGGTCATTATAAACATAGAGGAGCATGTGTTACATGTTGGAGCATCTTTTAGGTATGTGCCCAGGAGCAGTAAAGATGAGTCATCAGGTAGAGCTAAATCTAATTTTCTCAGGCTCTGGCAGATTGATTTCCAAAGCTGTTTTACCAGCTCGTAGTCCAAACGGCAATGGAGGAGTGTTCTTTCTCCACATCCTTGCCAGCATCTGCTATCACCTCCACTTATTATCTTAGCCATTCTGATTGGTGTGAGGTGGAGTTTCAGGATTGTTTTGACTTGCATTTCCCTGATGACTAAGGATATTGAACATTTCTTTTAGGTGCTTCCATTTGAGCTTCCTCAGTTCAGAATTCTCTTCTGAGATCTGTACCCCATTATTTAATAGTGTTATTTGGTTCTGTGGAGTCTAATTTCTTGAGTTCTTTTTATATATTGGATATTAGTCCTCTATCAGATGTAGGATTGATAAAGATCTTTTCCCAGTCTGTTGGTTGGTGTTTTGTTCTATTGACAGTTTCCTTTGCTTTAAAGAAGATTTTTAATTTTCTGAGGTCTCATTTTCTATAGTTGATCTTAGAGCCTGAGCCATTGGTAAGTTTTGTTGAGGAAATTTTTCCCTGTGCCCATGTTTTTGAGGCTCTTCCCCACTTTCTCTTCTCTTAGATTCAGTGTATCTGGTTTTATGTAGAGGTCTTTGATCCACTTGGATTTGAACTTTGTACAAAGAGATAAGAATGGATTGATTTGCATTCTTCTACATTCCAACTGCCAGTTGAACCAGCACCATTTATTGAAAATACTGTCTTTTTTCCACTGGATGTCCTTTGTGAAAGGACACTCCTTTGTCAAAGATCAAGTGTCCATAGTTGTTTGGGTTCATTTCTGGGTCTTCAATTCTATTCCATTGATCTACATGCCTTACTCTGTATCAATATGATACAGTTTTAGTCACTATTATTCTGTAGTACAGCTTGAGGTCAGGAATCGTGATTACCCCAGAAATTCTTGTATTTTTGAGAATAGTTTTTGCTATCCTGAGTTTTTTTTTGTTATTCCAAATGAATATGAGAATTGCTATTTCTAGCTCAATGAAGAATTGAGTTGAAATTTTGATGGGGATTGCATTGAATTTATAGATTACTTTCAGTAAGATGGCCATTTTCACTATATTAATCCTGTCAATCTATGAGCATAGGAGATTTTTCCATCTTCTAAGGTATTCTTTGATTTCTTTTTCAGGGACTTGAAGTTCTTGTCATATATATCTTTCGCTTTGTTGGTTAGAGTCACATGAAGATATTTTATATTATTTGTGACTATTGTGAAGGGCGTCATTTCCCTAATTTCTTTCTCAGCCTGTTTATCCTTTGAGTAGAGGAAGGCTACTGATTTGTTAGAGGTAGTTATCCAGCCACTTTACTGAAGCTGTTTATCAGCTGTAACAGCTCTCTAGCAGATTTTTTGTAGTTGCTTATGTATGCCATCATATCATCTGCAAATAGTAATATTTTCATTTCTTTTCCAATTTGTATCCCTTTGGCCTTTTGTTGTCTAATTGCTCTGGCTAGGACTTCAAGTACTATATTGAATAGATAGGGAGCGAGTCCACAGCCTTGTATTGGCCCTGATTTTAATGGGCTTGCTTTGAGTTTCTGTCCATTTAGTTTAATCTTGGCTACTGATTTGCTATATATTGCTTTTATTATGTTTAGGTGTGAACCATGATTTTCTGATCTCTGCAGTACTTTTAATATGAAGGCTGTTGTATTACATCAAAGGCTTTTTCAGCATCTAATGATATGATCATGTGATTTTTTTCTTTGAGTTTGTTTATATCGTGTATTACTTTGTTGGAATTCCATATATTGAACCATCCCTGCATTGCTGGGAGGAATTTCCTTTCTGGTCTAATCTGTTTGATGTTCTGAAGGCTTCTTGTATTTTTATGGGCATCTTTTTATTTAGGTTAGAGAAGTTTTCTTCTATAATTTGTTGAAGATGTTTGCTGACGTTTTGAATTGGGAGTCTTCACCCTATCTTATACCTATTACTCTTAGGTTTGGTCTTTTCATTGTATCCTGGATTTCTTGAATATTTTCAGTTAGGAACTTTTTGCTTTTAGTATTTTCTTTGACTGTTGTAACAATTTCTTTCATGGTATCTTCTATACCTCAGATTCTCTTTTCTGTCTCTTGTATTATGCTGGAGTCACTTGCATCTGTGACTCCTACTCTCTTTCCAAGGATTTCTACCTCCAGGGTTGTCTCCCTTTGTGTTTTCTTTAATGTTTCTGTTTCCATTTTTAGATTCTGGATGGTTTTGTTTAATTCCTTCACCTGTTTGATTGTGTTTTCCTGCAATTCTTTAAGGGATTTATGTGTTTCCTCTTTAAGAGTTTGTACTTGTTTACTCATGTTCTCCTGAATTTCTTTTTTTTTTTAAACTTTTATTGCATTATGATGAGAAAAGTTACATGATTTCAATTTATCTGAATTTGTTAACATTTAAAAACATATTTTGATTAAATAGAATTGAATCACATTCTTGTTCCCCTTTTGTACCACCACTCCTCCCATAGACCCCCCCCATTCAATACCTACAATATCTTTTTTTGTCATACTCCTTAAAATTTATAAAATATTAGAACAATAAAAGTAAGTATTATAAAAGTTTTTTGATATAAAACAACAATCAATTTAACAGTCTTATGTAGATGCTCATCTACAGCAATAGTGAAAATACATTTTTCTCAATATAAATTTTAAATAACTCCAAACATATTAGCTGTATACTTAAAAATAATACCTCACAACTAGTATTTTCTTAAATGAACATGAATATATAAAGTCTTTTTGTTTGTTTTGTATTTAGTAGAGTTTAAAATCTTGGCTCTTACTGTGGTACAAGCCCAAAATAAGAACAATTTTTAGACATTGGGTATCGTTGTAATAAGGCTGTATTTCAATGACCCTCACATCACCAAAGAGTTTTACCTCCATCGTAACTAAGCTGAGAATTCATAGTTCTGCTGCACCAAGAAATGAATTGTAGGCTCGATTTTTGGATACAGACTTCCTGCTATGGTTAAAGCTCTTTGACTTGAGTGAGTGACTTCATTCTCAGCCCACAAAGAACAGGTTACATTTATTTAAAAAATGGTGTAGGTATTAAGATGGTCTATCCATAAAGTCATTCACCAACTGTTTCAATGAACAATGGTTCTGCTTGGAGGGTGGCACAGACATTAGGTGAGGGTAAAAACTTGGTTCATTATATGTGATAATTTGGAAAAACATTCACCTCAGAGAAAGAGTAACTTATAAAGTCCTCTTCT